>NC_079218.1:1776706-2139206 GCF_029633865.1 Lampris incognitus | reverse complement strand
TAGTAGCAGCAGTAGCAGTAGTAGCAGTAGCAGTAGTAGCAGCAGTGGTAGTAGCAGTAGCAGTAGTAGTAGCAGTAGCAGTAGTAGTAGTAGCAGTAGCAGTAGTAGCAGCAGTAGTAGTAGCAGTAGTAGCAGTAGCAGTAGTAGCAGCAGTAGCAGTAGTAGTAGTGGCAGTAGTAGTAGTAGCAGCAGTAGCAGTAGTAGCAGTAGCAGTAGTAGCAGCAGTGGTAGTAGCAGTAGCAGTAGTAGTAGCAGTAGCAGTAGTAGTAGTAGCAGTAGCAGTAGTAGCAGCAGTAGTAGTAGCAGTAGTAGCAGTAGCAGTAGTAGCAGCAGTAGCAGTAGCAGTAGTAGCAGTAGCAGTAGTAGCAGCAGTAGCAGTAGTAGTAGTTGTTGTAGGGTAATGTTATGCAGCCAACAGCGCCCCCTGGGGGCACTGATTGATGTATACTTGCCTTGTGTAACATGCCTCAGTTGCGTTATGGGCACAGCCGGTGAATACATGTTACTAAGCGACACAGCCCGACTCTGTCTGTTATTTATAAGCACCTACACCTGCAACATGGTGTCAGAAGCTGTATTGGAACCCAACGTGAGTTTTACGTTGCCTGTTGCTTGAACAGCGAGCGTTTATTTGTTTTACTAAGCGTAGCTAGAGTTTTAGTTAGCCTGCTAGCATTAGCATCGAGCCAAGACAATGGCTTCCAATATTCCGCCGCCGGAGCCCATGAAGATGACTGGGGATCTTCACAGCAACGGGGCTAGCTTTCCATCAGAGTCTGAGGATTATGTGCTTGCGACCGGGATCGACAAGGCAGAGAAGCCGGTGCAGGCAGCGACGCTCCGGAGGCTAATGGGGAAGGAAGCCTCCATGTTTACCTGCACAACCTGGGACTCACAGCGGAAGAGCAGAAAGATGCTGGAGCGATACTCGACAAACTGGGGGAATAATACCTCACACCTACCAAAAACCTCATCTTTGAGAGGTATGTTTTTGGCAACCTTAAACAAGAGGAAGGAGAACCTGTGGATGCTTTTGTCACGAGACTGAGAGAAAAGGCTGCCACGTGTGAATATGGAGCTATAAGAGACGAGCTTATAAGGGACAGGCTTGTTCTTGGAACAACTGATGAGGGCGCCAGATGACGCATGCTAAGAGAAAAGGAGGTGAAGTTGGAGGGAGCTATTGACATTTGCCGTGCAGCGGAGGTGTTGGACAATAAGTTAAAATCCATGTCACTTAGCAGCTCTGTGCCTGGGGAGAGCATCAATGTAGCACATGGACAGCGACCAGGACGGAGACCTACCAGCAGGCCATCCGAGCCCACCAACACATCTGCACAGCCACACAGAGGCACAGGTGAATGCAAGTACTGTGGCACACCGCACAGACGGGGGCGAGACCTGTGCCCCGCATTTGGAAAGTCATGTCGCTTGTGTGGCACTGCTAATCACTTTGCCAAAGTATGCATGAAAAGAGGCCAGCAAGCACGTCAGTTGAACGCTGTGGATGACCCGCCGCTAGGGGGAGCCGGAGGACAGCGACCGCGATGAGAGGGATGTGTACACGGCTGAGAGCGTGGGGGCTGTGAACACTCAAATGAAAAAGTGGTTTGTAAAGCTGCCACTGCACAGAGGGGTCCAGAGGTGCCAGCTTGACTCTGGAGCCACCTGCAACGTGATGAGCTTGAAAGACAAGATGAGACTCTGGCGCCTAGAGTGCCTCTTCAGAAAAGTCTCACCAGGCTGAGACTCTACAACAGTGAGTGGATGAGCTCAATGGGCGTGTACAGCACACAGTGTGTCATCAGGGGCAAGACGCACAGACTGGACTTTGAGGTCGTGCGCACCAGCCAGAAGCCCTTGCTTTCAGGGGAGACATGCGAGAGACTTGGCTTGATACGCTTCACCATTCCCGAAGAGCTGAATAAAGTGGAGCACTGCAAGACAGGTGAGCTAACCAAAGGCTGTCTCATTAACACTTACAATGACGTGTTCACCAGCCCAGTCGAGTCACTGCCGGGTGATGTTCACTTCGAGTTGGATAGCACTGTGGCCCCTGTCCAGTGCGCACCAAGAAATGTCCCGGTGGCCCTCAAGGCAGCTGTTAAGGCGCAGCTGGACCAATATGAAAAGGATGGACACTTAACCACAGTCACTCAGCCCACAGACTGGATTAGCAATCTGGTCATAGTGAAGAAGCCGGACAAATTGAGGCTTTGCATCGACCACAAGCCCCTTAGATGATGTGCTGTACAAGCTGCCTAAGGCACATATCTTAACCCTGGTGGATGCGCGCGACGCATTCTTGCAGTGCCGCCTGGATGAGGAGAGCAGCCTGATGACAACTTTCTGGACGCCGTGGGGTAGGAAGCGATGGCTGAAGCTCCCTTTCGGCGTGTCAGTTGCACCAGAGCTGTACCAGAGGAAACAACATGAGCTGCTGGCCGGTTTGAAAGGAATTGAGCCCATAGCCGATGACATCCTCATAGTCGGCTGAGGGGACACGGAGGAGGAGGCCGTTCGCAACCACGACGCAAACCTCATTGCTCTGATGGACAGATGCAGGGAAGTGAAGCTGAGGCTGAGCATAAAAAGCTACAGTTTCGTGTGAGGGAGGTCCGCTTCCATGGCCACATACTGTCGGCAGAGGGCCTCAAAGCTGATCCCGAGAAGGTCAGGGCAGTCCTGGACATGCCAAACCCCACGGATGCAAAAGGCGTTCAGCGGTGTGTTGGCTTCATTAACTGTTTATCGAGGTTTATGCCCCGCTTGTCAGAGGTGTGTGAACCGCTGAGAAGGTTGCTGGACAAAGATGTGCTGTGGCACTGGTTGCCCAAACATGATGCTGCTATGAAGGAAATCAAGATGCTGGTCATGGCGCTGCCAGTACTACGTTACTATGATGTCAGCAAGCCAGTCACCATACAGAGCGACTCCAGTCAGACCGGTTTGGGCTGCTGCCTGCTTCAGGGGGGACAGCCGGTCACGTTCGCCTCCCGTGCGCTGAACCCGATGGAGCAAAACTATGCACAGATTGAGAAGGAGTGCCTGAGCATCGTATTCGCTTGTCAATGCTTCCACTACTACCTATATGGGAGGGTGATGTGACTTTGGAGACCGACCACCGCCCGCTGGTGTTAATCTTCACTAAGCCCCTTCTCAGTGCACCAAAGCGCCTTCAAAGCATGCTCCTCACACTTCAGAACTACTGCCTCACGGTGATGTACAAGCCAGGCCCTGAAATGTACATCAGTGACACGCTTAGCAGAGCCACCACCCCGCCACAGAGAACGGACACTCAGTACAGACGTGAAATGGTCTGCAGCATGCAGCAGGTGCAGTACGACACGGCAGCCATTCAGCAAGCAGACTATCTAAACGTCACCAGCCAACGCCTCGCACAGATTCGAAAACACACAGAGGAGGATGTGTGTCTTCAAACACTCAAGTCGGTCGTGCTGGAGGGATGGCCAGAACGTAAAGAGGAGAGCCCCATAGCCGTCAGAGAATACTGGGCCATCAGAGATGAAATAAGCCCACAGGACGATGTGCTTTTTAGGAGCCAGCGTGTCATCATTCCGAAAGCTATGCGTCCTGAGATGCTGAAACGGATCCACTACAACCACGGGGAGGGGGGGGGGTGAGGCTTGTTATAGACAGGCCCGGGATACTCTCTACTGGCCAAATATGCAGGGGGGAATCAAAGACTATGTGCAGCAGTGCTCAGTGTGTAACGAGTATGCACACGAGCAACAGAAAGAGACTATGATGTCACACCCGCTCCCCACACGTCCCTGGCAGCTGGTGAGCATGGACTTGTTCAGCTACGCAAGGCAGGACTTCCTGCTCATGGTGTTTCACTATTCAGACTTCTGGGAGATTGATCTACTCCCAGACCTGTCGGCAGAAACGACCATCCGAAGGTGCAAGGCGCAGTTTGCACAGTACGGTATCCCTGACCGGGTCATTTCCGACTGCGGAGATCAGTTTGATTGTGGAGAGTTTCGGGCATTTGCGAGGGAGTGGGGCTTCGAACATGTCATGTCCTCCCCGAGACACCCAAAAGCTAACGGCAAAGCAGAGTCTGCAGTGAAGATTGTGAAAGGCCTATGCAGAAAAGCAGACCGGGCCGACGAGGACCCCTGGAAGGCTTTTCTACACTGGAGAAACACGCCCACTGAGGACATGCGCTGCAGCCCAGCACAACGGCTGATGTCACGGAGGCTGAGAACTCTTCTCCCTGTGGCCGACCAGCTGCTAGCACCTCGGATCATCACTGGGGTCACAGACAAGCTGAGGGTGAAGCATCAGGCAGCGAAGCTGACATATGACAGAACTGCGAGGGATCTGCCAGAGCTAAACGTCGGCCAGCCTGTCAGGATGAAACCAATCCCAGGTGACAGGACGGGCCGATGGAGGAGAGGTGTCTGCCTGCAGCAGGTGGGACCGCGGTCCTATCTCGTCAACGTGGAGGGAATCACGTACCGTCGTAACAGGGTTGATCTGCGACCAGCAGAGGGCGCCCCTCCACAGCCGTCAGCCCACACGGAACGGCCACCGGAGCAGCCTGTGGGCGCGTGTGCAGCTGAAGGGGGCCATGTGGGCGGGGGCAGCATGGAGGAAGTCGTCAGCAGCCCTGTAATGTCTCCAAGGTCGTCAGCCCCGAGGTCGCCGCCATCTCCCCCACAGGCTGTGACCACACCATGCCGTGAGTTAGAGGGCCGGGCCTTCTCCCGGAGCGGGAGGCAAATTAAGCCTCCAGAAAGACTTGACCTCTAGGTCATACACTGTACTGAGATTGACACACACACGCTCACACGCACACACACACACACACACACACACACACACACACTGGACTGTGGACATAAAAAAAAAAAAAAAAAAAAAAACTGTGAGTCCGCGGTGGCGTAGCGGTCTAAGCATCGGCTTGGTGTCGATGCAGTTGCCCACTGGGGACTGGGGTTCGCGCCCCGGTCTCGTCAGATCCGACTATGGCCGGACTCGATGAAGCAGCAATCATTGGCAACGCTGTCTTCGGGAGGGGGGGCGGAGTCGGCTTGTGTTCGTCATGTGAATGCGTCTCTGTGTATGTCGGAAAAACAGTGGTTCGGCTTGGATTCGCCTTGTCACGAAAGTGGGGAGGCGTCTCCTTCGAGACTGCCGGCCGGAGAGACGCAGTTGGCGAACGCATGCAGTGCGAGGGTGGGTGTTTGAATTAAAATAGGGATCAATTGGCCACTAAATTGGGAGAAAAAAGGGAAAAAATCAGAAATAAAAAAAAAAAAAAAAACTGTGATGTTCACTTCTAATGTTCTTCTTCAGTGGTCTTGTGGATGTTCTGATGCTGCCATTTTGTTGTTATTGTTCTGCAAAGGTTCTGGTTGATATTGACTTGCTGTTCCTTCTTGATGCACTATTTCCATTGCACTATTTTAATATTGGGATATGAGCACTAATGTTCTAATGGCTAATGCTATCCATTATATTGTTTGGTATTGTATTCTACGAAAGGAAGGGAGATGTTGAAGGGTAATGTTATGCAGCCAACAGCTCCCCCTGGGGGCACTGACTGATGTATACTTGCCCTGTGTAACATGCCTCAGTTGCGTCATGGGCACAGCCGGTGAATACACGTTACTAAGAGACACAGCCCGACTCTGTCTGCTATTTATATGCACCTACACTTGCAACAGTAGTAGCAGTAGCAGTAGTAGTAGTAGCAGTAGCAGTAGCAGTAGTAGCAGTAGTAGTAGTAGCAGTAGCAGTAGTAGCAGTAGTAGCAGTAGCAGCAGTAGCAGTAGTAGTAGCAGCAGTAGTAGTAGCAGCAGTAGCAGTAGTAGCAGTAGCAGCAGTAGCAGCAGCAGTAGCAGTAGCAGCAGTAGCAGCAGTAGCAGTAGTAGCAGTAGCAGTAGTAGTAGCAGTAGTAGCAGTAGTAGCAGTAGCAGCAGTAGCAGTAGCAGTAGTAGCAGTAGTAGCAGTAGCAGTAGTAGTAGCAGTAGCAGCAGTAGCAGCAGTAGCAGCAGTAGCAGTAGTAGTAGTAGCAGTAGCAGCAGTAGTAGCAGTAGTAGCAGCAGTAGCAGTAGCAGTAGTAGCAGTAGCAGTAGTAGCAGTAGTAGTAGAAGTAGTAGCAGTAGTAGTAGCAGTAGTAGCAGCAGTAGCAGTAGTAGCAGTAGTAGTAGTAGCAGTAGTAGCAGTAGTAGTAGCAGTAGTATTAGTAGCAGTAATTGTAGCAGTAGTAGCAGTAGTAGCAATTAGTAGTAGTAGCAGTAGCAGCAGTAGCAGTAGTAGTAGCAGTAGCAGCAGTAGTAGTAGTAGTAGTAGTAGTAGTAGCAGTAGTAGTAGTAGCAGCAGTAGCAGTAGCAGCAGTAGTAGTAGCAGCAGTAGCAGCAGTAGCAGCAGTAGTAGTAGCAGTAGCAGTAGCAGTAGCAGTAGCAGTAGTAGCAGCAGTAGCAGTAGCAGCAGTAACAGTAGCAGTAGTAGTAGTAGCAGTAACAGCAGCAGTAGTAGTAGTAGCAGTAGTAGTAGCAGTAGTAGTAGCAGTAGCAGTAGCAGTAGCAGCAGTAGCAGTAGCAGTAGAAGCAGTAGCAGTAGTAGTAGCAGTAGCAGTAGTGAAAATGAATCTGGTAAGTAAATATAAATTAAGAAAGGAAAATGAAATAGAGGGGTGTCTGTTTTTATAACCCAGCATTTTCCAGTCATCTATGTTTTTTAGGTGTTTGCAGTCGTCTTCATATACACCACAGTAAGAATTTATATACACAACCGCCCTCGTCTAGTGAGGATGCAAAAAGACAGTTGCTCGCTTGTCTTGAGCCTGCCTGCTTGTGTACGACCACAGCAGTCTTGTGGTGCAGTAACTTGGAGCAGACAGCTCTGTGTCAGCGGCTTTATCATCGGTGTGGACAGTTTAGATAGGAGCCGGCACATGGCTTACTGCCAGGCCATCTCCACCTGCAGCCCACCCATGTGCTTGCAATGTACTCACACAACTCTTTCACCTTAAATGAGGCTCAGAGGTTTTTGTTGTGTGTAGTGACCTCTTCAGTCTGAACTGACTGCAGGTATCCCCACCCTTGTAAACGATACAGTTCGGGTGTCATGCAACTGTATTGTTACACATGCGAGCACTAAAAGTCTTCAGATGGTTCAGAATGCCGCAGCTAGAATCCTAACTAAAACTAGAAAGTTTGACCCAATTACACCAATTCTTGCCTCCCTTCATCGTCTTCCTATCCATGTTATTTCAGACTTCAAGGTGCTTCTGCTGACTCGTAAAATGGGCTGGTCCCATCTTACCTGTCTGAGCTCCTTAAACCGTACATCCCATCTCCAGCTCTTCGCTCTCAAAATCCAGGGCTCCTGTGTGAACCCAAAGTTAAAGAGAAGTCAGCTGGTGGCAGCAGGGCCTTTTCCTATCGGGCCCCGTTCTTGTGGAATAACCTGCCTGCTGCCATCAGACCGTCAGAGTCTGTTGAGTCCTTTAAATCCAAACTTAATACTCACCTTTTTGTCTCAGCTTACAATTAGTTGCCTTTAAGTTGAGTGCTTCACAACCTGGACTGCATGGTGGGTTGGTTTCTGTCTCAATGAATTTACCAACCACTGTTCTGCCGATGAGATGATAGAGCATAGATGATAGAGTATACATTATAGAGTGTAGATGATAGAGTATACATTATAGAGCGTAGATGATAGAGTATACATTATAGAGTGTAGATGATAGAGTATACATTATAGAGTATAGGTGATAGAGTATAGATGATAGAGTATACATTACAGAGTATAGGTGATAGAGTATAGATTATAGAGTATCGATTATGACTATTGCAGACTGTTCTCTTCTCTCACGTCTTTTCTCTCTCTCTCTGAATTTCTTCTCCTTTCTCTTCTTGTGTGTGTGAATGGTGTGATGGGAGTCACCCTTGTGTGCAGGTAGTCTGTCCTCCTCCCAGGTCTCTGTGGTCACCACCTGGACACTGCTTGGTATCCCCCTCATCACATTCTTTATGTCTTATAAATCCATATCATTTTGTTATCCTGTTTCAACATTGTGTCCTTCTGTCACTCTGACGTGTGACTAATGTCTTTTCTCGTCTCTTCTCCCGTGTTTACGAGGGTCTAAGGACAGGACGTTGTGTTGCTGTAAAGCCCACTGAGACAAATTTTTAATTTGTAATATTGGGCTATACAAATAAAACTGACTTGACTTGAATTACTGAACTTTTGTAAAATACAAATGGTGCAAGGACCCAAAATGTGTGTCCATCTCCCCTGCTTGCACTGCCATCCTCACCGCCGGTTCCTACAACTCAGCTAAATGATAAGAAACTAGTTGATGTCAGGGTTAGAAGAGCGCATTTCATTTAAATAACGCCAGTTTGGGGATTTAGTCACTCACAGTCACTCTTGTGGTTACAAGAGGAATAAATCAGCAATCGGCACAGAAAGCTACCGTGCAGGTCACCTGCGGCCACGACACGGGGGCTTTCTTTAACCAACTCCCAAATGATTTCTCTCATCTCACTGCATTCCCATTTTACTTTATCTTTAAGGGGCCCAATCATTTTTACTGTATTAACGTATACTTTCTTTGGGAGACTTGTTAGATGTTTAAATATGAAATAATGTACATTTTCAAGTATATTTAATCATGAAGACACCGTGTTTTTATCTTGAGACAATGCTCACAATAACAAAAATCTGCCACTCGTGAACAGAGAAAGATTGAAGTTATGACAAATTTATTCCACAAATTAGTTTGACAGGCAGTGAACAGTAATTGTTGCACTGTGATAACTTTGGAGTTTTTAAAGGCTTGTAATGCAGGTGTATTACATGACGAGAGCACAGAGGAATCAGAGCAGTATGAAGTCAAACACGCTGAACCAAAACTTCTTAAAAGGCTGGATTTCTTTCCAGGCTCGTGGACATAATATACATGTCAATACTAAGTACATTTCACACAAGCCCCAAATGACCCTGTGCTTGCAACAGGAACATTACAGGAAACTGTGTGACCAAGTCCATCACAGGTTCTGCAGCAAGCAACTGTGTTCTCTGCTGAATAAGGTGACGTCCTGTGCCGAAAACCTCACAGCCAAAGCTAACTCAACTGGGTGAAGCTAAACAAAACAGCTGGCCAGTGAGGATTCTGACCATACTCCGTGTACAACCAGAGTTTCTAGCTGTTTCTCTTGGTGTGGATGAGAAGGTCTCTCTGGAGGTCTGATTCAAGACTCCCGACATTCTTGCTCCCCGGGGGGTCTGTGACCAGAGTCAGCTTGTTGAACACTCCTCGACCAAAGTAATCAGCCACCACTGAGAACCCGTCATTGGAGCTGCGTAACTGAAACCAAAACAAGAGATTTTGAAATTGTTCAAATATTATTTTTTCTTTGGTACTGTAATGCTATTATCCTGTCAGAAACCAATAAAGAGCAAAGCAAATTTAACTAACTAGCAGCAAGGAAAATAATCTGTGGACAACCTGAGTTAAATATTCAGCAACAGAAGCATATGCATCATATTTGTAGTAATTCCATCATTGCATGCTTTTTTACAGCCTAATTTCATCGATTCATTGAATAATAAAACTTGTTTTCAAGTTCAAATTTATGTTTCAATTACCTCTCCACCGCCAGGAGATGTCGACAACATGCAAATTTATGGATTGCACGTTTAAAGCTGAAATCCGCAATTTTTCTCCATCCATCCATCCATTATCCAAGCTGCTTATCTGAATTCGCGTCGCGGGGATGCTGGAGCCTATCCCAGCAGTC
Organism: Lampris incognitus; assembly: GCF_029633865.1. Classification (NCBI taxonomy): domain Eukaryota; kingdom Metazoa; phylum Chordata; class Actinopteri; order Lampriformes; family Lampridae; genus Lampris; species Lampris incognitus. Next base: position 2,129,424 of record NC_079218.1, on the reverse strand, counting down.
ACTAGGCAGCAAGCGGGCAGACACCCTGGACAGGCCGCCAGGCCATCACAGGGCTCACCCATTCACACCTAGGGACAATTTAGTACGGCCGATTCACCTGACCTACGTCTTTGGACTGTGAGAGGAAACCGGAGCACCCAGAGGAAAACCACGCAGACACGGGGAGAACATGCAAACTCCACACAGAGGACGACCTGGGACGACCCCCACAGTTGGACAACCCCAGTGTTCGAACCCAGGACCTTCTTGCTGTGAGGCGACCGCGCTAACCACTGCACCACCGTGCTGCTGTGAGGCGACTGCACTAACCACTGCGCCAGTATTTTGGGGCGTCTGGGTGGTGTAGCGGTCTATTCCATTGCGTACCACCACGGGGATCACCAGTTCAAATCCCCGTGTTACCTCCAGCTTGGTCGGGCGTCCCTACAGACACAATTAGCTGTGTCTGTGGGTGGGAAGCCGGATGTGGGTATGTGTCCTGGTCACTGTACTAGCGCCTCCTCTGGTCAGTCGGGGCGCCTGTTCGGGGGGAGGGGGGACTGGGGGGAATAGCGTGATCCTCCCATGCGCTATGTGCCCCTGGTGAAACTCCTCACTGTCAGGTGAAAAGAAGCGGCTGGTGACTCCACATGTATGGAGGAGACATGTGGTAGTCAGCAGCCCTCCCCGGATCGGCAGAGGGGGTGGAGCAGAGACCGGGACGGCTTGGAAGAGTGGGATAATTGGCTGGAAACAATTTCGGAGAAAAGGGGGGAAATTCCGGGGGAAAAAATTGTTATTTTACCCACCTGGCCCACGGTTAGATGAGTAAGTCAGGTTACATGATAATGAACTGGCGTCTTTACCACGGTCGGAGACACTCTCCAGTCTCCGTATACCGCTGGTTACCTTTTTTTACTGGGTCGCACAAACACTGGTGCAATGGCACACATGTTGCTTATCTGTTAGAAAAAACTGCCAACAGGGAAAAAAGACTGAAACATGATGCCGATGTGGTGATGCTTCTGTCGGACAGACGATCGATATTACTGTAGAACAGTGTTGCGATATAGTTTGATGGAGTGTGTAGTACATTCAGCTATGTGACAATGGCTGCAACACCTTGTTTGTAGTTTGAAAAATCAGTTGCAACAGGTCCATTTCTCGCCATCTCCAACACTAAACAATATGGGACCAGTGTTCTACTGTAATATGAATGAATGCTTGTCCAACAGAATCTCCACTCATGTCTCAGATGGATACAGTAATGACTTATAATGGAGAAAAATCGCAGATTTCAGCTTTAATGTCCATGCCAACCTCTGACTGCTGCAGAAATCCAGTCAGGGGGTGATGAATGAAACTGTGATAATTTTTGTGTTTCATTTACTTGCTTGTCCTCAGAGCAGCTTGGTTACCTGTCTGGTAAAGTGGTCGTGCAGGTCACGTTTCTGGTCCTGGGCACGCAGCATATCCATAACTTTGCGGTTCTCCGGGGTACAGGTGGGACACTCCGCCTCACTCTCGGCGTAGCTCTCGAAACAGTGCTGGTGGAACGAGTGACTGCACAGGAAATGGACGGAGGGCAGCTCGAGGGGGCTGTTGCACATATTACACTTGGTCTTCTGGAAAATCTTGGCACTGTGGGCAAATATGGGGGTAGAAAATTAGGCCGACCAACCACAGCACTTGTTCTCCGACTGGGAATGCCATGACCAGTTTGGGTGGATTTGTAAACTACAATTTACTTTAATGAAATGCTGCATGTGAGTATGCCTTGTAAAAAAACAATACACTTGCATCCTTTCTTTCTAGTATTTTTATTCCCTCATTCATCACCCCAGAAATGGTGCAATTATACCTAGAGAGAACAAGATTTACACTACTGTTTGGGGGCTTGAGTTTTATAATTCTCGGGACTGGGTGCTTGTGAAAAGATGGGGGGGGGGGTAGTCCCTGATTTAGCAATGACTGTGAGGTTTGTGGTTAAATCTCACATATATATAAAAATGTAAATGCCTGAAAATCCAATTCCAGTGTTACCCACTTGCTCCTGAGCTCCTGGATCTCGGCACGGAGGTGGGCTGTTTCTTCACGGTACTGGCGGATCTTGCGCTCATCGTCCTCGATCTGCTGGCTCTCCCTCTGCAGCTTGTTGATTAGGTAGTCCTTGATGACAGACAGCGTAGCCGTCGAGTTGTGTGCCAGAGTCTGCACCACTGTGGCCGTAAAACAGACATGTCCACAGCACGCAGTGCCTTTTATTCACACGCTGGCAGTGCCCCACATCAGCTTAGTACGTTGGGTACAGTTAAACCAAGTAATCGTCAGTATGAAGAGCATAAACAGTGCAAGTGGTGTCTGATATAAACAAAATAAGAGCTTTAATTTATAACACACGGTGTATAAGAAACAAACAACTGAACATTAGAAGAAAAACCACGGGGAATATGGAGATGAAATAAAGGACCACAAACTCACCAAGTAAAGGAGGCATCAGGTTGTTCTGGTCAATGTGCTGCAGGACTTGGCTGATATAAGCCTTGCAGTCCTCTTCTTTCCTGGCGAAGTACCCCAGAGCCTGCTCCCAGAGACACACCTCCTGGTCTCCGTAGCGCTTACAGGCCTCCACCACTTTGCCATACTCCTCGTTCTGCATGTGGTAGTGCATAATCTGCTGGTACCTCCAGATATTCAGAAAGAGATATCTAGTTTACAACTATACTCAAATCAGGGTATTCTAAATAAAATAAATATAAATAAATTGACTTAAAACTATGATAAAACTGCTAACCCTAGGAATCAATTTTGTCAAATAATAAATGTGATTATACATTTTTCGGTTTGTAGATTTTGGCCTGGATTAGTGGGATAATCTTATGACAAAAAGATAAATTTCCATCGTCAGACCTTGTATCTTATGAATCTCTTCATATCACTGACACACCAGGGGGGCCTTGAAATACGGTACTGTGAAATCAGTCTATCAAGTAAAATGTTTCTGAGAAAACAACCAAATCACGGGCCTTTACAACAGCAGCTGAATAATACTTGCTAGCACTTGTGCTCTGATGTGCTATCTCTGTGCAAAATATTTACCAATCAGCATTCGGTTCATTTCAGTTACATGTAAACATCAGGTGCTCCGTTTACACACAGCGTACAATACTCATCCATCCATCCATCCGTTATCCTAACCGCTTATCCTGCTCTCAGGGTCGCTGGGATGCTGGAGCCTATCCCAGCAGTCATTGGCCCGCACACACACACACACACACACACACACACACACACACACACACACACACACACACACACACACAGGGCAATTCAGTACAGCTGATTCACCTGACCTATATGTCTTTGGACTGTGGGAGGAAACCGGAGCCCCCGGAGGAAACCCACACAGACACAGGGAGAACATGCAAATTCCACACAGAGGATGACCCGGGATGATCCCCAAGGTCTGACTACCCCGGGGCTCGAACCCAGGACCTTCTTGCTGTGAGGCAACCGTGCTAACCACTGTGTCACCGTGTAGAATCTTTTTTTTCTTGGGGGGATTTTTGTCCATCCATTTTTCTCCCCAATTGTACTTGGCCAATTACCCCCCTCTTCTGAGCCGTCCAGGTCTCTGCTTCACCCCCTCTGCTGATCCGGGGAGGGCTGCAGACTACCACATGCCTCCTCCCATACATGTGGAGTCACCAGCCGCTTCTTTTCACCTGACAGTGAGGAGTTTCACCAGGGGGATGTAGCGCATGGGAGGGTCACACTATTCCCCCCAGTTCCCCCTTCCCCCTGAACAGATGCCCCGACCGACCAGAGGAGGCGGTAGTGCAGCGACCAGGACACATACCCACATCCAGCTTCCCACCCGCAGACACGGCCAATTGTGTCTGTAGGGACGCCCGACCAAGCCAGAGGTAACACGGGGATTCGAACTGGCGATCCCCATGTTGGTAGGCAACGTAATATACCGCTATGCCACCCGGACGCCCTGTAGAATAAGTCTTTATCATTACGTGCTTAACCTACAAAGTCAACAGAAATACCACTAAAACCCACTTGCCGAGTATTGTGCCAGCGTGTTCGAGGTGCATCAGAACACATGCACTTTCTCGTCTACAGCATCTGCAACAATACAAAGGAGCAATATACAGTATACTGCACTTAGAAAAGCAGCTCATGTCCGACAGTGGCAGTAATGCAATGCCACAGTGGCTTACATGCCACTCTTGTACCACCATTCAATCATCCTCCTGTTTTTGTGTGTGACCGTCAAAGACCATAACAGTAATGCACTCAGATTAGTAGTACTGACCCACAGACACACACAGGAGACTCTCAAGACACACACTGTGAAAATAAAATATGTATGAGATTACCTTGATCGAGAGAATGAGGCCTTTTATCTGCCCACAAAAAGAATACGGCACTGACCATCGCTCACAATTACCCCCAAAACCTGCTCTAAGACAGGACAAACCCATCCTGACTCTTGAGAAAGTCAAAATGAAATCAAATCGTGACCTCAACTGGATGCCAAGTCACGCTATGAGTCGTAAGTCTGATTTAACCGATGGTATGTTGAAAGTGGACCAGTGACACAGGGGTTAAAGTAAAAAAAAAAAATCCTGAGCCTGAACTTTTCCTGTGTGTGTGTGTGTGTGTGTGTGTGTGTGTGGGGGGGGGGGTGTTGTCGTCCTGTGGCGTGGACACATTCGCAGGGTAAAAAAAACAACAACATTATATGGAAATGAACGATTGCAGATTACGGTGGGCCTTTTGAAACTGCAATAACAAGAAAGGTCAGTAGGTAGCAACAGTACTCCACCTCACTACTTTGTCCATGTTCTGGTCGGTGGCTTCGTCGACATTTAAGGAAAACATGCCGTTTGTTAGCTTTTCCGAAATATGTCTTTTAAACTCTGGTGTTATGCCGTGTGTGTTCAAATAGCTGGCATGCTGATTAGATATTGACAGTTTTGTCAAAGCAATTTTGTCTTCAGCTATTTTTTTGAATAAATTCGCCGGGGGTTGGGCGAGCTTGAAAGACAGATGGTGCTCTGCGATGAACGCGCACACGGGTATTTTCAAGTCCCACACACGGTCAGTTATTGAGGCCGGTACATCAGCTGTGGTTGTTGCTCCCGGTAACCGTGTTGTGGAGCACGAGCAGCTGCTCTATGAGCGGGGTCTGACTCATGACGCGGTAGCACTTTCCCCCCGCTAGTTGCATATGCTAGCTTTGTCGAGCACAAAGTGCAGAAGCGAGCATCTGCTTCTCTTAACTTCTTAACCCAGCTACCAAAAGGCTTACCACCGTCCTTCCCTCTCTCTTCTATCCACGGCCAGCGCCATTTATTTCTTAATCCTTGATCAACTAGGAGGGCATCTTCCCCAGGATTCATGAACTTACTCTCCATCCTACTCTCCTTCGACGTGACGTCTCTCTACTCGGGCATCTATGCAGCATAGGACTCGGTTGAAGCACATTTTTCCAAGACCCGCCCCGTTCTACTTCCGATTGGCTAATAATGTTAGTTTGAGAGCGGGAGAGTTGTGCTCCTCTCATATCATTGGCAGACGAACTCATAAACTCGAAAGTGATGGTGATGATATCAAGACGTTTTTTTTCCCGTAGTGAAACGCCGCACGCCGGAAATCCGGCACGGTGCCGGAATACTTTAAGCCCTGAGTGACATCATTAAACACCTCAAAAACAACTTGTAATGTTCTTTAAAATCGTATTAAAGTGATGCTGAATGAAGCATACTCACAGTTTGCCCTTCTCATAGAGATAGAGGACCCCCTCTTTGAAGTTGTGCATCTGGCAGAGAACTAGGGCCTTATCGAAGACCGTGTTATCGCTCCTCAACAGCGACAGCGCTGCCCCCTGCAGGACCTTCTTTCTCTGCCAAACAAACAAGAATGAGCTCCCTTAGGACTAAAGATGATAAAACAATATGTCCATCCATCCATCCATAATCCAAACCGCTTATCCTGCTCTCAGGGTCACGGGGATGCTGGAGCCTATCCCAGCAGTCACTGGGCGGCAGGTGGGGAGACACCCTAGACAGGCCACCAGGCCATCACAGGGCCCACACACACACACACACACACACACACACACACACACACACACACACACACACACACACACACACACATACACACCTAGGGACAATTTAGTACGGCCCAGTCACCTGACCTACATGTGTTTGGACTGTGGGAGGAAACCGGAGCCCCCGGAGGAAACCCACGCACACACAGGGAGAACATGCAAACTCCACACAGAGGACGACCCGGGACGACCCCCAAGGTTGGACAAACCCCAGGGCTCGAACCCAGAACCTTCTTACTGTGAGGCGACCGCGCTAACCACTGCGCCACCGTGCTCCCCATAAAAATATATGTAAAGTAATATATACACAATAAAATTAAAGCACAAAACATCAGTCTCCCAATTAAATATCTTGGACAAATAGTTTTATGAGACAAACTTTGCAGTAAAAATCATAAGGCTATGATAAATACAAGAACTCTAGCCCCACTGAATACCCTGGGGCATGCTAATACTGTGTGGCTGGATGTAGTGATGATATCGCTAAGTCTTTGTATTATCAAACTCTTTCAAACTGTAGTTAGCTGATCCTACAGAGAAAGACACAGTGTGACTGGCAGACTTGGAGCAAAGGGAAGAATTGGATCCAGGCACAACACACAGAAGCAGCCAGGACAGATCAGGGGTGGGTCAACACTTCGTCCTAGAGCTCCTGCCTGTTCTTCCTGAACTCTCCTGTCCCTCCAGCTCCAGAGATATTACAAGTTACTTTAGCCAAGGGACAGGGAACCTCTTTCTGATACACAATGTACATCTTTAACTGTGATGCTCTGTTGATTGATTGATTGATTGGTTGGTTGACTGATTGATTCGCTTGTCCATAGGCTGAAAGAGGGTGGGCTCTCTATTTGACTTTATGGCCAAACAGCATTACGCCATGTTGTGTTCTACATGGAGTCAAGACATGGTTCAGCACTGTGTTGGGGGGGGGGGTTGTGCAGCATGTTGTACCAACCTCAGGGTTCTGCTCATGTGCCCAGTCCTGCAGCCGAAGTTCCAGCAGTGTGTCGTAAACACCCTGAGGAGAGATGGGATCCACCTCGATCATGTGCTCCAGGAATGCCTTTAGCTCTCGGGGGTTGTTGGCAAATATAGGGATGAACTCCTCAGAGTTGGCCTGAAATCAAAGGGGATATTGACAGATCATTAATTCCCCCTATAGAGGGGAAACCAGAGGTGATTTCACACGGTGCTGCCACTGATTAAAAAGGAAATTGGATATTAAGCAACTTGTTCCACTGCCCTGCTGACAATACTGACCAGTGACAGCACTAGTTTAGAGTATCTGAGGAGGAGACAGTTTTAAAAATGCATATTAATGAAATCAGATCACAGTCCTGCAATGACTCATCTTGTACTCTTTTGTTGAAGTAAATCACCAAATCCAATCTGCGCTACCTCAACGCCAATGCACGACCTCAAGATCATCGAGACACGTGAGACACCACTAAGCGCAGCTTGACTGAGGTACCGTTTACTAGTTATTTACAAGTACATTACAGTTTTGAGCACAAATCATGTAATTAGTAAAATCACTTTCATTGTCCCTTTTGAAAAGGTCCCATTCAAGTGCTCTTGAACTTACGAAAGAAATCAATATACTGACGAGTTACACTTGTACAGCAGCATCCTAACAATGAAAAAAAATGTGTGTGTGTGTATATATATATATGCCAATGCTTTGCTGATTCTTTGTTGTACCACATTAGCAGCTGATCAGTGCGTGACGCACGAAACAGGCCTGTACTGCAATGTATTAAACTTTTTTTTCCTGCATCAGTATTGATATTCCACTCCTTATTAGCTGAGCACTTATAACAACACCATTGATGGTTTTGGAAAAAAACGCTATATATATACACACACACACACAATATATGTATATACATAATATATATATATGTGTATATATATTATATGTATATATATGTGTCTGTATATGTATAATCCAGTGAGTCAAGTAAATTGTGTATGAGACAGTACAAGCCGGTGTCCTGCCATAAGCATCCTCAGCATCAGTAAAGCTACTGGGTAAAGAACACACCATCTACTGCCTCGTCATGCACATCACATGCACAACGTCCAGTGGGGAAGGGAGAGGCGCCACATTCAAAAACATGTGATCGCTAACGATCCAATGGGGGGGGGGTATTTGTCTATTGTCATGATTTAGTTATAATTACAAAATAGGTGTTTCTGTGTGCAGCTGCGGGCCAGTTCATTCTGTTATTCAGTGTGGACATGTCCGGTCTGCAGATGATCAAGTATGTGTCAGGTAGACACAGCTTACACATTTTACTGCTGGCTGAATATGTTTTGTTCGTTGAGAGGATTTTCCAGGTGGTTGAATAATTAATGTTTCCGTCCACCACTGACCAAATATAAGGGCTTAAACATGTGACATTCTTTAAACGGTTGTTTCTAAAGCTACACGTGTGTGCATTAAGCCTCTTTTTGAATGTTCCCTCTATTAGACCAACGTATGTCTCTAGTTTGTCGTTGTCCTCTCTCGTCACCGTAGCTTGGTAGATACCTCCCTTCGTCTGACATTTTCCCTTGAGGGGGCGTGAGTCCTTCACACGGCAGTTGCAGTTGGGGGTCCGGTTGTGATGAAGGTGTCATTGATTTGTCGATGATTCTTAGGTTGTAGGGCAACATTATGTGTTGAATGTTAGACATGCAGCTATAACTAGTTCTGATGGTGTTGCTATTGAATATCTTCCTCAGTTGATGGTCTGGGGTGAAGCACTTATCCATAGTTCAAAAAACTGCTTAGCCATGTTTGTGGCCACGGTGTCACTGTAGGGTGGTTGTACCACGGTATCACTGTAGGGTGGTTGTACCACGGTGTCACTGTAGGGTGGTTGTACCACGGTATCGCTGTAGGGTGGGTTGTACCACGGTGTCGCTGTAGGGTGGTTGTACCACGGTGTCACTGTAGGGTGGTTGTACCACAGTATCACTGTAGGGTGGTTGTACCACGGTATCACTGTAGGGTGGTTGTACCACGGTATCACTGTAGGGTGGTTGTACCACGGTATCACTGTAGGGTGGTTGTACCACGGTGTCACTGTAGGGTGGTTGTACCACGGTGTCACTGTAGGGTGGTTGTACCACGGTATCACTGTAGGGTGGTTGTACCACGGTATCACTGTAGGGTGGTTGTACCACGGTGTCACTGTAGGGTGGTTGTACCACGGTGTCACTGTAGGGTGGTTGTACCACGGTGTCACTGTAGGTTGGTTGTACCACGGTGTCACTGTAGGTTGGTTGTACCACGGTATCACTGTAGGGTGGTTGTACCACGGTGTCACTGTAGGTTGGTTGTACCACGGTGTCACTGTAGGGTGGTTGTACCACTGTATCACTGTAGGGTGGTTGTACCACGGTATCACTGTAGGGTGGTTGTACCACGGTGTCACTGTAGGTTGGTTGTACCACGGTGTCACTGTAGGTTGGTTGTACCACGGTATCACTGTAGGGTGGTTGTACCACGGTGTCACTGTAGGGGTGGTTGTACCACGGTATCACTGTAGGGTGGTTGTACCACTGTATCACTGTAGGGTGGTTGTACCACGGTGTCACTGTAGGGTGGGTTGTGCCACAGTGTCACTGTAGGGTGGTTGTACCACGGTGTCACTGTAGGGTGGTTGTACCACTGTATCACTGTAGGGTGGTTGTACCACGGTATCACTGTAGGGTGGTTGTACCACGGTGTCACTGTAGGTTGGTTGTACCACGGTGTCACTGTAGGTTGGTTGTACCACGGTATCACTGTAGGGTGGTTGTACCACGGTGTCACTGTAGGGGTGGTTGTACCACGGTATCACTGTAGGGTGGTTGTACCACGGTATCACTGTAGGGTGGTTGTACCACGGTGTCACTGTAGGGTGGGTTGTGCCACAGTGTCACTGTAGGGTGGTTGTACCACGGTGTCACTGTAGGGTGGTTGTACCACGGTATCACTGTAGGGTGGTTGTACCACGGTGTCACTGTAGGGTGGTTGTACCAGCTGATGTTTCGTCTTCTGCTGCGTTTGTTGGTTTGCGGTCAGTCAGTGTGTAATGGTGGGTTGTACTTGAGCCGCTCTTTTGCAATCCATCTTGGTATGGGGGTGCAGCTTCATTGAAGATGGACTCATTAGATTATAATTTTGACAGTCTTCTATTAATGCTTTCTGGGATGTTCTTCAAACCACAAATGTCCGCATTGAAAAACAGGAATGAATTGAGCAGCAGTTGCAGACACAGATATATAAGCACCTATTTTGTAATTTTAAATAAATCATGGCAATAGACAAATACTAACCCACCCCACTGGACCGTTTAGTGATCACGTGTTTTCGAATTTTTGAATGTCGCACCACTCCCTTCCCCATTGGATGTTGTGCACATGATGTGCATGATGAGGCAGTAAATGGTATGTTCCTGTAGCTTTACTGACAGCTGATGATGCTTATGGCATGAAACAGGCTTGTACTGTCTCATACACAATTTACTTGACTCACTGGATTATTTTGCTCCTTATTTGTGGAGCACTTTCCCTACCGTTGAGTGTTTCTTTTAACACTCAACATATATATATATCTATATAAAAATGACTGGTGGAACCTATCCCAGCAGTCACTGGGCAGCAGGCGAGGAGACACCCTGGACAGGCTGCCAGGCAATTACAGGGCTGACACACACACCCACACCCACACACACCCACACACACACACATTCCTAGGAACAATTTAGTACAGCCAATTCACCTGACCTACATGTCTTTGGACTGTGGGAGGAAACCGGAGTCCCCGGAGGAAACCCATGCAGACACGGGGAGAACATGCAAACTCCACACAGAGGACGACCCGGGACGACCATGTTGCCATATTATATATATAGTAGCGAATTCGGGGGGCAGCCCAGGAGACCGACAATGTTAACCAGTCGACTAAAGGGTCCGACCCTTTAGTCGACTGGTTAATGTTATCGCTTGTGGAGTGGGAGACACGGGTTCACGTCCCAGCTGTGGCAACGGTCTCCCAGACTGCCCCCCGAATTCGCTACATTGGTGTCAGGAGTGGGATGGTGAGACCGTAAGGCCATCTGAAGCGTATGCACCCAGAGGCGTGAAGGAGCTGATATGCTTAAGCGCGGGGACGCACTTCCCGAAGGAGGGGGGTAGTGTAACGTGCATGGATAAGTAGACACGCTGGCCACTGGCTGACGGGTCGGACCCTTTAGTCGATTCCTTAACGTTGTCGGTCGCTTGCGGAGTGGGAACATGGGTTCGCGTCCCGGCTGTTGCGACGGTCTCCCAGACTGCCCCCCGAATTCGCTACAATATACATACAGATATATATATATATATATATATATATATATATATATATATATATCTGATAAATGCAGCAGACAGGTGAGATGGAGGAAATGCACGACATTCCGTCACTAGTAAAGAACCTGGTTAAAGTAGAGCAGCATGGCAGCCAGACCTTGTTTGTAAGACCTCTTTCGAGGCTGTCTCTGTCGGTGGAGTCTCTGTTAGGCTGATAGTTGGTGCACAAGCCCTTCAGAAGCAGAGTCGTGCCCTCAGGGACGTGGTGCATCAGAGTCTTGCCGTAACGCTTCATGTTGCTCTCAGCCTGTTCGAAAGGAAGCCGTCCAATGTAGCGGAGAGCTTCCTGGTAGTTCTGAAGAGCAAAGAGGGAAGAGTGTCGATAGTGTGTTGAATGCGGTCCTCTCTGACAAGCACTCTTGTTAAGTTTATTGGTTTATAGAAAATCATCTTCACTTTTTGTTGCGGTTACTTTTTGTGAGCTATGAAATAATATGGACCTTTAAAACAGCAAATCTTACTGGATTACCATGATAATAAAGGCTTTGTTTTTTCTGTAGCTATGAAACATCTACTTTTTTACTGACAAAGAACTAAAATCTAAATGCTAAATGAGTAATTATAAACCCAAATTTATGATCAACTGCATTGAGGAAGTAATTTCAACAGAAATTAATTCAAAACTTATCCCACTATGACACAAATACTATTCTGTTAAAAGAAGCATTTTGTAAGTTTTCCATGTGGATGGAGAGATCAGGCTAAATCATGTAGTTGCATTTTAGATCACAATCAGCCCTGTGCCCTTCTTGAAACCCTGTGGGAGTAGTGGAAATAACTAACTGAAGAGTAGATTTTAATGCTACCACAAATGGATGTTTACATTAACTTGTCTTCTAAGCACAGAACAGAACCCAAATTCTTGTAACTGTGCAGCAGAAACACTTCCACACCAAAGTAAGCTGTAAGGAAAGGTTTTGCAGGTAAAACAACAAACATTTACAGTGGTGCTTGAAAGTTTGTGAACCCTTTAGAACTTTCTATATTTCTGCATAAATATGACCTGAACCATCATCAGATTTTCACATAAGTCCTAAAACTAGATAAAGAGAACCCAATTAAACAAATGAGACAAAAAATATTATACTTGGTTATTTATTTATTGAGGAAAATGATCCAATATTACATGTCTGTGAGTGGCAAAAGTATGTGAACCTTTGCTTTCAGTATCTGGTGTGACCCCCCCCTCCCCCTTGTGCAGCAATAACTGCAACTAAACGTTTCTGGTAGCTGTTGATCAGTCCTGCACATCGGCTTGGAGGAATTTCAGCCCATTCCTCCGTACAGAACAGCTTCAACTCTGGGATGTTGGTGGGTTTCCTCACATGAACTGCTTGCTTCAGGTCCTTCCACAACATTTTGATTGGATTAAGGTCAGGACTTTGACTTGGCCATTCCAAAACATTAACTTTACTCTTCTTTAACCATTCTTTGGTAGAACAACTTGTGTGCTTAGGGTCGTTGTCTTGCTGCATGACCCACGTTCTCTTGAGATTCAGTTCACGGACAGATGTCCTGACATTTTCCTTAAGAATTTGCTGGTATAATTCAGAATTCATTGTTCCATCAATGATGGCAAGCCATACTGGCCCAGATGCAGCAAAACAGGCCCAAACCATGATACTACCACCACCAGGTTTCACAGATGGAGTAAGGTTCTTATGCTGGAATGCAGTGTTTTCCTTTCTCCAAACATAACGATTCTCATTTAAACCAAAAAGTTCTATTTTGCTCTCATCCGTCCACAAATCATTTTTCCAATAGCCTTCTGGCTTGTCCACATGATCTTTAGCAAACTGCAGACAGGCAGCAATCTTCTTTTTGGAGAGCAGTGGCTTTCTCCTTGCAACCCTGTCATGCACACCATTGTTGTTCAGTGTTCTCCTGTTGGTGCACTCATGAACATGAACATTAGCCAATGTGAGAGAGGCCTTTAGCTGCTTATAAGTTACCCTGGGCTCCTTTGTGACCTGCCCGACTATTACACGCCTTGCTCTTGAAGTGATCTTTGATGGTCCACCACTCCTGGGGAGGGTAACAATGGTCTTGAATTTCCCCCATTTGTACACAATCTGTCTGACTGTGGATTGGTGGACTCCAAACTCTTTAGAGATGGTTTTGTAACCTTTTCCAGCCCGATGAGCATCTACAATGCTTTTGCTGAGGTCCTCAGAAATCTCCTTTGTTCTTGCCTTGATACACTTCTACAAACATGTGTTGTAAAGATCAGACTTTGCTAGATCCCTGTTCTTTAAATAAAACAGGGCGCCCACTCCACTCACACCTGATTGTCATCCCATTGATTGAAAACACCCGATTCTGATTTCACCTTCAAATTAACTGCTAATCCTACAGGTTCACATACTTTGGCCACTCACAGATATGTAATATTGGATCATTTTCCTCAATAAATACATGACCAAGTATAACATTTTTGTCTCATTTGTTTAATTGGGTTCTCTTCATCTACTTTTAGGACTTGTGTGAAAATCTGATGATGTTTTAGGTCGTTTATGCAGAAATATAGAAAATTCTAAAGGGTTCACAAACTTTCCAGCACCACTGTACCTCTTGTTGCCACTGAAAATACCAATAAGTGAAATAAAATATATATAAAGCTTTAGGTGACCTGGTAACATCCACCTGATGAGTGGGCCTTGACAAAGTACTTCCCACCCAAGTGATGTGGTGATCGTAAAACATGAACTCGGGGCGTCTGGGTAGTGTAGTGGTCTAATCCGTTGCCTACCAACACTGAGATCATCGGTTCAAATCCCTGTGTTACTTCCGGCTTGGTTGGGTGCCCCTACAGACATAATTGGCTGTGTCTGCAGGTGGGAAGCCGAATGTGGGTATGTGTCCTGGTGGCTGCACTAGCGCCTCCTCTGGTCAGTCGGGGCGCCTGTTCGGGGGGAACTGGGGGGAATAGCGTGATCCTCCCATGCGCTATGTCCCCCTGGTGAAACTCCTCACTGTCAGGTGAAAAGAAGCGGCTGGTGACTCCACATGTATGGGAGGAAGCATGTGGTAGTGTGCAGCCCTGCCCGGATCAGCAGAGGGGGTGGAGCAGAGACCGGGACGGCTCGGAAGAGTGGGGTAATTGGCCAAGTACAATTGGGAAGAAAAAGGGGGAAACATTTTTTTTAAAAAACCATGAACTCATTTTGATTTTTGTGCACATCTGTGAGCCGCTTCCAATGTTTTCTAACCTTGAGGTCTTCAAGCTGGATCTTCAGGTACCACTCATGGTGCATGTGTTTCTCAGCCAGGAAAACAGCGTGGCTGTGGTATCCAGCCTGGCGCAGGACCTTGATTGCAATCTCTACGTCAAAGTGGACCTCACCCTCGCTGCTCTGTGGAAATATGTGAAAAGAGAGCAGAATAGTTAATGTGGTGGGCTGAAGTGCAATATTTAGTGAGGGCTGAAAACAAAGTTGGGTGTTCTGTCACTGAAAAGTATGACGTAAAGCTACAAAACCTCATGATGTGGACTGCAATTTCATTTTAAAAAACATATGTTTGTAAATAATGTCACCAAATAAAAAGAACCTCTGTTCCAAATCCCAGTCCTCCTAATATTTACTTTCTGACGCTAATCAGGTTCTCATTCAAACATCCAAATCAGAAATCTTGGGTTTGACTGTGCATTTCACAGTCTTTCAAATAATTTTCTTGGCCTATGGGTGGCATCAAACCTGCCCTAAATACTGACTCTTCCTAATCCCCCATACCTTTATGAACTCCTCCAGTTTGGAGCTGTCTTTCAGCTTGGTGTAACAGTTGAGCAGCAGTGTGGTGTGGTCTGCATTGGCCAGCGACTGCCTGTGCAGAGCTTGCAGGTACGCCGTCAGGTTGTGGATCCTCTGGGCGTCCAAGAATTTCCTGATCACATAGGAGGGCTCCAGCTTTCCTATGGTGCTGTGACAAAACAAGGTTGGAGTTTCAGCAGTGGTCTGCAGAACCCGCTCCAGAAGCTGTTTCAAAGAACAGCTGGGCACTGTTGGAGTCTTGAATACACCTGCTACGTTACCGCTCTGTGTTCCAGCCAGCAACCCCCCCCCCCCCCCCAACAGGCACTGCACATCGGATGGCATACTGGTGCAGTCTGCTTCCATCAGATATAGGGCAGCAAAACCGTTTTCTGGTTTTGTTTTTTTTAATTGTGTTTATTGTTGTTTTATTTTATTGTTTATTTATTCATTGCACAAAAATCTGAAGAGGTTTCACCAATCTGGAAACACATCTCATCCAAGCTAAATATTTTCAGAAATGTTGTTGGCCCAGGGGTGGGCCTTGTTAGACCGGTGGTGCACCAGGCCAATACAGCTGTTCAGGAAAAACTGCTGTAGTGATCAGACAACCTTTCTCTGCTCACGATTGTTTTAAGTTGTATCGTTTCCATTTGCCTAGCTTCCACTGCTAACTAAGCCTGCATATGAGAATGTGACGCACTTTTCAGTGATGACAAGGAAGCTCTTGATCATCTCAGTGTCCCTGGCAGTGCAGGCAGGCACCCTTTCATGTGTGGCTACTGTATGTGAAAAGAAACTGAAACTCTAACAGCAATTTCCCAGACTAAAACTAAAGCCTTTTTTTTCCCCCTCCCCCCCTTTCCCCCTAATTGTCAATTGTATCTGTCCAATTACCCCACTCTTCTGAACTGTCCCCGTCGCTGCTCCGCCCCCTCTGCTGATCCGGGGAGGGCTGCAGACTACCACATGCCTCCTCCCATACATGTGGAGTCACCAGCCGCTTCTTTTCACCTGACAGTGAAGAGTTTCACCAGGGGGACGTAGCGCGTGGGAGGATCACGCTATTCCCCCCAGTTCCCCCTCCCCCTGAACAGGCGCCCCGATCAACCAGAGGAGGCGCTAGTGCAGTGACCAGGACACATACCCACATCGGGCTTCCCACCTGCAGACACGGCCAATTGTGTCTGTAGGGACACCCGACCAAGCTGGAGGTAATGCGGGGATTCGAACTAGCGAGCCCCGTGTTGGTAGGCAACAGAATAGACCGCTACACTATCTGGATGCCCAGAAGTGACTGCAGGATCATCTGTGGCTTTCCTCACCAGCCCACGTCTTGCTCGGACACTTTGCTGTGAGGGACGGCCTGTCTTACAAAGCGTCTGGGTGGTGTGATGCAGCTTCCACTTCCTGACAATGAATCCAACAGTGTTCCATGGGACATCCAAACATTTGGATATCGTTTTGTGTCCCTTTCCCACCTTCTGCATTTCAATCACTTTGTCTCTTACTTCAGTATTATGCTCCTTTGTCTTCATTTTCTGATGGAGTTCACACCCGGCTAATGAAATTTACACAGAGTGCTTCTTATACCCATTAACCAGACCGGTACTTTACAGAGCTGTTCACTGATGTGCACTGTTCATGTTACTGTAAATAGCGAATCAGCGCCGAAAACTACCAACAAACAGTTACCACTGAGCTCATACAACCCTCACTGCCAGTTTCCAATGATAAACCAGTGAGATTCATGCTTTGAGGGACGCCATATTAGGCAAACATTAGAACTCGAGTGGACTCTAACTGTCTGCCAGTTAAGATGCCAACAATGGCTGATGTCTTTTTAAGCAGTTACCGAATATACTGCTGGATGGCGCCATCATGATCTCCCTTGAGGTAGAGGTGGTCACCGTACTGCCTGAAGATCTCTGACAGTCCGTCACTATCCAGGTGTTGGCTCTTAGCCAGATTTATGGCCATCACAAACAGGTTCTTCTTAAAAAGCATCTGAATGGATAAGAAAGTGATGTTATATCTACAGTAAATATAAAGTCAGTGAACTGGCTTGGAATGAACCCACTCTGCATTACTGCTCATTTTGAATCCTCCTGAAAAGTTACTTTATTTTACACTGTTCTAAACATGCTGCTCAAGAGAGGTGTAGGTTTTGGACTCACCTCTAGTTTCGTCTGGGTGTCTTTCTCCTGGAGAACAAACATCTTGCCATCTCTAGTCAGAATGTAGAAGGAGCCCCACTCCGCCAGCACATCGATGACATCATCAAAAGCAGCACTGTAGGCAATGAACTTGTTGTCCAAATCATAGATGGTCAGGATGTGTTTTTCTGAAGGGGAGGACTCTCTGCTGCTGAACCCGGTCCTGAGGACAATAAGAGCAGTAAAGACCCTTTACAGTCAGAGGCTTCCATGTCAGGGTTTGCATTGGTGGCTAATTGCTAGACTCCATAGCATCTTCATATGAACAGGCTTTTGCAAGATAGGCTGTCTCCTTTTTTGGCTAAGGGTCAATTAGTGCATCAATGTGCAAAAACAACCTGAACATGTTTGTTTAATTTCAATTTCACTGACTCAATACAAATGTACTGCTGGTTTCCTGATAGCTACGCAGAAACAAGTCAGGTCTTCATTTTAACATGAATGTCACAGGAGCAGTAGGTTTATGGATCTATTGCAATAAAAACTAGTGCAGTAGGATACATAAGTTAATATGTATATAGTATATAGTATATAATAAAATAATCTATCTATCTATCTATCTATAACAAGTGCAGTAGGTTTATTCCTCAAAAAAATTGTCCTTGTGGTCATAATCAATTTCCTGACTGCTCACAAATGTAGAGACCCTTCTCTACCCAGTCAGCTATGCCATCATCCAAACCGTTTATCCTGCTGTCAGGGTCACGGGGATGCTGGAGCCTATCCCAGCAGTCACTGGGTGGCAGGCGGGGAGACACCCTGGACAGGCTGCCAGGCCATCACAGGGCTCTCACACACATGCACACACACACACACACACACACACACACACACACACACACACACACACACACACACACACACACACACACACACACACACACACACACACACACACACACACACACACACACACACACTCATTCCTAGGGACAATTTAGTATGGCCGATTCACCTGACCTATATGTCTTTGGACTGTGGGAGGAAACTGGCGCCCCAGAGGAAACCCACACAGACACGGGGAGAACATGCAAACTCCACACAGAGACGACCCGGGACGACCCCCAAGGTTGGACTACCCCGGGGCTCAAACCCAGGACCTTCTTGCTGTGAGGCGACCACATATATAATCATGTATGATCATGTTCATCCTAAATATAAGCAATGATAATGGCAACACTTGCCACTGAGTGTGAACGGGCTAAACAGATGGATTTTAAAGACATTATAAAGGATTTTGCATCCAGTAAGATAAGGAATAATTATGAAATTTGTGGTGTAAGTGTAGCAGATCATTGTTGACCTTGGTGTGTTTATGTGTGTTAAAGATGGTGTGTGTGTGTGTGTGTGTATGCCTAGCCTATGTAGCCCCTGTTACTGAGAAAGTCTCTCTCAGTTTACATGTATGTGTTTAGTAGAAGAAAGAGAGCATGTGCATGCATTGATATGAGTAAAGCAGATTTGGGGAGGGAGGCACTCACTGGACCTTTTCAGGGGCCCAGCCATGTCTGTGGGTGGGCCTGCATATGAACACCTGGACTGGGAAGACTTTTTAGAATTGACTTAATTCTTGCAATTATGTAAACTAGACAATCGTAGTCCAGACTCTATCATGAACAAAAACACAACTACACTGGAGAGTCACCTGACTCTAAACTGAATGTGAAGTGTAGATATTGTGTAGCACCACTGTATAGTATGGATGGATTCAGTACAGATAGAAAAAACAGATTGGCGTTGTTTGCTTCACCGGCCATCAAAGCAATATACCCTAAACAGCTATGCTTTGAAACCAAAGAAATAACTTTTGGACATATCAATGCTTCTGAAACTGGATGCAGAAAAACACTGCAGTGTACCTTCAAATCAAACTGTTCCTTACTTGTTGGGTGACTTTGTGTCCATAATGAGTAACAGCAGGTAGCCTCTGTGCCAGTGGGCCAGCAGCTTGGGTCCATCGAAAGCGAAGCAGGGCCCTCGTTCATCAGGCTGGTACAGGTACACACATTCATCACCAGCAACAATGAACTGAGAATCCTGGGAGGGATCAGCAAGGGCGGAGCAGCGCAGCGCACAACCGTGGGTATCCAGCTCTACTTTAGGGTACTCCTTTATTGACAAGGTGTAGCACTGACCGTAACAAGAAAATGATGACAAAAATGCAATGTCAAGTTATGGATGGTTAAAAATAATTAAAGGAATTTCAACACAGAACCTAATATGGATCAATTTATAAAACAAACGTGTACCGATGGCTGCACTTACCCAACAAACACTGAACAATGTCAGAGATATTTCACCATATTATAGATTAATTTTGATACCCATGTAATGACCGGAAGTGTTTGAAGGCCTTCAATCTAAATGTGTTCTGAATATGTGAAAGCACTGTGTGATAACACAAGGGAAATACTTGGCTTAATGCACTAAAAATTCAAATACACAAGTTACAGGAAGCAAAGTGTTGTCTTCAAAACAAGCACGAAACATTGTCCAAATGACTTACATGGACTTTCTCTAGAGTCGCAACAAATAGATGTGTGACCTTGCCCATCTGGCGGAAGGCAAGGCCTGTAACTGGGCAGGTGCCCTCATGCAGGGTCAGAGTTTTGCTGTGCCTGTCTCTGGTGATGTCACCCTTGGTCAACACCACACTGCCATCTGTGAAGCCTGTTGAGGGATACAGTCAGTACCATCTTTGCACAAACTGGAAAACAAATAACCAAAGGTTCCTACATAGCTGACAAAAAGACCAAACAGAACTTATCTGCTGTGGTGAGGCAGGCTTACCAATGGCCATGAAGTTCAGATTCTCATGCACACTGAGGCAGGACACTTCCGTAGGTTTGTTTCCTGGAATGGCAGGAAAAATCCTGGTGCACAGGGGATTCCCGCTGTCTCGCTTGTCCAGATTCCAAACCTTCACCTGTTCAACGGATACCACATTATTTGATTTGATATACTTCCCTAATATGCATGTCTTTTTGATGGTGGGGGAAACTGGAGCACCCGCAGAAAACCCACCACAGACACGGGGAGAACATGCCAACTCCACACACAGGACGACCTGGGATGACCCCCAAGGTTGGACAACCCCAGGGTTCGAACCCAGGACCTTCTTGCTGTGAGGCGATGGCGTCAAACACTAGGCCACCGTGCCGCCTCATGTTTATTTTGGTGATGGGCTATCAGACACGTGGGCTATGTGTTGTGTCACTCTAGAAAGCTATGCACTTACTAGGGGGTTGATTCCATGTTCATCTTGCCCCACTGATACAAGGATGCTGTGCTGCTTGAGTTGATAGAGATGTGTCACCCGCAGCTTGTAGGCCTGAAAGGAGGTTAACTGCAGGGATCGTGTCAGCAGTGAGATCTGGCCGTCCATATGTAATATTAAGACGGTTAAGGTGAAATATACATACCTAGTGTTGTGACATTTACTCAGAAGTGGTATGACTCTGTATACAATATTGCAATTGGTTATTTGGAAGCACAAGTACGGTCAGGGTATGCCTTGGTTCGTACCCTGATTAATCAATCAAATCTGAAATCTTGATTCAGACACAGATGGGTCCATATTAAAGAGAAAAATACAACACAGGACAGCAACACAAAATATAGCTAAGAGCAGTCCACAATGATTAAAAGCTATACAGACATTTGTTCCAATGTTTCCAGAAACAGGAGTACCTTGAGTCACTTTGTCGGCTCAGTTAAGAGCATTATCATTACATTCCTCGAATCAATTAATCGACACACAAATTTGTACATAAAATTCCTCAACACAGCGTGAAAAGTGGGAACATTACTAGTCACAGACACATGACTTGCACTTGTCCATCTTGGAGGCTTGAGCAAGACTCTGAACGCATCATTATACTATGCTACCTGCAGCGTTTTCATTGTTGCTTTGCTGTAACTGCACCACAAGTGGGCAGTATAGAGTGGAGTACAGTAGGCCCTAAGAAGAGCAGTGTTAGCATCATCTGTACACATATGACATTTGCATGCCAGCATATTGGCTTGTGCGTACAGTTTGCAACACTGGCGCTGCACATCAACGTCATCACATAAATCTTTCCTGATGATGTGACCCAGACATCTTACTTTGTTCGCCGCTTGGTCTGCCATTACTGCATTCTACTACATTACTCGTTGTGTTTTTCCAGATTCTGGAAAAGATTTATTGCGAACATATGTTGGTACTAATCTTGCAACGATACTAACCAACTGAAATTGGTGGGTTCAGCCGTTACTCTCCATTTCATTTCACTGAATCACTGTCGACTTCTACAACAACTTGCAGCATCACGTTACCTCTGTTTTACTGTGGACCTCTGCACCCAGATCTGCCACACCGATACCCCCTTTACTGTGGACCCCGGCACACAGATCTGCCACACCTTTACCCCCTTTACTGTGGACCTCTGCACACAGATCTGCCACACCGATGCCCCCTTTACTGTGGACCCCGGCACACAGATCTGCCACACCTTTACCCCCTTTACTGTGGACCTCTGCACACAGATCTGCCACACCGATACCCCCTTTACTGTGGACCCCGGCACACAGATCTGCCACACCTTTACCCCCTTTAATGTGGACCTCTGCACCCAGATCTGCCACACCGATACCCCCTTTACTGTGAACCCCGGCACACAGATCTGCCACACCTTTACCCCCTTTACTGTGGACCTCTGCACACAGATCTGCCACACCGATACCCCCTTTACTGTGGACCCTGGCACACAGATCTGCCACACCGATACCCCCTTTACTGTGGACCCCGGCACACAGATCTGCCACACCGATACCCCCTTTAGTGTGGACCCCGGCACACAGATCTGCCACACCGACACCCCCTTTACTGTGGACCTCTGCACACAGATCTGCCACACCGTTACCCCCTTTACTGTGGACATCTGCACACAGATCTGCCACACCGTTACCCCCTTTACTGTGGACATCTGCACACAGATCTGCCACACCGTTACCCCCTTTACTGTGGCCCTCTGTACACAGATCTGCCACACCGATACCCCCTTGACTGTGGACCCCGGCACACAGATCTGCCACACCTTTACCCCCTTTACTGTGGACCTCTGTACACAGATCTGCCACACCGATACCCTCTTTACTGTGGACCTCTGCACACAGATCTGCCACACCTTTACTGTGGACCTCTGCACACAGATCTGCCACACCGTTACCCCCTTTACTGTGGACATCTGCACACAGATCTGCCACAC
This sequence comes from Lampris incognitus, assembly GCF_029633865.1. Lineage (NCBI taxonomy): Eukaryota > Metazoa > Chordata > Actinopteri > Lampriformes > Lampridae > Lampris > Lampris incognitus. The sequence goes on along the minus strand of NC_079218.1, from coordinate 2,106,722 downwards.
CGTTACCCCCTTTACTGTGGCCCTCTGTACACAGATCTGCCACACCGATACCCCCTTTACTGTGGACCTCTGCACACAGATCTGCCACACCTTTACCACCTTTACTGTGGACCCCGGCACACAGATCTGCCACACCTTTACCCCCTTTACTGTGGCCCTCTGTACACAGATCTGCCACACCGATACCCCCTTTACTGTGGCCCTCTGTACACAGATCTGCCACACCTTTACCCCCTTTACTGTGGACATCTGCACACAGATCTGCCACACCGTTACCCCCTTTACTGTGGCCCTCTGTACACAGATCTGCCACACCGATACCCCCTTTACTGTGGACCTCTGCACACAGATCTGCCACACCTTTACCACCTTTACTGTGGACCCCGGCACACAGATCTGCCACACCTTTACCCCCTTTACTGTGGCCCTCTGTACACAGATCTGCCACACCTTTACCCCCTTTACTGTGGCCCTCTGTACACAGATCTGCCACACCGATACCTCCTTTACTGTGGCCCTCTGTACACAGATCTGCCACACCACCGTTACCCCCTTTACTGTGGACCTCTGTACACAGATCTGCCACACCGATACCCCCTTTACTGTGGACATCTGCACACAGATCTGCCACACCTTTACCCCCTTTACTGTGGCCCTCTGTACACAGATCTGCCACACCGATACCCCCTTTACTGTGGCCCTCTGTACACAGATCTGCCACACCTTTACCCCCTTTACTGTGGACCTCTGTACACAGATCTGCCACACCGATACCCCCTTTACTGTGGCCCTCTGTACACAGATCTGCCACACCGATACCCCCTTTACTGTGGCCCTCTGTACACAGATCTGCCACACCTTTACCCCCTTTACTGTGGCCCTCTGTACACAGATCTGCCACACCGATACCCCCTTTACTGTGGCCCTCTGTATACAGATCTGCCACACCACCGTTACCCCCTTTACTGTGGCCCTCTGTACACAGATCAGCCACACCACCGATACCCCGACCCCGCTAAGGACCAGATAGCCCCAGCTGATATAGCTTAAGGTGCTAACTGCCTAGTGTGGACTGGATACGCCTTACCAGCTGTATCACGGCTCGTCTTTAGCTCCGCGCAAATTACGAAGGATATCTCCGAGAACAATGTGGCCCCGGCCGGAGTCACAAGCCGAGATGCCGCTCGGAAGGACGAAGTTCTTGCCATTGTCCACGGGATCCTTCACCGTGTCTTTATCGAAGAAGACAAATTTCCTCCACTGCAGGAACGCTGCCATTTTGTCAGCACGGCCCAAGCTAAACTCGCGTCAGGAAGCGCTCATGTGACACAGGACAAGTCACGTGAGCGTGCCGGAAGCGGAAATGAGAGCGCTGGTAAACGCAGCAGGTGCAGTACCGCTAGACACCGGGCCGCGAGCGACTTTACCCGCGCGATGACGTCTTTCGGATGTTCTTGAAAGACTTCCGGTACCTTCTGGATGATGGATGGCGTTAAAACAAAATGATACAGATTCATCACTCGTTGTCATGCACGCGTGCCATGCTGACGGTTGGCTAGCAACGGAGGCAGGGGGTATCCCATTTCTATTAGCGAGTACATTTTGAAAAAAGTATTTGATTATAAGCTGATAAAAACAAGGGCGGTCTTTGTTTTGACTGTCCAGAAAGTTCCTGTCAAGCTCTAATGTGTACTCTTGAGTGTACTCTGATCCGTCTAGGATGTAAGAACTTCCTCCAAGTCACAGAAGCCCTGCAGCCTCTTACCCAAGCGCAGGTGTTTGGTCAATGGAAACAGCTTGTGTATGCATGGAAATAGCTTGTGTATGCATGGAAATAGCATGTGTATGCATGGAAATAGCATGTGTATGAATGGAAATAGCTTGTGTATGCATGGAAATAGCATGTGTATGCATGGAAATAGCATGTGTATGCATGGAAATAGCAAGTGTATGAATGGAAATAGCATGTGTATGCATGGAAATAGCATGTGTATGCATGGAAACAGCATGTGTATGAATGGAAATAGCTTGTGTATGAATGGAAATAGCATGTGTATGAATGGAAATAGCATGTGTATGCATGGAAATAGCATGTGTATGCATGGAAATAGCTTGTGTATGAATGGAAATAGCATGTGTATGAATGGAAATAGCATGTGTATGAATGGAAATAGCAAGTGTATGAATGGAAATAGCTTGTGTATGCATGGAAATAGCATGTGTATGCATGGAAATAGCATGTGTATGCATGGAAATAGCATGTGTATGCATGGAAATAGCAAGTGTATGAATGGAAATAGCATGTGTATGCATGGAAATAGCATGTGTATGCATGGAAATAGCATGTGTATGCATGGAAACAGCATGTGTATGAATGGAAATAGCTTGTGTATGAATGGAAATAGCATGTGTATGAATGGAAATAGCATGTGTATGCATGGAAATAGCTTGTGTATGAATGGAAATAGCTTGTGTATGAATGGAAATAGCATGTGTATTCATGGAAATAGCATGTGTATGCATGGAAATAGCATGTGTATGCATGGAAATAGCATGTGTATGCATGGAAACAGCATGTGTATGAATGGAAATAGCTTGTGTATGAATGGAAATAGCATGTGTATGAATGGAAATAGCATGTGTATGCATGGAAATAGCTTGTGTATGAATGGAAATAGCATGTGTATGAATGGAAATAGCATGTGTATGAATGGAAATAGCATGTGTATTCATGGAAATAGCATGTGTATGAATGGAAATAGCATGTGTATGCATGGAAATAGCATGTGTATGAATGGAAATAGCATGTGTATGAATGGAAATAGCTTGTGTATGAATGGAAATAGCATGTGTATGCATGGAAATAGCTTGTGTATGAATGGAAATAGCATGTGTATGCATGGAAATAGCATGTGTATGAATGGAAATAGCTTGTGTATGAATGGAAATAGCTTGTGTTTGAATGGAAATAGCATGTGTATGAATGGAAATAGCATGTGTGAAACAGCATGTGTATGAATGGAAATAGCTTGTGTATGAATGGAAATAGCTTGTGTATGAATGGAAATAGCATGTGTATGAATGGAAATAGCATGTGTATGAATGGAAATAGCATGTGTATGAATGGAAATAGCTTGTGTATGAATGGAAATAGCTTGTGTATGAATGGAAATAGCTTGCGTATGCATGGAAACAGCATGTGTATGAATGGAAATAGCATGTGTATGAATGGAAATAGCTTGTGTATGAATGGAAACAGTCGTCCAAGCCATATTTTCTCAATATGACCTTAATCTTAGCCTGTTTCTAGCCTCTACAGAATATTTAGTACATGTGGGCCTATTGTACATCTGCCATTTAGCAATTTGTGTCTTCCATGCTTTCACATTGAAGATACTCCCATGCCAATTCCGCAGTTGAGTTTATTCTGTCCTTTACCTTCTTTTATTGTTACCCACTCTTCTGTACACTGTCAACTGATGTAAAGTGCAATGTGCTATATAAATAAAGATGGATGGATGGATGTTGAAGCCACCATATCTAGTCATCCTTTGGTAACAAGATGCTTTGGATTGGATCAGGGTGTAGCCTAGAGAGCAAACCTGGTCAAAGGGAACTGGGTCAAGTCTGCACAGGCTTTATAGTTTAGATGATTTTCTGCTGACTACATCAAAGTCACAAAGGTTGAGCTTTTTCTCTGCACTGTAGCTGGTTAGACAAAGAAAGACAGACTAATCTCTCGTTTTAATTTTCCACTTTGCAAATGCGATCAATTATAATTTAATGGGGGTTCTCCATTGAATTTTGCTAGTTACTACATTTTAATGGCAGTGTAAGAACAGTGTATATCAAGTCTACCTAAAAAAGATAGTACCCAAAAAAAGAAAAAAAGGGCTGATTTGAGTGTGTGTGTTGTTTCAGGAGCCGCTTACACCTCGAGCCCGAGCAACTTGTGAAGAGTTTCCCTCAGGGTTATTGTGGAGGGAGTTCACTGTGCCAGATTTACTTTCCACATGTAATTCACTAACACTCACACGTACTCTGCCATTGGGCCGGTCCAAAAGGGCCAGACTGTGAGAAAGGCAATGTGGCATGAACACGAGAACCGTTACCCATTCTCACCGATATGTCCGAAAAGATTTCTACACATCCAGACACATATTTAATATGTTATTTTAATAGGTGTTCTTGAAGTAATAGTTGCGTCAGCAGAAAGTGTAAAAGGAATAATAGTTGCATCAGCAAACAGTGTTATGACATAGAAGTTTGGGGGGGGGGGGTATTGGCTGAGGAAGGTGGCAAAGGGATCCCTCACTAAGCAGGGGTTCCAAGTAAGGCAAGACTGCATTTATAACAACCGGGCTGTAACAATCAAAAGAGCATGTCATGATGAGACCGTCAACATAAATTAGACTGAGCATACGTATGTTGTACAAACTATGAGAGGAACAGACTTAAAAGATCTGGCATAACCGCTTCTTCACAGAAACAAACAAAACAAAACAAGAAAGCCATGATCTACATTCCAGTAAAGGGTCGATAATGTCACACAGATGTATGTATAAATGGATGCATATTCCGTTGTATTTCTCATTTCTTGTATATTTCATCTCTTATTTAGACTAAACCTAGAAAAAGGAATTGTAATAAATAAGTTGAAAACCAAGCATTCAGTTGTTGTATGTGATTGCAGGAATGTCCCCGTTTTATTGTCCTGTTCAGAGTCTCAACTTTACTGCAAAGAAAAGGAAAACAGACATAACTGAGGGGAACTATAGTCCCGCCATTGAAAATGCGATAATCTCTCTATCATCAGTCTAATGGATGCTCACAAAGTACAGTCCTTTGGACTTTAACCTCTGCAAATTCCAGAGTTCGCAGCACAGCAGCTGTCTTGTTTTGACAACTGTCGGTTGTGACGAACTGCGCACCTATAGGAACAGTATACCATCGCATACATACAGTACAATCAAGACTGAATTGGAATTAGAAAAATACAGGTACAAAATGATTACATTCAAGAAGACAGTACTAGCACAAAAGGGTATTATTTATAGTCATTAGGTAACTAATATAGGAATTTCAACTTTATAGAGGCATTTTCTATATAGAAAAAGTGAGGGTAGTGGGACATGGTAGTATTATGGCTATTTTGTTGATGTGTGGGTTGTCATTGACATGATTCTAGCAGTTATATATATTCATATAATAGTTAAAATGCATAATTTCATAGACTGGGTAAAAATGATATATATTTCTTAAGATCATGGTCATTTTGGTTTGGGTCATAAGGTGCAAATACTGTATATTAAAAGAGGCATTGAGTGGTGCCCTTTTCTTGCACACCGTTCCAACTCTGGGTCCAAACAACAAGAAAGAAAAAAACATTAGATACACAGGATTAGTTGTGCTGATATCATGTTACCTGAAGATTTATACACCTAGAAAACGCAGTGCAACTGTCATGCTAAGTTTCTTTTTTATAGGATTTTCATTTGAAGACAACTTTCCCTTTTCTTTGGCAAATGTCAATAAACTCACTTGCTATAAGCAAATATATCTCTCATTTGGGGGGGAAGACAAGTTCTTCGTCTTTGCAAAGAACTAGACTGTATCAGTGGAAGAACTGTACAGTTTATGTCATGGATGATGTCACTCTGGATGTAACGTTCTCTCAGTTTAAAAAATAGACACGTAAGAAAAGACTTTCTTAATGAAAGCACTCGGTTTCCCTAAAGCTCACCTGGGAAACACGGCTTGTGGTTAGTCAGTCAGCTTTAACTTCAGCTTCAGGGAGGAACTATGCGACACCTGTCTGTCTGTGTGTGTGTGTGTGTGTGTGTGTGTGTGTGTGTGTGTGTGTGTGTGTGTGTGTGTCAGCGAGAAACCGTGTAAGCAGGACACTTCACTAGTAACAATGCCTTGGTTGAGGATAAATACTACCATTTGGAGAGGCAAATTTTTTTCTTTTTCTCAGACCCATATCTTAACTTGTCATGTCTCATTGCCAAGTCCACAAAGCACACTTCACACATAACCCAGAGACGGGAATGCAGTCGCAGTCAGACACACACTTCCAGAGGTAAAGCAAACAAGCTCGGCATGTCCAGGCGCTGCCCTGTGTCTCAGGGCCCGTCTGCGGGGCGGGTAAGCAGAGACAGACGCGCTGGTTTGGGTCTGAGCTTGTTCCTTTCTTTTTGACAACAGTCTTCATCCTAGTAAACTTGACCTCAGGAAAGACCACTGAAGTTAACAAAGAGGAAATCTGAACTCGTTAAAAAAAAGCGCATCATAAATGCACACAACACCTTAACAGAAAAAAGAATCAAATATAAAAGCAAATGAGCTAAAAATAAAAACTACAAAGTTGAATCTAAGATTCCTGGTAAATCAAGCATGGACTAACAGAAGGTTATCTGGAGCAGGATGGTGACTGGCTGAAGAGGGTCCTGTCAGGGACCGCATGTCAGGGACCGGATGTCAGGGACCGGATGTGCACTAAGAAGCTTCTGATACACGTCTGCCAGTCACAGCTTCAGTTAAGCGTGTCAGCAGCACTTCCAGCACATTCAGAGCCGTAGGAAGACGACGAGCTGGTAGACTAATGGTCTACGCTTCAGTTCTACCTGTCCTCACCTGTCCTGTCCTCACCGCTGCAGCTCACACACGTTACAACACAGGTACGGACTACAGGAAGATGCGAAAACGGAATGACTTGGACCACAAAGTGGGAAAACCTAACTAAAAGCCAGCGCAACGTGTGTTCATCTCTATTCATGGGTTCCACGTCATTTGAGTGGTGCGTCACACCGCCATCTTGACGACCAACGGATGCCAAGATCTGCTGTGCTGTGTTGTGGCTTGTCACCACAGAAAGTCACAAACAAATGGATTACAATTTCACAGAATCCCTAAAAACCATGATCGTCGAAATAAATGGATCGCAGCGATCAAAAGGGACCCCTGGATTCCCACAGAACACTCCTGGCTATGCAGCGAGCACTTCGTTTCGGGTAAGTAGCTGACGTTTGCTAACGTCAGCTAGCTGGCTACCGCGTTAGCCTCATAGCCTTGTAACAAGACAGTCTTGTTGCAAGGCTAGCTAGCTTCATAGATGTGTCCTGTGCACTGATGCTAACATGACATTTATCAACAGACTGTCACTTACCCTTCCTGTAAAGACGAGCAGTCTTTTCGGTTTTACATGATTCATTTTGACGTCCTTCACCCATCCTGCGGTGACGTAGCGGTAGGCTTCAGTGCTTCTGAAGGCTTTCAGGGCTTCACCTGAGTATGGCGAGGGATTGTGGACGAGGTACACGTAAACGTCGTGAAACGTAAAATTAGGAAGCTCTATAGCAGACTGAAGTGGGGTTAACTGGTCTTTGGATAGACGATAAGGATCCAATTCTAAAAACTCGATTTTTTGCAGATACGCTGCTTCTCCTCCGTGGTTAAGTGGGCGATTCTGGACAGTCTTTCAGACTTCCCGGGGACCGCCGTCCTCAAGATGGCGGTCATAGCCAACAAAAACCACGTGACTGAACCACATGAATATAGAAATATTTTTAAAAAGAAAAAAAACAAACTTTCGTATGATGATGATATCTCAAAAGGCCAATAGGAAACAAAGGTGGAAGCTGTTCGACTCGCCCTGCCAGTGTGCCGGGGCGAGCCCCCCCGGTGTGGTGCCGGGGCGAGCCCCCCCGGTGTGGTACCACGGCTTGCATCTTCCATTAGTTATGGATCTGGACCATCTGTAAAACCGAACGTGACACAGACTGTTTCCGGAAGGTACGGGAAACGGCCTGGCTGGACTCGCTAACCATGTATTTTGTTATATTTAGTTTGTGGCCTGCGTTGACCAGGTCGGGTCCTACTATGACTCAGCTGTGGTCCAACCTGGCATGGCCAGGGCCTTAAAACGGCGCGGACGCCGTCCTCTAGCAGACCGGGCTAAGCGAGGACACCGTTAACTGTTACCCTGTGAGACTTCCCCATAATTCAGCTACACATCAGTGTGGCGGTTGTATTGGAGGACAAAACAAAAAATCCACATGAACACGAAAATACGTTGCATCGGCTTTTCTAGAGAGTTCCGTGATAAGACCACGTGTAGACACACACTGCATTTGGAGGTTAAAGAATTGGGGTATGCCGTTGGGCGAGAAGCTAGCTGAGGGCGTTTCAGTGGGAGGAAGGTTTCGATGGGAGGGTTAAGGCTATAGAGAACCGTCGTCTCACCCACAACAGTACTTTCTATCACAAGTAGAGGTTTTAACGTGGACCAACCACCTGGTAAAACTTACAAGGACACTGCCAACAAACTACTGAGAAATTATAATAATTATAATTAAAACAAAATACCCTTAGCCACAGTCCGCTCTGACTCAAATGCAGGAGGGTACGCAGGCCTACTTTTATGCCTTCAGTCTAAACACTGTCGCTACCATATATATTATGTACAGTAGCACTCTCTACAGGTAGGAGCATGTCAAGGTAAATATCAAATACTTAACCTTGGTTTCTAAAGAGGTTGAGCACACGAAGCATGTGTACCACATGAACACAACCGAGCAAGAGCCGGCTGGTGGAAGCCTGCGTGTGGCGACGGTTACCCTGGTTACATCGCTTTAGGTTGCAGCTGATAGGAGTGCAGAGGAGCCACACGGTAAGAGCTGTACAAATAGAGGTATTCTACTCGAGGCGGAGGGAACTCTTTCAGTAGGTGTGTGTAAGGTAAAAAGGTGAAAGAAAGCTGTGTTTGCGTTGCAACACAAACGCCGTGTCGGGTTGTTTTCCCTACCAAGGATGCAAAATCTTTGCTTGCGAGAGTTGACCTTAAAAACGGCCCCTACGAGACGGAAAAAAATCTAAACCGTAAACCCCTGACAGCCATCTCTACACGGGAAGCCATGCATCAGGGGGAAAGCTTGGTTCTTCTGCAGGTTCTACCGGAGCACCTAGGGGATGAAAGGACATCGGGAAGGCGTCCTCCTCCTACCAAAGGAAGGCTTCAGGAGAACACAGATGTCGGGGGGAAGGCAGGGAGGGGGAGGCTCTCTTTCTCTCTCTCTCCCCCCCTCAAGGACCACCGCTCAAGCTAATTAATCACATGGGGGAGGAAGGGGATCGAGTCTGTCCAAAGATTCCTGCCGGTCTCCCTTCAGCAAAGGGTTCTAACATTGCGAAACGTGATTCTCAAGTGCTAGTCGTGTCCATGTTGTGGCTCCTCACGTACTGAGCTCAGCAGTCTTTTCAGAGTCTCACTGGTCAGCGCAGGAGATGAGCACTGGAGTCTGGGCCAGGTCCTTCTTCTGGCCCTCAGCCAGGCCCCGCTGGCTTCTGAAACACAGGACAAGGCCACATTCAACTTCATGGTCAACTTCAACTTCAGGTTTATTTATTTTTAACAGCTAAGTGGATTTGCAAATATTAGACACCTGCCCTCGCGAGATGGTCAACATTATTACACAAGGTCATGAACAAAATGTTTTGGTTTTTTTTTGGGGGGGGGGGGTTCCCTGTTTATCTCCCCAATTGTACCCATCCAATTACCCCACTCTTCCGAGCTGTCCCGGTCTCTGCTCCACCCCCTCTGCTGATCCGGGGAGGGCTGCAGACTACCACATGCCTCCTCCCATACATGTGGAGTCACCAGCCGCTTCTTTTCACCCGACAGTGAAGAGTTTCACCAGGGGGACGTAGCATGTGGGAGGGTCACGCTATTCCCCCAGTTCCCCCTCTCCCCCAAACAGACACCCCGACCGACCAGAGGAGGCGCTAGTGCAGCGACCAGGACACATACCCACATCCGGCTTCCCACCCACAGACACAGCCAATTGTGTCTGCGGGGACACCTGACTGAGCCAGAAGTAACACGGAGATTCGAACTGGCGATCCCTGTGTTGGTAGGCAACAGAATAGACCTCCACGCTACCCGGACGCCCAACGAACAAAATGTTTTGAAAGAGGCATCAGGTGACTTTTTGTATTTCGGCGACGTCTTTTACGGCGCTGTCACAAAGACAACCGAGGAACGTTTTCTTTCTTTCACAGCAAGACAAGTGCGTTTGATTCTCAGTCACATCTTATCAGACTGTTGGGGAGGCAGGGGACCTATGTTTACAGATGGTTGGTGCCACTTTAAGTAAAAGATTAAAAAAAAATAAAAAAGAGACCGTCTTGTCATTATTCATAAAATAAATCGTCTATGTACCTAACTGACTGTGTGAACATGTGAACTGCGGGTAAGAAGACTAGGCGTGACTGAACCTGGGTTTTAGCTGATGTTGTATGTGTTGGTAAAAGTCTTCGATGATCCTGGTTTGCCTTATATATTTTTTTAGTCAAAACAATTTTACTACTTCTTTACTCTTGCTGCAACACGCAACTGGGATGTTCATGCATTAGCTATAGGGGGAGAAAATGATAGAGTCACCCTCTGCTGGTAGGGTTCCTACTTCAGGGTGAAATGACTTGAATTCTCCATTAGGCATTTTATAATAGAACTATAACTCAGGTTGCATTGCAATATTAGGGCAGTAATGCCACTTAGATATGAGCTGAGTCAACCATTCCGAGTATCTCTGTGCAGTCACATACAAAATAAACTTATATAACATATATGTTATATATCTATATCTATATGTGTGTGTGTGTGTGTCCACAGGATGTTGCAATGAAACATTGAAACATCCTGATGAGTTGCAATATTTTAAGGATACCTGCCTCTTTTAAGTATATTTAAAAGATGAGTGCATCGAGCACGAAACAAGCTTGTTCTGCCATTTAACAACTTTGAGCTATAAATATATATATATATATATAATTTAAACTTGTATATAAGTTGTATAACATATGTGATAAACATAAAACATTAAAATATAATTTTGATATATATTTTTTCATGACATTTCATAGTTCACTGCTGTATGTAATCCCAAAAGTCTGTGGTTCCAGTGACAGCTGGTCTGGATCTGTAAACGTTTTTTGAAGGTTGGTCAATGGAGAAGAAATGGATGAAGATTCTTTACTGGAAGGAACACAACCACTAGAGGGCGAAGCTTTTCACTTTCCCTCAATACTGTCTTGGACATGGCAGCGACAGAAATGACCAAAGAGGACAAGTGTGTGCATCTAAGTCTTGATGACTGCAGGTTTTAACCAGGGTAATATACATCTGCCCATGTGCCCATGTGCAGAGCTGTCTACCTGTGAACATTTTCCATGGCTGCCACCTCAGCCAGTGCAGCCAAGCTAAAGAAAGCAGGAAGCTCTTGTGGCACGGCGCTCCGGTCCGCCTCATCTGGTCTCGGGGTACTGTAGCACCCTTTTTCATTGCATAAATTTTGTTGGGGCAATGGCTTCTCATCCTGTTCCTGGTTCAGTTCTCTGGATTTGTCCTCTGTAATAAAAACAAAAAGCACAAGCCTCAACACGAGCAGTAAAACATAATGAACTGGTATTGAGGTATGAGCTTTAAAATATGTCCAAAAGACGCGTTGTCTGACAGAGGCCAAAGCATTCCAGACCCTCACCCTCTGCGGGGGACACACTGCCATCGGCTGTTCTCACTAGGTGGGTGATCTTGTTCTTCCTTGCCTTTCTTTTCTGGCTGCCCACTAACATCTCCATACTGGTAGTGCCCTGGGTGTCTGGGCATGTTGCGGGGATGGGGGCGCACGACTTGCCTCTGGAAGGGGAATCCGGCATGGTGGAATCACTCTGCACCACCACTGTGGAGAAAAGGGTTTTAAAATACTGGTCTGGCTCAAGAGGATTTGGAACATGTTGTCCTCTGCACTTACAAAGCAATGAAAATTAACAATAAATTAAGTAGTCATTATTTTTCCAATTTCCTAAACTGTCTGAGTACAACAATTTATAGCAAACAGCCAACAAGTCTGTATTTGTAATACTGAAGTATGATTAATCCACCTAAAAAGATCTTATACACACCATGGCCTGTGGAAGCCTTAAAACACAACATATCGCCTTCCTTATGGTCAAAGAAAGTCTAAAATGTTAGTTCTGAGTTGAACAATGTGTGGGTGAGTAGTGATGTAAACAAACTACATCTACACAATCGATTTAAATGTCATGTCTTTTCATCAGATAATCAGTGAAGGAAAAAGACACCTCTTTCTGACATTTACACACATTACTCGCTCCAAACACCTGAAATTATACCAGAGCATTTATTTATTTATTTATTCACACACACACACACACACACCTTTTTCTCCCCAATTGTACCCAGCCAATCGCCCCACTCTTCCGAGCCATCCTGGTCTCTGCTCCACCCGCTCTGCTGATCCGGGGAGGGCTGCAGACTACCACATGTCTCCTCCCATACATGTGGAGTCACCAGCTGCTTCTTTTCACCTGACAGTGAGGAGTTTCACCAGGGGGACGTAGTACGTGGGAGGATCACGCTATTCCCCCCAGTTCCCCCTCCCCCCTGAACAGGTGCGCCGACTGACCAGAGGAGGCGCTAGTGCAGCGACCAGGACACATCCCCACATCCGGCTTCCCCCCCGCAGACACGGCCAATTGTGTCTGTAGGGACGCCCGACCAAGCCGGAGGTAACACGGGGATTCAAATCGGCGATCCCCATGTTGGTAGCTAACGGAACAGACCGCCACGCCACCCGGACGCCCCTCATGAGAGCATTTAGAGCAACCACATACTGACGACTACCGTGTTCAACACTGACGGTTATGCACAAACACCAACACTCCAGTTCACCTTTTTCCACAGCACTCGGTTTCTCCTTTTTATGTTTGTGCTTCCTAACAATCTTGTGGAATGAAGTCTTTTTCTGAGATGGAGATGAGCCTGATGTAACAGAAAGAAGGAACAACCAAGAAATAAAGAACATGGGAATGACATGTTATGAAACGTTTAATTTAACAAAGATTACGTCCTGAACAGAGACTGCGGGGAAAACAACAATACAACCAGTGCAGAACGGGCCACGGGTGGGATGAGGTATTTACTTGTTGAAGCCGTGAGGAAATGATCCAGTCATGGTTCTGCTCACCTTTGCCGGCTTTGAGCGCTTCCTCTTGTGCAGTGGAGCCGTCGGGTTTCTTCTTCTTGGTGACAGCGGTGCTCTTCTTGTCAAACGTCATGGGGCTGTACTGGGGCAGGCTGTTGAACTTCTTCTCGAACTCCTCCTCCAGTTTCCCTAAGCTACACAGTGGCGGCCATGACAGTTTATTCATTTGAAAAATTAACACTGTGTTACAACACAAACAACAACAGATGCTGAAGTTAAAACATTTTTTAAAAATGGTGCACAAGCATTTCATACTCTGCAAGCAAAATGAGTTCAAAACTAAATAATGGACTGAATCATACCACCCCACAATAAATAATGGACCGGGTCACGCCAGCCCAGAATAAATAACGGACTGGGTCACGCCAGCCCAGAATAAATAATGGACTGAATCACACCAGCCCAGAAGTATTCCATGACAGTCGTACAGTTTGCAAGGGATGGATGGTGTGGTTCTTTAAACATCTCAGCCATGGGTGGTTTGATAGAAGACACATGACAGGTCAGCTTGGTACGAGCACACAGCTTACTGAAAGTACTGTTACACACCTCCACACATCACTGACATAACTAAACAAAAAAAAAAGTAACACGGAAAAACCCGTTACCTTTAAATTGTACGCTTCGTTTCCAGAGGCGAGCTCGCTGCTGAGAACAGAGTCATTATTTAACTGCGTGCTGTCAGCGGGTGAATGTATTGGACGTTTTCCACCATTGTTTATGATCTGCACTGTTTTCTGTGCTGGCTGGGCAAACCGAACCTCCCAGGACAACGAGCGGCATTGTTACGAGCACTTGGGCACCACTGTTACACACAGTGAAACGGCAAGACAACAACTACTCACAGGAAGGCCTGGCAATGCCTGCTGGTCCTGAGACGACTGACAGAGTCCATTGGGTGTCAGGGTGGCCTTGTGGCTAGAAATACTGCCCTTCAACTCAAGGACCTACGTTTGAACCCTGTGTCAACAACCATGAGCACCGTTTGAAGTGCTCTTCAGCAAAAAAAAACAAAAACGGTTCCTACAAGCACCAGCGATGCTGTTCTGACACCTCTGACTCTGCTAAAGAGGGAAAGTGGGAAGAGAGTTTCCCTACAGGAATCAACAGGGGTATGTCATATTATGTAGGCCCAACCGCCTGCTCTCCGATACCATACGGTACGCATACGCTCTTCAGGAGGACACTCATCTCAGGGTTCCTACTAGAGGTCTGCACAGACCTGTATTTTTAAGACCCCCTACCACCTGCTGCTTTTCCGATGCACAGCTGATTCTGCCAAGACCATCTGCTCGCCCACAATCTGAGGTCATTTTCAGCAGAGTTAACTTCATCATCGTCATCATCTATTGAGACTGTTTTAAATAGATTTAACATCATCGTCTCTGGCCCTGTGATGGACTGGAGGCCTGTCCAGGGTGTCTCCCCGCCTGCCGCCCAGTGACTGCCTAGATAGGCTCCAGCACCCCCGCGACCCTGAGCAGGATAAGCGGTTTGGATAATGGTTGGATCATCATCTCCATCACAGCTCTCCGTAGTCTCCATGCTGTCAAACAGTCACATGTGTTCTATGGCGCACAAACAGTAGCATCACATTATGGAACCCTCACCGTGACCACACATTCCAATATGTCCGCCTGCGGCCGCCCACATCATTATAAATAAAGCCTGCGCCACCAACATCTGTTGTGGGTCTTGCAAGACCTGCAGGCCAGCACATATCCATCCTTATTTTTGACTTGACTTGACTTGACTTGATAAACTGACTAACTTGAGGATTTTCAGTCCTTGGGGTAAATATGATGTATGTTGACCATGGCAGGGCAAGATGACTCTTAGCACTTGCCGTCATCACTCCAGTGCTAAATATCTTTCATCAAAACAATATTGCAAGATGTGAAATGACAGTGGGCCTACGATAACACACAATGTTTGTTATCTGTACATATGGGCTAAACCAATCCCCCCCCCCCCACACACACACACACCTATTCTCAAACTCCAAAGCCTTCACAAAGCCTGGATACTACTTTCAGTACTTTCTCAGATTTTACAGACCTTAACTGCAGTCCTGTTGGATGCAACTCCCCATCATTATCTGATTATTTCTACTGCCAGCAGATATGCGATGAAGAGAGCTACTGACCTCATCTACCCAGCGCACTGCATTCGCCACAGACGTATCTGAAAAACACAGCTGCTCTGTCAGAAATGAAGACCACCTGGCGCCACAGTGGCCTCCGCCATCCTCCACTGATGTAGATGGAAGATGGAGGATGCCCCACCATTCACATCGAAACATACTATGTACACCAACCCCTCTGGACACACACACACACACACACACACACACACACACACACACACACACCTTACCCATTCATCTGCTCTGAGTAATGCTGGTAAATGAAAATTGAATTTCAAGCCTCTACATCACTTTCAGTCAGTTGTCATAACACAACCAGTGATGTTTTCAGGAGATGTGTTGTCATTAATAACTCGTTTAGTTATTTCATATTACTTGAACCACACAGTTCACAGATCCACTGATGCTTGACATTTATCTGCTTTGACTGACACTTGCAAATGGTAAGTGAACTTTGGTCTTTTGTGTCATTTTCAGTCAGTTGTTATACTACAACCAACAATATTTTCAATATGATGCTTTGTCATAGATTACTCGTTTAGTTAATTTCACACTACTCAATTTACATATGTTACAGATACAATGATGCTTGACATTTAGTACTTGAACAGGCAGTGGACATAATTACTAGTGCTTTGGACAGCACCATTTATCCCTGTCTCGTGGGGGATCATTGTGATGAAGACTACATGTTGGTCTCCGTGTACATTCTAGTAACTTGCCTTGAAGGTCCTGTCCAACTAAGTAAAGTGTCAAATGTTTGGTGTTTCCATTCAAGGCCGTCGCAAGGAGGGTGTGAGGCCCTGTGTGAACTTGATGTACCAGGCTCACTGACATGCATGCAGCTAGTCTAGTTGTACTGCATGTGTAATCTCAGTGCGATATATTTTTAACGAGTAGAATAACACAGCATCATCACTGACACAGTCTCAGCTAAGACTTTTTGCGATTATAGTCTTTCTTTTTTTGGATTTTTTTCCCCCACCTTTTTCTCTCCAATTGCACTTGGCCAATTACCCCACTCTTCCGAGCTGTCCTGGTCTCTGCTCCACCCCCTCTGCCAATCCAGGGAGGGCTGCAGACTAGACTACCACATGCCTCCTCTGATACAAGTGGAGTCACCAGCCGCTTCTTTTCACCTGACAGTGAGGAGTTTCACCAGGGGGGACGTAGCGCGTGGGAGGATCACGCTATTCCCCCCAGTTCCCCCTCCCCCCCGAACAGGCGCCCCGACCGACCAGAGGAGGCGCTAGTGCGGTGACCAGGACACATACCCACATCTGGCTTTCCAGCCGCAGACACGGCCAATTGTGTCTGTAGGGACGCCCGACCAAGCCAGAGGTAACACGGGGATTCAAACCGGTGATCCCTGTGTTGGTAGGCAATGGAATAGACTGCCACGCCACCTGGGCACCCTCTCTATTATAGTCTTTCAAAGGAAAAAAAATCAACTGTAAAACTAGCAGCTTTACATCATGAAGTCAGTTCAACTGTCACTTTATTCTGGCATGTTGGGGTATGACAGTATGCTCCAAGTCAGTGTTTCAGGTGTACAGCCTACAGGTGATTCAGATTTTAGATCATTTTTCAGACCGGTCATTACTCGTAGCCTACAGTCACACACAGCCGCCAGCTGTGGACACCTGCTCAGCCACCACATCTCTGGAAGTGCTGACAGATTTATCCAGAGATCCTCGCAGTGACTCATGAAATTCTTCCCTCTTTTAATTTTTCTCCTTTTCTCAGCACCCGACTCTTGTCTACGAAATCAGTTGCACTCTCGTGCAGCAAACATCGTTTGCCCTTCTCCTCCTTCCTCACAGTGAGCAGCAAGATGGAGCACGCGCTGCGTAATGATGCAATATCGAAAATGAAAAACCTGAATAATTTGTTGGATATTTTCATGTGGCCTTGACGATGCATAATGGAACTGACAGGAATTTCATTTTAGAAGCATGTTGGGTAAAGAACAGTCATTAAAAAAATGATCTATATCAAAATAAATAAATAACTAAAAATAAAAAACAAAACTGCGGGACTGCGGGGCAGGCGCACGGCCCTGTGCGGTCGCACACATCGTATGGCCCATGTGACGGTTCTGTCTGTGTTATGTGTGCTGTATGCAGCATGTCAAGTTCCTTGTACGTTTTATTTTAATAACACGCCAAACTGCTCAGACTGTGATGCTACGAAGGCCATTTCCTCCAGCAAACGCACTGTAAAGGAGCGCCAACGGGAACCGACTCGTTCAGCTAAAGCTCCTCACGGTATTGTGGAACAACTGGTAAAACATTAACTTGGTACCAACTGTAAAGGCATGCTGGGTACACAGCCCATTTCAACTGCCATCAGAACGCTGTCTTCTGAGTGGATGACTACGCACAGGTTAAAATAAAAATGAGGCCCTGATGAAGACCGGTCGCAATGCACTGGTCATTTCTGCCATGTAGGATGAAGCAGTTTAACCTTTTTCTAACACAACAGTATGCCTTTTTAAGGACACTTAATTTTTTAATCCTAACCAAGAACACTGAACTCTGACTGGACCTGCCAATATACTGGTGTTGTGATGACATTTGCCGACTGTGTCCAAATTAACAACCAGCCCGACCGCAAGGCTGAAGGTGAGAACACAAAGATGAGTTACTAACCCCTGTGAAGAGTCATCTTTGGACTTGGACTTTTTCAGCTTCTTGGGGTTATTGGGTCCCATCTGGGAAACAGCCCAGCTGTCATCAGCCCAGTTTGCATCATGGTCAGATGCACGGAAAGCACCTCTCTTACCTACAGAGACACACCGCCATGTTAGACACACCGCACTTGTATCATAAACAAACAATCTGACTGAAAAGTTGGTTTTTTTTGGGGGGGGGGGATTTCCCCCCCTTTTTCTCCCCAGTTTCATCCGGCCAATCACCCCACTCTTCCGAGTCGTCCCGGTCGCTGCTCCACCCTCTCTGCCAATTTGGAGGGCTGCAGACTACCACATGCCTCCTCCCATACATGTGGAGTTTCACCAGGGGGGCGTAGCGCGTGGAAGGATCACGCTATTCCCCCCCTGTTCCCCCTCCCCCCTGAACAGGCACCCCGACCAACCAGAGGAGGCGCTAGTGCAGCGACCAGGACACATACCCACATCCAGCTTCCCACCCGCAGACACGGCCAATTGTGTCTGTAGGGACACCCGACCAAGTTGGAGGTAACAAGGGGATTCGAACAGGCAATCCCTGTG
The DNA here is from genome assembly GCF_029633865.1 of Lampris incognitus. Lineage (NCBI taxonomy): Eukaryota > Metazoa > Chordata > Actinopteri > Lampriformes > Lampridae > Lampris > Lampris incognitus. Next base: position 2,088,280 of record NC_079218.1, on the reverse strand, counting down.
TTGGTAGGCAACAGAATAGACCGCTACGCTACCCGGACACCTTAAGTTTTTTATAAAAGGTTTAACTTTTAGGGGTACAGCAGCACCAGGTAACTTGTTGGATTTCAGCAATGTGTTTTATGTCAACTGCTGCAAAGACAACAGAAGGTTATCTAATTTTCCATTTTTCTTCAAAGCAACAAGATATGTGCATTTCTGTACGAGCCACAGCCAGAAGGCTATTGTGGAAGTACAGCAGCTATGTTCACAGATCACATGAGGTAAAGTAAACCAGCTATACTTGTGATATGTGTGCTGGAAAGCAGCCCCTATATTTGCCAGGCTGGGGGGTGGGGTCTGCCCAGTGTCAGACAAAATTAATAGTGAAAACAAGGCTTCCTGGGAAATGATTTGAACAGCGACTGTGTCATTCTGCCATTGCCATCACAATGTGCGACCAAAAAGACGTTAACGGAGAAATGTTAAATAAAAAAAGGTACATGGTGCCACTTTAATTTGGACTCAGTTCTACACGGATACCTCGGTCAATGTTTGCTCTCAGAGAAGTAAGCATTCCTTCAGACACCAGGGTCTTATATAATGCCCCTTTGCAGCTCCTCTCCGACTTCCTGGAACCGCGGCTCTCCGTGTTTGACTCGGCCTCGTTCTGCCGCTCCTTCGCCCTCTCCTCATCTTTGAGTTTAGTGTGTGGGGGGCTGCAGGGAGGGTGATGAAGCTCTGTTGCACTGCCCTTTAACTCTGCATTACTGCTGCCAGCTTCCTCTTCCTCCTTCTTAGGGCTGACAAGCACCGTCTCCTCCTTCTTTGCCACCTCGGAGGAGCCATTCTGCCCGCAGTCCTCCTCCTTCACCACCATCTCATCCTCTTTCTCTCTGAGAGGGGACTTGACTTTGGGCTTGCTCTTCTTTTTGGGCAAGCCGGAGTTCCCACCAACAGGGCTGCTGTGGGTCTTCCTGGGCTTTTCTTCGGTGTCCTTCCAGGCCCCTTTGGCCACCGCCTCAATCGTACACAAGACGCTGTCCAGGTCAGTTTCTGAATGGCCACACTTCTTGGCGATCTTCTTGGCTGAACAAGGGCTACCGTCTTTGTCACTAGACCCGGCCATCTCTTTCAGCCCTTCTCTCTTCTTGCTCTTCTTTTTGACACATGCGTTTTGGCTGCTGAGTTGAGGAGGAATGGCATCATTGGAGGTAGAAGAGGAAGAGGAGGATGAAGAAGCGGGTAAGAGGGGCGATATGTGAGAGGGAGGGGGTTGGTCGTGGATGTTTCCCATCTCCTCCTTGACCTCTGCCTTGACTGTGGCTTGTAGGACAGAGACTGTGGAGGTGCTGTCCTGTATTTGAGGGGCTGCTGTCTTCATCTTCCCAGCTTCAGAGGCTAAGCACATCTTAACAGACACAATTCAAAAGCCATGTCAAACAAGTAAATACAAAAGTGGATGCAGATTAAATATACCTCTATCAAAGGGAAACAATTAAGATTTTCAACATTCTCTCTCTCTTGTGTCATTACCTCAGCAAGCTGGAAGAGAGCCGACTGTCTGCATGGCTTTCCCTCTGGTGCCATGGGTGGAGGTGACTGTGAAGAGATCCGATGCATTACAAAACAGACGGAGGTTGTTGAATGCCCTTGAATTTCAACCCTAAAATAGGTTTTGTCTTTGTCCTTAGACAGTTCAATTTGCACCAATTTATATTTACTGCTGCACGCTACAGACACTAACAAAACAAAGGAGACTGTCGTACCCGGTCACGTGTGAGATTAACTCTGATAGGCAGCCTTGTAAAGAATTAATTGGGTAAGGTGGCATAAGGGACTTGAACACCACCAAAGCAGCTCCTCTGGCAATAGGTGTGCGTCATTGCTTAATTGGTTATCACTGCTATAAAATGAAGCTGATCTAGGTCAAAATGATAAATAAATTCTTATATCAATTATCTTATTGTACTTATATTCACACTGCAAGTCAGTTTCCTTTATAGACACTGGAAGAACTCCATTCCTGATATTGCAATTCTGCGGGTCAACAATACTATTTACCTACAACTGTTTATAAAAACATTTTCAAGCCTGGAACAAGCCATTCATTCTGCTGTGTTATGATGCTAGAGTTATTGATTGATCTGTAAACCTGTTTGTAACCAAACTAAAATAATCATTGCTGATTTGAAGCCTGAATTCCTGTTGTTATCCTACCTCTGCAGGTGAAAGGGGGGATGTGACCCTGCTTTCGGTAATGTCAGGCACTCTCTTCGGCGTGGCTCCAGACGATATCTAACGAGTGACATTGAAAAGAGCAGTTTTGCAGACTCTTGAGATGCAGTTGTAAGCTTTAAAATCTATGCATGACAAAAATTAAGTATTCATCCAGTATATTCAGCCAGTTATCCTTGAACTGACTGATCTTAACTAGAAAGAACAAAAAAGGAGACAAAATCTGTTGCAATAAACCTGTAAAAAGCAATTAATGCATTAAAAAATTACTGGAATGCAAATCAGGCTAAAACACATGACAGGCTTCCATGGTTTTGCTATGGATGTTAATTTTCCCATCAGAAGCGCCATATAGACAAATGTTTGAGAAATGTTTGCAGAGCCCGCAGGCAAAGGATTAATATGGTCTGAGAACAAACCTCAACCTTGTCCCCTGGGAAGGGCTTCCCCTCGCTGGCTGGGTCAGGCAAACTGGCTTTAGGAGGACTGGAAGAGACCTAAAGAAAGACATATAACAATGGGATAGTTAGCCACTGTCATCAGAATTGAATTTCAGGTCCCATAGACTTTTGTGTGCAGCATTTATGAACAATCCATGCAATTACATTTTGTCTTTTACAAGAAAACCAAAAGCATAGTACATATAATTAATAAACAACTCAAAGTAGTTCTCCATAGATATGTATCTATCTATTCATCTATTTGTCTGTCTCAGAATAATGTACTTGATTTCTTTTAGTGTCACAGATCAAACCAATAACTACCCACACTAAAAAGCCCCTCTTGTTAGTGTACATAACACTACCTTGGCATATTCAGTACATTCAACAGCCAAGTTAAATATATAAATCTCGACTTTGCCTTAGTTTACAATTAGTTGCCTTTAAGTTGAGTGCTTCACAACCTGTACTGGATGGCGAGTTGGTTTTCTGTCTCAATGAATTTACAAACCACTGTTCTGCCGACGAGATTATCGAGTATAGATTATGACGAATTGATGACTTAATTGATTATGGCTAATGACTATTGCAAACTGTTCTCTTCTCTAACATGTCTTTTCTCTCTCTCTGAATGATGTCTTCTCCTTTCTCTTTTTCTGTGTTTGAATGGTGCCATGTGAGTCTCTGTTGTAAGCATGTGCAATCGGTTCTCCTCCCAGGTCTCCGTGGTGATGGTGGCTGCCATTTGGATGCTGCCTGCCCTTCCACTCCTCACATAAGTTTTTCTTTTACTACATGATGATGCTGGTCGCGTGGCTTGGGTCCTGGACTGCTCCGTTGGCACAGGGACACTGCTTGGCATCCTGTGCATCATGTTCTTCATAAATGTTATGTCCATTATAATTCTCTTATCCTCTTTCAATGTTGTATTATGTAAATTGCGTGAACACAAGATCCATTGCACGCTGTCCGTCTTGGGAGACAGATCCTCCTCTGTTGCTCTCCCTGAGGTTTCTTCCTAGTTTTTCTCCCTGTTAAAGGGGTTTTTAGGGAGTTGTTCCTTATCCGATGAGAGGGTCTACGGACAGGATGTTGTGTTGCTGTTAAGCCCACTGAGGCAAATTTGTAATTTGTGATACTGGGCTATACAAATAAAATTGATTTGATTTGACTCATAAGCCTTCGAGGCCACCTGCAGGAGATCTTAGGTATTACACGTCAGGACGTGTGCCTGACAGCTGACCTACCTCTCTTGCAGTGAGGGCATGTTCACCAGCCAATAGCAGCATGCTAAGGCCTCCCATCTTCGTCGGATCTGATGATCAACAACACAAGTTACAAAAAGGCAGAACACGGTCAGGTCATCTTAAACACAACACGCCACGCACAAAGCAATCTATCCAGATACTTGCTGCTACACACCTGCCATGGCAAAGTTTAACTGTGGCATGTCGTCGGTTTTGGGCACTTTCTTGGCAGTGGCAGAGTCCTTGGAGGAGTTGGAAGGGAAGGGCCAAACTTTTTTGCGGGGGTTGTTGACTGGTTGGCAGGATGGGCTCTTCACTGGTTTGTTGGTTGTGGGGCACCATTTGTAGCCCGGGTTTGCCTTCATAAAAGCATCCTTGTACTAAAAAGATTGTGTAGAAGCGACAAGATGAAGGAAACTGTTAAACCTGTACGTAATTGCTAGCTGTCACTTAATTTGGTCAACTAATTCAAGGTACTCGTCTTTGGTGCAAGTTTCAGCTTCACTTCTTTTTCTCTACCTGTATTGCTCCAGCCAGCGCTATGAAAAAATGCAACATTAAATAAATCAAAATATCATGTTGGCATCCGAGCAAAAGGCAGTGGACAACCAGGATTTTTCACGGGGGAGATTCCCCCCCCCCCGCTTTTTCTCCCCAACTGTACATGGCCAATCACCCCACTCTCTGAGCCGTCCTGGTCTCTGCTCCACCCCCTCTGCTGATCCGGGGAGGGCTGCAGACTACCACATGCCTCCTCCCATACATATGGAGTCACCAGCCGCTTCTTTTCACCTGACAGTGAGGAGTTTCACCAGGGGGACGTAGCACGTGGGAGGATCATGCTACACCCCCCCCCCCAGTTCCCCCCTGATCATACACTTCAACTGATTAGAGGAGGCGCTAGTGCAGCGACCAGGACACATACCCACATCCGGCTTCCCGCCCGCAGACACAGCCAATTGTGTTTGTAGGGACGCCCGACCAAGCCGCAGGTAATACGGGAATTCGAACCGGCGATCCCAGAGTTGGTAGGCAACGGAGTAGATTGCTACGCTACCCGGACGCCCTAGTATTTTATGATAAATACATAAATAAAATAAAAAACAACAATAAAAAATAAAAAATAACTGGAACTTCTAATCAAGGAGCAGTGCTCACCTCCTTGGCCATGTCAGTGTACTTCTGCTTCTCCTTGGGCTCCAGCACGGCCCACCAGTCAGCCAGGATCTTGGTGGCCCCGCGGTTGTCCAGGCGGGGATGCTCCTGCCGCACCAGGGAACGGTGGCGTTTGCAGAACAGGAGGAAGGCATTCATGGGCCGCCGAGCCCGCTGCTCGGTGGAGTCCTCCTCTACTTCCTCCGGCTGCCCTCCACATGGCACCTCTGATCCCTGGTCTTGGCTACACAGCTCGGACTGTTGACAGATTCATGAGCCTTTAGACACGATGCTGAAACATGTCCTCTGCACCACATCTCTGAACTGATTTAAATTGCAAATCTTATCAATTACAATTTCTTATAAAATCACAGTTTTAGAGTTTTTTTTGTTCAATTAATGAGCTGCATTCATGCATGAATGACCGGTCAAACCAGGATGAGGATACTCGCCTTCTCCAACTCCTCTTCATCTTCCTCCTCTTCCTCCTCGGAAAAATCTAGGGCCTTTTTGGAGAGGAGCGGGTGCCACTGCAGACACTTGCGCTTGGGGCGCTTGCCACTAACCTCTCCAGCAACAGGTGGCTCCTTACCCCTTCCTCCACCCTTCATGGTACTACCACGCCTGGGAATGGAAGACACATGCACAGTCTCATCCGTTTACAAGCCAATAACGTCAATAAGGAAACAGCAGAAAGCTCCCTCTGACCATGTGCTTCAAGCCATATTTCAATTATAACTTAATAAAAACTTTGGTTCAGCTTTTCAACCCCAATGTGATTAAGTCTTCAGCCTTCAGGAATAAAAGCTTAAACCAGGTTATGGCTTGTGATTTCCTCAAAACTGCAGTATTGTTTTTTTTTTTTGTTACATTGACAATCATATTTTCTCTTCTAATAAACATAATTCTATAGAAGTCAGTGAGTGAACCTCTAGAGAAATGTAGTCAGCACAGTATTTATATTTTGAACACTACGGCACAGACTAACAAGGAGACGTTCATCTGGGTAACAGGATTATTCATCCTGTGTCCTTTAGCACACCGTTCAAGATATGATCAATCCTGTTTGCATTTACTGACGTTGTGATCAACTGTATGTATGCCTACATGCAAGCAGTGACACCACGTTTCCAGAGCGACTAATGATGGAGGGAGGGAGGGAGGCTCCTGAATTCCTACTGACTCATGCATCACTTTGAAATCGGATGCATGTTAAGGACTTCTTTATACACTCATTTTCTTGCCTTTTTTTTTTTTGATCGAAATAAAAGGAGATATGGTCATTCGGGTTTGGTTCAACACTTCAGGATCTAAAACCAAACACACACACACACACACACACACACACACACACACACACACACACACACACAAATCATCATGATGCTGATGAAAAGTGGTTGCTAAAAAAATTATACAGAAAATCAATGCCAGTAATTAATATGCGTGTTGCTGTAAATTATGCTACCATTAAAAAAAAATCCTTTCCACCTCAGATAACCACACAGTGTGAGCTTGTGTACCGACTTCTAGGTATTTCAAGGGACGTACCGGGGGTTGAAGCCCGACTGTTATGCCACACTTCATATTTCTTTTTGCTGTGGGTTAGCAAATAGAACTACAGGAACAAAAGGGTCACTTATTTCCATTCAAAAGACTTCCCCTGTCCAGCAGAACCTATCATCATCAACAAATCTGAGTGAACTTCACGTTATTTGTCACTGGGCTCCCGTTTCATTGCAAAATCAATCTTTCCACCAACATTTTTCACATTTTTCATTCCACGCTGCAAGACCACTTGACATTCTTACAATGGACCGTACTCATTATGTATTTCTCCTCACATCTCTACGACAGCCAGCCGCCACTACATCGACCACCAGCAACTTGAGTTTCACCCATGCCTCGTCACAATCTTTTTTTTTTGGGGGGGGGGATTTCCCCCCCTTTTTTACTCCCCAATTGTATCTGGCCAATCACCCCACTTTTCCGAGTCGTCCGGGTCTCTGCTCCACCCCCTTTGCTGATCCGGGGAGGGCTGCAGACTACCACATGCCTCCTCCCATACGTGTGGAGTCACCAGCCATTTCTTTTCACCTGACAGTGAGGAGTTTCACCAGGGGGACATAATGTGTGGGAGGATCACGCTATTCCCCCCAGTTCCCCCTCCCCCCTGAACATGCACCCCGACCGACCAGAGGAGGCGCTAGTGCAGCGACCCGGACACATACAATTGGCCGTGTTTGCAGGAGGGAAGTCGGATGTGAGTGTCTGTAGGGACATCCGACCAAGCCGGTGGTAACATGGGGATTCTAACCACCATCTCCATGTTGGTAGGCAATGGAATAGACCGCTATACCACCCGGACACCCTCTCATCACAATCTTTTACCTGCAACAGACTTCCCTTCCCTTTCTAACGCCTACAAAGAGACTCGTAAACTCTTCCAGTGAGCACACTTTGTCTGTGTGAACTTTTGTCAGGGCAAGCCACTCGCCGGCGTCGGTCACTGGCTTAAGATCCTCTCGTGAAATTCAAATTTCAATATGAGAATATTCCTCTAAGATCTGAGCCTGACTTGTCCTTCCTCTGCAATGTGTAAGTATAGACAGATCCCAGGTCAGCTTTAAAAGGATCCTGCAGCCTGATCAGATAGATATGTCCCTTCTTGACAGTGTAAATGCCATAGGTTGAAGGGACGTAAAAAAAAAAAGATAGATGAGGAAGTAAATGTTAGTGACATCTGTGCAATAATTTGACATTGTTGTATAGCCTTGAACTCTGGATTTCTCGCTCGTGGATATTTTTATATCATCTGTTTTTTGATATGGTTGTAATTACTGAGGGTAAAACACTAAAAGCCATATCTCTCCAATATTTGTCAGACGGACATGTATGTATCTTTATACGCAGAAATAATTCACCTGGCTGTGATGTGATGAAAAGTCCTCCAATTACAATCTGGCAAATAGTCTGCAAATAGTCAAATTAATTTTGGTTTGTTTTTTTGTTTGTTTTGGGCCAACCTAGACCCAACCTGGTAAATAGCACTAATCTGTGATACAGACCTGGATCTGGAATATTCCATGACAGCATGGCCACCAATGACCTCTAGAATCACTGCACATCTGTGTAGTTTTTTTTTTTTTTTTTAGTTAAACTAAGAGACAATTTCTCTCAATATTTCATAAACTTAAAGAAAAGAATTTAATAAATGAACAATGAATGAATATACAGAATTTAATTTGAGAGTAATGTTGGTTTCCCATTGACTTGCACTAGAGTTGCAATAAATAGACAGCAGAGAGCTACTGACAGTTTTAAAAATAAAACCCTAAAGTAAGGCATGGCAGCTTTAATGGTTCTGATTAGTCATGTATGGTGATGGGTTTAAAGGGAGCGCTCAAGACCTAACAATGAACCTTCCACCTACATTTGGTTTAATACAGCAGAAACAATAAGGTAACCAAAGGAATCAAACTCCTCCCCCAGCTGACTGATTTCATCAGCCTCTGTTTAGTATGCTAATTTCTCACTTAACTTCTTGTATGCCAATTTCTCACTTACTATATGTATATAAAGTAACGTCTTTTTTAGCCGTTTAATATTTATCTCAGCACTCCTTGCACTCCTCACTTCTTTACACTACTTGTTTCCTGTTTACAAGTCCCAGACAGTTCACCTGTATGTGGTCCTTCCTTGTATACCCTCCAGAAGATTGTTGTGTTGTTCTGCTGTGTAAGCCAATGACGTGTAGTCAGGGTAGGCAGTACCTACCCTGTGATAATTTAATCAAAATAATCACACAACAAATTCATAACAAATATCGAAATCTCACCCTAGTTCCCAGTATGCTGTGCTATAATGTATTTTAACGATGTTTTATGTCCTTGTCCTTTTTAAGTCCTTACACTTCTAAGAGCGACCTAACTTAAAACGATCAACCTAACTTAAACGATCAACCTAACTGAAGCAATCAACCTAGCTTTAAATGATCAACCTAACTTAAACGATCAACCCAGCTTTAAACGATCAACCTAACTTAAACGATCAACCTAACTTAAACGATCAACCTAGCTTTAAACGATCAACCTAACGTAAACGATCAAAATAGCTTTAAACGATCAACCTAACTTAAACGATCAAAATAGCTTTAAACGATCAACCTAACTTAAACGATCAACCTAACTTAAACGATCAACCTAGCTTTAAACGATCAACCTAACTTAAACGATCAACCTAACTTAAACAATCGACCTAGCTTAAACAATCAACCTAGCTTAAACGATCAACCTAACCTTAAACGATCAACCTAACTTAAACGATCCAAATAGCTTTAAACGATCAACCTAACTTAAACGATCAACCTAGCTTAAACTATCAACCTAACTTAAATGATCAACCTAACTTAAACGATCAACCTAACTTAAACGATCAACCTAACGTTAAACGATCAACCTAGCTTAAACGATCGACCTAACTTAAACGATCAACCTAGCTTAAACGATCAACCTAGCTTAAACGATCAACCTAACTTTAAACGATCAAAATAGCTTTAAACGATCAACCTAGCTTAAACGATCAACCTAGCTTAAACGATCAACCTAACTTTAAACGATCAACCTAACTTAAACGATCCAAATAGCTTTAAACGATCAACCTAACTTAAACGATCAACCTAGCTTAAACGATCAACCTAACTAAACGATCAACCTAGCTTAGACGATCAACCTAGCTTAAACGATCGAAATAGCTTTAAACGATCAACCTAGCTTAAACGATCAACCTAGCTTAAACGATCAACCTAGCTTAAACGATCAAAATAGCTTTAAACGATCAACCTAATTTAAACGATCAACCTAGCTTAAACGATCAACCTAACTTAAACGATCAACCTAACTTTAAACGATCAACCTAGCTTTAAACGATCAACCTAACTTAAACGATCAACCTAACTTAAACGATCCAAATAGCTTTAAACGATCAACCTAACTGAAACGATCAACCTAGCTCTAAACGATCAACCTAACTAAACGATCAACCTAACGTTAAACGAGCAACCTAGCTTAAACGATCAACCTAACTTAAACGATCAACCTAGCTTTAGACGATCAACCTAACGTTAAACGATCAACCTAGCTTAAACGGTCCAAATAGCTTTAAACGATCAACCTAACTTTAAACGATCAACCTAGTTTTAAACGATCAACCTAACTTAAACGATCAACCTAGCTTAAACGATCAACTTAACTTAAACGATCAACCTAGCTCTAAACGATCAACCTAGCTTAAACGATCAACTTAACTTAAACGATCAACCTAACTTAAACGATCAACCTAGCTTAAACGATCAACCTAGCTTTAAACGATCAACCTAACTTAAACGATCAACCTAACTTAAAACGATCAACCTAACTTAAAACGATCAACCTAACTTAAAACGATCAACCTAACTTAAACGATCAACCTAGCTTAAACGATCAACCTAGCTTTAAACGATCAACCTAACTTAAACGATCAACCTAGCTTTAAACGACCAACCTAACTTAAACGATCAACCTAGCTTAGACGATCAACCTAGCTTTAAACGATCAACCTAGCTTAAACGATCAACCTAACTAACTTCGATCAACCTAGCTTAAACGATCAACTTAACTTAAACGATCAACCTAACTTAAACGATCAACCTAGCTTAAACGATCAGCCTAGCTTTAAACGATCAACCTAGCTTTAAACGATCAACCTAACTTAAACGATCAACCTAACTAACTTCGATTAACCTAGCTTAAACGATCAACCTAACTTAAACGATCAACCTAACTTAAACGATCAACCTAACTTAAAACGATCAATCTAGCTTAAACGATCAACCTAGCTTAAACGATCAACCTAACTTAAACGATCAACCTAGCTTTAAACGATCAACCTAACTTAAACGATCAACCTAGCTTTAAACGATCAACCTAACTTAAAACGATCAACCTAGGTTAAAAGATCAACCTAGCTTAAACGATAAACCTAGCTTTAAACGAGGTTAACAAACAGCAAGCCCCCACGCACAGGGCGAAGGTGAGGGCGAATGGTGAGATTGGGAAGGCCTAGATCAGTGATACCAGGGAAACAGGAATTAGCCTTCAGGGGAAACAAGTAAAGCACCGCCTCATCGAACCGAGGACACTATGTGGAGCTCTTAAACCTCCTTGCGGAGAAAGAGCAGCGGTTGGCGACGCATCTTGAAGTTTCCTCAGTGTTTTCCGGAACATCGAACTGTACTGAAATCAACCTTATCCTGGCAGTAAGGGACTGACTCTCTTCGACACAACATTCAAGATGAGGTAAACGCGGCCGGCCCCTTTCGTGTCCGTACAGGTTGGTGACACCACTGACACAACCAACAATGCGCAGCTATCTGTTGTTATTGCGGTATGTCTGGAGTTACAGGGGCATTTTTGGGACTTAGTGACGTCAGCAAGGACCGGAGAGCTGCTGCGGTGGCAGAGCATGTCTTGGGCATTTTAGATGCTTAGAACTGCAAGGAAAAGCTAGTTGCACGGGCGTATGATGGGGCCGCAGTGATGGCATCAGAGCTGAATGGAGTTCAGGCGGAAATTAGAGAAGTCCTCGGGGCACTGTTCATCCATTAATGTGTACGTACGTACGTACGTATATACATACATACATATGGTTTGGGAGCTCTAAGGAAAGGCAGTGGTGTTACTTAGTCCTTTCACAGCTATCAAAAACCACATAAAACAAGAAAAAAGTACTTCATATATACTTTGACAATATTTTTGTTTAGGTTTTCATTTGGAATGTAGTTCAGCCAAAAGGCACAATATTCTAGAGTTCTGTGGCAGTTGGAAGAATGAAGAAGGAACAGGATTGTTGTAAAACATTAGCGAGCACAAAAGGATGTAATTTGGATTTGTGAATGACCATTGCCTACCCAGCCACTGACCTCACCGCACGACACTGGTATAAGTACATTGACAACCATTAAACCGGAGTCAAATTCCTTGGACGTGCAAACGTACTTGGCCAATAAAGACAATTCTGATTCTGATTTCCCTTTGAGGATCACAGTTATTATTGAACCTTTGTGTAACATCAAACAGCTGCAAAAGGACAAAATATTTGGTGGTTAATTTACAAAGGATTTTCACATTGAGGGCTCTAGTTTCTGGATCATAGTGCAGTCAAAGGCACTGGCGCAAGTCAACCTAATTCAATTCAATTTATTGTCATTAAAAACAATGTGCAGGCACATGTTAAAAATGAAATGAGGGGTGTGGCCAATGCTTTTTTGCTAATTTCGGGACATGCTGCGCTGGCAGTAATCGGGCACAATGGAGGCGCAGTTGTAAAAGGGTTGGATTAGAGGAAATAAAAAATGATCAATATGAGTAGTGGGGGCGGTCTTCAATTACAGCCAATCAGCTCCTCTCGTTCCCTTTAAAAGCAGCGTGCGTTCTGTCATGGCAAACTGCCAATTTCGTGATGGACGGCAGAAGTCCAGACCGGTGAAGGCAGAACATCTTCTCTGAGGAAGAAACTGATGTCCTTGTTCAGGAGGTGCAGAGTCGCCAAGTGCGCTCACAACAGACATTACATCAATTCCAATGTGATATGAGACAACACGCAAACACAAATATTTGACAGGCTACCGTTTAATGTATCTTCATTCTCACCAGCATCTCTTTCTCTTTCCTGTGCATTCTATTTTGTGTTGTGATTGAAAAGGTTTAGGACAGAAGTCGTTAGTTAAATTATTCACAAAATAGGCCAACATAGTTAACACAAAAGTGGTATGTGTGATTTTGAATAAGTCTATGCTTAGTGCATCTCCGCTTAAAGCACGGAAACTACCACACTGCGCCTGCGCTAAGACGTGGTCAGACCAGGTGGAGACGCGGGCATGATATTTGGTTTTATTAGACACCAAACTAGCACTGCACCACCTCATTTTGACTGACACACCCTCTACTGCCTATCTTCGTTCCAGCCCTCACCTATGGTCATGAGTTTTGGGTAGCTACCGAAAGGGTGAGATCGTGGATACAAGCGGCTGAAATGGGTTTCCTCCGTAGGGTGTCTGGGCCTTAGAGATAGGGTGAGGAGCTCGGAGTAGAGCCCCTGCTCCTTCACGTCGAAAGGAGCCAGTTGAGGTGGTTCGGGCATCTGATCAGGATGCCTCCTGGGTGCCTTCCTTTGGAGGTTTTCCGGGTACGTCCAACTGGGAGGAGACCCCGGGGTGGACCCAGAACTCGCTGGAGGGACTACATGTCCAATCTGGCCTGGGAACGCCTTGGGATCCCCAGGAGGAGCTGGAGGGTGTTGCTGGGGAGAGGGACGTCTGGGGTGCCCTACTTAGCTTGCTGCCACCGCGACCCCACCCCGGAGAAGCAGCTGATGATGAGATGAGATGACACCCTCTACTGCAGCCCCATGCCCATTTCTATGCGAGTAACATCCTGGCAAGTGCGGAAATTAGCAATTAGCAAACGCGCTCAGGCGAGAGAAAAACCAGCAAACGCTCAATTAAATTGTCACTACGTATGCATTAGGTAGGGTGATGCCACTAATGTTCTTTTTCAATCCAATACCAAGTAATACTAAGGCTAGTATACCGATACCGATTCTGAAACTTTAAAGTCTTCTTTTGTACACAAAAGTAGGAAATATTTGTAATTTCTAGAGTGAAAATTGGTAAACGCAGACACCACAAAGTTATATTTGAAAGCCTTAGTATTAAATAACTACCAAAGATCAGACTTCTCTACTAACTGGCAGGCTGTGGCAGAAAGCATCTGTTTCTCTGCATGTAGTGCCACTGCCTTTCTATAAATTATGGGGGGCAGAGCGAGAAGGCGGAAGGAAAAGTAGTCCCTATCCTAAACAACAATTTAAAAAAAAAATTTTTTAAAGTATATATTATATATCACAAGTTAAAGACAGTACCTGGTATTGATATTCTAATGTGAGGACTGATTCCCAAAACCTAACCCTCAGAATCGGAATACCGATACTTTGGTATCAATCTGCCCATCTCTAGTCAGCGTTAGTGCTACCACCGGTGTTGCTTTAGCCCTGAGTTTGTTGCCAAGACAAGAATGATAACATACTAGTATACCAGGGAACTGTATTACCACTACTACTGCCAATATGTTACCGCGACTGACAGAACCGCAGAATAACACCGGATCAATCTTTCTATGACTTCTTGTGCATGTGGTGTGATGATAATTTAGGATTAGCGGGACATTTTGCTAATTGACCTTTTTGAAAACCATTTGGAGATAAAGAACATTCACAATACTGAGCATCTAACTGTCACAGGTGGTGAACACTGTCTGCTAACATATTCTCTTCAGCTTGATTCAGGTGCTTGACTATAACGAACTGTTTTAACACTGGTTTTCTCTTGGCATAAGATTGCTTTCAAAAAATAAAGTTCATCTTTGCATCCACAACAGCTGGAAAAGCTTTTCAAAATGGTTTCCTCCATCTCTGACATTATCACGCGAGATGGCAATGTGGACGTGTATGAAAGTAATGCAACAGTTCAACTCATAACTAATTTGACCTGGACGGTACAAAATGACAGGATATCTGGCTGCAAATGTCATGGCTTTCTTTTCGTATGTGATGTTTTATCATCACTGAAAAGCACATCTTAACCACAGAAGAATGGCGTATTTAGGTTTGATGAAGTGATTTCCTTCTACTAAGCCTGGCAAGAATCCCACCAAATTTGATGATTTAAGCAAATGAACACCAAACTCTGGACTGTTTTACCTTGTTTTGACAGTAAAAATAAGTTTGCTGAGAAATTAGACACCCCTATACCAATGCTACAGCTGGGTTTAAACGGAAAGTACAGTTGTGGTCTTACTGTTTTGAATGTCAAATAGGGACCACAACTATACATGGGGTCACAAACTGTGAGAAAAAATAAATCAAAGAAAAAAGTGTCATAATATTTATGTGAGTGAATTAGTGAGGAAAAGGTGTTAAGCCGTCATGTTGCTTTGCAAACACTGTTCACCAGTGGGCTTGAAGCTAAGTTGCAAAAGTTCATTACGGGACTCTATACAGTCTTGGGGCCTTCGTGAGAAGGTTTCCACTTTAGAAAAGATATCAAACAGAAACTAAGTGACTAAAAAAGGTCATTCTACTTGTTGACATCAATCCCAGGCGCGGGCTGCCATTTAAATATGTATCTTAACCGAATTTCAAATGTAAATCTCTCCCTGATTCTGTCATGTCGCCAGTCTGCTATCAGGAAAGAGGAGGGTGATGCATTCATTATTTATTTCTTGATCAAAAAGTCCTACATAGATATTATACGCAAGTATTTCAATTGATTTATTTTCTATGTTCTGTGGCTTTGACCAGTGCATTGTCTATTCTCTGTGGTTTGTAATGTTGGCAGTCTGTTGAGCTGATTCTACTGTTAGGCCCATTGTGAACAAGATTTCGACTCACCTGAATAAATATTGTCAGCCGATTGTCTTGAATGTGAATTCATCAGGGGAAAAAACACATATTCAACCTCGCCTCACTTCAGCTTAATGCATGTTGCATTCAACGTTACTCTTCAAGTCCCTGCTGAGGTGATTATGGGGAGCCCCGGTATTACGCAAACATGCAGACAAAACACTTACGTTGTTAAGTTATAATGACCCAAACTTTCACATTCTGCTTATATGTCAGTGAAAAAGCTGCGAAACAGTTATGCATATCAACAAACTGAAAGTAACAACAATCATGTATGACACTGAGGTATGCTTATGTGGGTGCATCGCTTACATTTTGGTCGACACTTTCCCACCCAGTGAGATATGGCAAGTAAACACAGAGCAAATCAAATTAACAAATAATCAATGAATGAATGAATGATGTCTAATTATGCGACTGTAACAAGCTATGGAATTATTGCTCTGGACTACATCCAAACCGGAGCAAGGAGGCAAGAGTAGGAGTCTGCATTTATGAGTGCGAGTGGAAAACGGATACTTACTGAGGAACAAACTATGGAAATGCTGTATGAGTGATGAAGATGAATCTGCCCCAGCCTTTATCATGCAATGACGGCGACCTACAAAACACAAGACACTGCTTTCAGTCGAGCGTCACGTTTGCATGGCTGCAACAGTGGTCCTCCAACATGGACCCGGAGTCTCCAGCGAGATGTGCGCGGCGCAGCAACTTCACATAACACAGAGTGACACCGCACAGCACACACTGCAAGTACGCTGGGACATTTTGTCGATCACTGACCATTTCAGTCGTGCGGTCGATCCGCCCTGCTCGCCAGAGGGAAATCAAACGACGAAACAAAGCGGGGAGCACCAAATGCACGACCCCGCCGCCGGGCAACACGATGCACGACCCGCACGGCGCTGCGGAGCTCGGCAGCGCGGCTCCGCTGCTCCGCCGCCGCTGCTCCGCCGCCGCTGCTCCTGGTGCCCCTGGTGCCGCTGCTGCCGCTGCTGCTGCTGCTGCGCAGAGCAGAGCAGAGCAGAGCAGGGCAGAGCAGAGCTCTCGTCCTTTTCAGGTGGACCTGCTGATGCCCGATCCCCCGTCTGTCACAGCCCACAAGCCAAGTCTCGGGCGAGCGGGTTGTGTTGAGCTTCTACGGTGGGCCAGCGAGCCCAGTATGCCGCGGGGTTTGCGGACTAAACGCAGCGTTTGCGCCTACCTCCGCGCTCCCACCGTGCGTGTCGTGGTGGGCTCACACACGTTCATCTCCGTGCAAAATGTCGATCTGGGGTCTGACAAGACAGGCGGGCGGGCGGGCGAGAGTCCATCTTGCTTCGGGAGAAACACCAAGTGTCGCCGCTGCTGCTGCATATCTCAGCCCTGTCAAAAGTGCCCGAGTGCGAGGTGGTCCCGTGCCTCCCCCACGCCCCACAAAGCCCCCGCGTTCATTAATTACAGTGGGGTTTGGTGTCGTCCGGGGCCGAGCGCTGGGCTCGGCCGGGCAGCTCCATTTCCTACAGCGAGACCAGCGGTACGAGTAGCTGCTAGTTAGCCCTGCTAGCACTCGGCTGCTGCTGCCTGCCGGACGGACGCGTCACGGCAGCCCCAACACGCGCCGCAGCCGCGCGCCACTAGCCCCCGGGCTCGCGGCTCGTCTCCACAGCAAGCCCCGGCCGCTACACACTCGCCCTCCGCGATGCTGCCCAAGCCACGGCTACTAGTTCAGACACGGTATCGCCATGCATTCGATGCGGATGACGGAGGAGGAGGAGGAGGAGGAGGAGGGGAGGAGGAGGGGGAGGGGGGCATACCACCTCACTGACAAACAGTGGCTTTGCCATATCGCGTATTTACCAAGCGACTTTAAAATGTCGGTGAATTAAAATGTGGACAAAGTCGAACACACATGACGGCGAGCGGCGCCGCCCGGCCGGCGACGTGTCGGCGGACGGGCGGCGTGAAACCCAACTCGGGGGCTTTTAAATAAAGAGAGCCGCACACGGACATCATGTCCAAGGCGGCGGTAACAGCCGTTTTCAGGGCGATTCGGCTGCGAGGCGGCGAAAAACAACGAGCGGGTGTCGATGAAGGGTGGAAATAAGACAAGTTCTCTGTCATGAAGGGCTCTTAATGTCACTACGTACCTCCGACTCGCAGAGCGGCTGCCGGCGGGGCCCTCTCATCCTCAGCCCACCGTCAACTTATGGACACATCGTAACACTTCAGCACCGGCCGGCCAGAATAGTTCTTCTTCGCCGGATGAACGCTATCGACAGCCAGGCACAACAGAAAACACACACACTACACACACACACACACTACACAACACACACAAAGCGACCCCGGGCACACACGACACACAAAAATACACGATCTCTCGTCAACGGAGAAACGTCCAGTCACATTCTGTGGAGATACTTTCGCTTTCCTCGAGTAAATTTCACATCTTATCCACGTTACCCTCCCCCTCCTCCTCCCCTCCTCCTCCTCCTCCTCCTTCCCCCCGTTCGCAAAGTGTTCCTACAGTCCTCGAGGCTGATGTTCGAACCCCCGAAATGCACTGACTGGCCCCGGCCTGTGTTACAACGCCACCCCCGAGCCACACACAACTCGCCAACTTTTACCTTCTGCACCGTCTACTTTGGCAAAAGGTCACCGAGAAAGGTGCAGGCTTCCAGGCCACCTCGTCTGACACCAAAGGTTAGTCCCAGTCCGCTTCAGTAACGTGACTGTTTGATAGTGCTGCTTCCTGGGTGGCGTTGGGCTCCGTACTGATGAATCGGAGAAATGTTTGAGTTGGGGGGGGGGGTAGGATCGTAGTTGCAGCACTCACCCTTCGCAGCCCACCAGGAAAGCGTGGTGCCCAAACCGGGCAGTTGTCTGCCAATGTTCGATACCTTTACCCTGAAATCATCTAACAGTTCTTCTTTCGTGCAGCATACTGTACACAGTGAAAATAGCGCTGTCATGTAAGACCGCGTGTGATTGGACGCCAGCTTGAGGGACAGACAAAACCCACCATACAGAGGTAGCATTACAATTCGGTATTGTTCCGAGACAGCCAGATTAATGTAACGTCTTTATAACGTTAAGGACATTTACGGCCGCGTCGTACAACATACCGGGGGGTCGAGAACAAGTGAAACGCATGGGTTTCTCGGAGCCCCGCAAAGCCTGTTGCACAAGGGACGCGGTTTAATGGGAAACGAGTCTGCACCGCAGCCTGCGTTCGCTGGTAGCTGTGCACAGTGGAGAGTACGGCAACACATGGACGAAGTTTGTTTTTTGTTTTTTTACACATGGACGAAGTGAGCTGGTGGCTGTGCACCATGCACAGTATGGCAACACATGGACGAAGTTTGTTTTTTGTTTTTTTACACATGGACGAAGTGAGCTGGTAGCTGTGCACCATGCACAGTATGGCAACACATGGACGAAGTGAGCTGGTACATATTCACCATGCAGAGTATGGCAACACATGGGCGAAGTGAGCTGGTGGCTGTGCACCATGCAGAGTATGGCAACACATGGACGAGGTGAGCTGGTGGCTGTGCACCGTGCAGAGTATGGCAACACATGGACGAGGTGAGCTGGTGGCTGTGCACCGTGCAGAGTATGGCAACACATGGACGAGGTGAGCTGGTGGCTGTGCACCATGCAGAGTATGGCAACACATGGACGAGGTGAGCTGGTGGCTGTGCACCGTGCAGAGTATGGCAACACATGGACGAAGTGAGCTGGTGGCTGTGCACCATGCAGAGTATGGCAACACATGGACGAAGTTTGTTTTTTGTTTTTTTACACATGGACGAAGTGAGCTGGTGGCTGTGCACCGTGCAGAGTACGGCAACACATGGACGAAGTGAGCTGGTGGCTGTGCACCATGCAGAGTATGGCAACACATGGACGAGGTGAGCTGGTGGCTGTGCACCATGCAGAGTATGGCAACACATGGACGAGGTGAGCTGGTACATATTCACCATGCAGAGTATGGCAACACATGGACGAGGTGAGCTGGTGGCTGTGCACCATGCAGAGTACGGCAACACATGGACGAAGTGAGCTGGTACATATTCACCATGCAGAGTATGGAAACACATGGACAAAGTGAGCTGGTACATATTCACCATGCAGAGTATGGCAACACATGGACAAAGTGAGCTGGTACATATTCACCATGCAGAGTATGGCAACACATGGACGAGGTGAGCTGGTGGCTGTGCACCGTGCAGAGTATGGCAACACATGGACGAAGTGAGCTGGTGGCTGTGCACCATGCACAGTATGGCAACACATGGACGAAGCTTGTTTTTTGTTTTTTTAACACATGGTCGAAGTGAGCTGGTGGCTGTGCACCATGCACAGTATGGCAACACATGGACGAAGTGAGCTGGTACATATTCACCATGCAGAGTATGGCAACACATGGACGAAGTGAGCTGGTGGCTGTTCACCATGCACAGTATGGCAACACATGGACGAGGTGAGCTGGTGGCTGTGCACCATGCAGAGTATGGCAACACATGGACGAAGTTTGTTTTTTGTTTTTTTACACATGGACGAAGTGAGCTGGTGGCTGTGCACCGTGCAGAGTATGGCAACACATGGACGAAGTGAGCTGGTGGCTGTGCACCGTGCAGAGTATGGCAACACATGGACAAGGTGAGCTGGTGGCTGTGCACCATGCAGAGTATGGCAACACATGGACGAAGTTTGTTTTTTGTTTTTTTACACATGGACGAAGTGAGCTGGTGGCTGTGCACCGTGCAGAGTACGGCAACACATGGACGAAGTGAGCTGGTACATATTCACCATGCAGAGTATGGCAACACATGGACAAAGTGAGCTGGTACATATTCACCATGCAGAGTATGGCAACACATGGACAAAGTGAGCTGGTACATATTCACCATGCAGAGTATGGCAACACATGGACGAGGTGAGCTGGTGGCTGTGCACCGTGCAGAGTATGGCAACACATGGACGAGGTGAGCTGGTGGCTGTGCACCATGCAGAGTATGGCAACACATGGACGAGGTGAGCTGGTGGCTGTGCACCATGCAGAGTATGGCAACACATGGACGAGGTGAGCTGGTGGCTGTGCACCGTGCAGAGTATGGCAACACATGGACGAGGTGAGCTGGTGGCTGTGCACCATGCAGAGTATGGCAACACATGGACGAAGTGAGCTGGTGGCTGTGCACCGTGCAGAGTATGGCAACACATGGACGAGGTGAGCTGGTGGCTGTGCACCATGCAGAGTATGGCAACACATGGACGAGGTGAGCTGGTGGCTGTGCACCGTGCAGAGTATGGCAACACATGGACGACGTTTGTTTTTTGTTTTTTACACATGGACGAAGTGAGCTGGTGGCTGTGCACCGTGCAGAGTATGGCAACACATTGACGAAGTGAGCTGGTACATATTCACCATGCAGAGTATGGCAACACATGGACGAAGTGAGCTGGTGGCTGTGCACCATGCAGAGTATGGCAACACATGGACGAGGTGAGCTGGTGGCTGTGCACCATGCAGAGTATGGCAACACATGGACGAAGTGAGCTGGTACATATTCACCATGCAGAGTATGGCAACACATGGACGAAGTGAGCTGGTACATATTCACCATGCAGAGTATGGCAACACATGGACAAAGTGAGCTGGTACATATTCACCATGCAGAGTATGGCAACACATGGACAAAGTGAGCTGGTACATATTCACCATGCAGAGTATGGCAACACATGGACAAAGTGAGCTGGTACATATTCACCATGCAGAGTATGGCAACACATGGACAAAGTGAGCTGGTACATATTCACCATGCAGAGTATGGCAACACATGGACGAGGTGAGCTGGTGGCTGTGCACCGTGCAGAGTATGGCAACACATGGACGAAGTGAGCTGGTGGCTGTGCACCATGCACAGTATGGCAACACATGGACGAAGTGAGCTGGTACATATTCACCATGCAGAGTATGGCAACACATGGACGAGGTGAGCTGGTGGCTGTGCACCATGCAGAGTATGGCAACACATGGACGAAGTGAGCTGGTGGCTGTGCACCATGCACAGTATGGCAACACATGGACGAGGTGAGCTGGTGGCTGTGCACCATGCAGAGTATGGCAACACATGGACGAGGTGAGCTGGTGGCTGTGCACCGTGCAGAGTATGGCAACACATGGACGAAGTGAGCTGGTGGCTGTGCACCGTGCAGAGTATGGCAACACATGGACAAGGTGAGCTGGTGGCTGTGCACCATGCAGAGTATGGCAACACATGGACGAAGTTTGTTTTTTGTTTTTTTACACATGGACGAAGTGAGCTGGTGGCTGTGCACCGTGCAGAGTACGGCAACACATGGACGAAGTGAGCTGGTACATATTCACCATGCAGAGTATGGCAGCACATGGACAAAGTGAGCTGGTACATATTCACCATGCAGAGTATGGCAACACATGGACAAAGTGAGCTGGTACATATTCACCATGCAGAGTATGGCAACACATGGACAAAGTGAGCTGGTACATATTCACCATGCAGAGTATGGCAACACATGGACGAGGTGAGCTGGTGGCTGTGCACCGTGCAGAGTATGGCAACACATGGACGAGGTGAGCTGGTGGCTGTGCACCATGCAGAGTATGGCAACACATGGACGAGGTGAGCTGGTGGCTGTGCACCATGCAGAGTATGGCAACACATGGACGAAGTTTGTTTTTTGTTTTTTTACACATGGACGAAGTGAGCTGGTGGCTGTGCACCGTGCAGAGTATGGCAACACATGGACGAAGTGAGCTGGTGGCTGTGCACCGTGCAGAGTATGGCAACACATGGACGAAGTGAGCTGGTGGCTGTGCACCATGCAGAGTATGGCAACACATGGACGAGGTGAGCTGGTACATATTCACCATGCAGAGTATGGCAACACATGGACGAGGTGAGCTGGTACATATTCACCATGCAGAGTATGGCAACACATGGACGAGGTGAGCTGGTGGCTGTGCACAATGCAGAGTATGGCAACACATGGACGAGGTGAGCTGGTGGCTGTGCACCATGCAGAGTATGGCAACACATGGACGAGGTGAGCTGGTGGCTGTGCACCATGCAGAGTATGGCAACACATGGACGAAGTGAGCTGGTACATATTCACCATGCAGAGTATGGCAACACATGGACGAAGTGAGCTGGTACATATTCACCATGCAGAGTATGGCAACACATGGACGAAGTGAGCTGGTACATATTCACCATGCAGAGTATGGCAACACATGGACAAAGTGAGCTGGTACATATTCACCATGCAGAGTATGGCAACACATGGACAAAGTGAGCTGGTACATATTCACCATGCAGAGTATGGCAACACATGGACAAAGTGAGCTGGTACATATTCACCATACAGAGTATGGCAACACATGGACGAGGTGAGCTGGTGGCTGTGCACCGTGCAGAGTATGGCAACACATGGACGAAGTGAGCTGGTGGCTGTGCACCGTGCAGAGTATGGCAACACATGGACGAAGTGAGCTGGTGGCTGTGCACCATGCACAGTATGGCAACACATGGACGAAGTTTGTTTTTTGTTTTTTTACACATGGACGAAGTGAGCTGGTGGCTGTGCACCATGCACAGTATGGCAACACATGGACGAAGTGAGCTGGTACATATTCACCATGCAGAGTATGGCAACACATGGACGAGGTGAGCTGGTGGCTGTGCACCATGCAGAGTATGGCAACACATGGACGAAGTGAGCTGGTGGCTGTGCACCATGCACAGTATGGCAACACATGGACGAGGTGAGCTGGTGGCTGTGCACCATGCAGAGTATGGCAACACATGGACGAAGTTTGTTTTTTGTTTTTTTACACATGGACGAAGTGAGCTGGTGGCTGTGCACCGTGCAGAGTATGGCAACACATGGACAAGGTGAGCTGGTGGCTGTGCACCATGCAGAGTATGGCAACACATGGACGAAGTTTGTTTTTTCTTTTTTTACACATGGACGAAGTGAGCTGGTGGCTGTGCACCGTGCAGAGTACGGCAACACATGGACGAAGTGAGCTGGTGGCTGTGCACCATGCAGAGTATGGCAACACATGGACGAGGTGAGCTGGTGGCTGTGCACCATGCAGAGTACGGCAACACATGGACGAAGTGAGCTGGTACATATTCACCATGCAGAGTATGGCAACACATGGACAAAGTGAGCTGGTACATATTCACCATGCAGAGTATGGCAACACATGGACAAAGTGAGCTGGTACATATTCACCATGCAGAGTATGGCAACACATGGACAAAGTGAGCTGGTACATATTCACCATGCAGAGTATGGCAACACATGGACGAAGTGAGCTGGTACATATTCACCATGCAGAGTATGGCAACGCATGGACGAAGTTTGTTTTTTTGTTTACACATGGACTAAGTGAGCTGTTTACCATGCAGAGTATGGCAACACATGGACGAGGTGAGCTGGTGGCTGTGCACCATGCAGAGTATGGCAACATATGGACGAGGTGAGCTGGTGGCTGTGCACCATGCAGAGTATGGCAACACATGGACGAGGTGAGCTGGTGGCTGTGCACCATGCAGACTATGGCAACACATGGACGAGGTGAGCTGGTGGCTGTGCACCATGCAGAGTATGGCAACACATGGACGACGTTTGTTTTTTGTTTTTTACACATGGACGAAGTGAGCTGGTGGCTGTGAACCATGCAGAGTATGGCAACACATGGACGAAGTGAGCTGGTGGCTGTGCACCATGCAGAGTATGGCAACACATGGACGAAGTGAGCTGGTACATATTCACCATGCAAAGTATGGCAACACATGGACGAGGTGAGCTGGTGGCTGTGCACCATGCAGAGTATGGCAACACATGGACGAAGTGAGCTGGTACATATTCACCATGCAGAGTATGGCAACACATGGACGAAGTGAGCTGGTAGATATGCACCATGCAGAGTATGGCAACACATGGACGAAGTGAGCTGGTACATATTCACCATGCAGAGTATGGCAACACATGGACGAAGTGAGCTGGTACATATTCACCATGCAGAGTATGGCAACGCATGGACGAAGTGAGCTGGTAGATATGCACCATGCAGAGTATGGCAGCGCATTGACGAAGTTTTTTTTTTTTTTTTTTTTTTACACATAGACGAAGTGAGCTGTGCACCATACAGAGTATGGCAACACATGGACGAGGTGAGCTGGTGGCTGTGCACCATGCAGAGTATGGCAACACATGGACGAGGTGAGCTGGTGGCTGTGCACCATGCAGAGTACGGCAACACATGGACGAAGTGAGCTGGTAAATATTCACCATGCAGAGTATGGCAACACATGGACAAAGTGAGCTGGTAAATATTCACCATGCAGAGTATGGCAACACATGGACGAGGTGAGCTGGTACATATTCACCATGCAGAGTATGGCAACACATGGACGAGGTGAGCTGGTGGCTGTGCACCGTGCAGAGTATGGCAACACATGGACGAGGTGAGCTGGTGGCTGTGCACCATGCAGAGTATGGCAACACATGGACGAGGTGAGCTGGTGGCTGTACACCATGCAGAGTATGGCAACACATGGACGAGGTGAGCTTGTGGCTGTGCACCATGCAGAGTATGGCAACACATGGACGAGGTGAGCTGGTACATATTCACCATGCAGAGTATGGCAACACATGGACGAAGTGAGCTGGTACATATTCACCATGCAGAGTATGGCAACACATGGACGAAGTGAGCTGGTAGATATGCACCGTGCAGAGTATGGCAACACATGGACGAAGTGAGCTGGTACATATTCACCATGCAGAGTATGGCAACACATGGACGAAGTGAGCTGGTACATATTCACCATGCAGAGTATGGCAACGCATGGACGAAGTTTGTTTTTTTGTTTTTTTTTTTACACATGGACTAAGTGAGCTGTTTACCATGCAGAGTATGGCAACACATGGACGAGGTGAGCTGGTGGCTGTGCACCATGCAGAGTATGGCAACAAATGGACGAGGTGAGCTGGTGGCTGTGCACCATGCAGAGTATGGCAACACATGGACGAGGTGAGCTGGTGGCTGTGCACCATGCAGACTATGGCAACACATGGACGAGGTGAGCTGGTGGCTGTGCACCATGCAGAGTATGGCAACACATGGACGAGGTGAGCTGGTGGCTGTGCACCATGCAGAGTATGGCAACACATGGACGAGGTGAGCTGGTACATATTCACCATGCAGAGTATGGCAACACATGGACGAAGTGAGCTGGTACATATTCACCATGCAGAGTATGGCAACACATGGACGAAGTGAGCTGGTACATATTCACCATGCAGAGTATGGCAACGCATGGACGAAGTTTGTTTTTTTGTTTACACATGGACTAAGTGAGCTGTTTACCATGCAGAGTATGGCAACACATGGACGAGGTGAGCTGGTGGCTGTGCACCATGCAGAGTATGGCAACATATGGACGAGGTGAGCTGGTGGCTGTGCACCATGCAGAGTATGGCAACACATGGACGAGGTGAGCTGGTACATATTCACCATGCAGAGTATGGCAACACATGGACGAGGTGAGCTGGTGGCTGTGCACCATGCAGAGTATGGCAACACATGGACGAAGTGAGCTGGTACATATTCACCATGCAGAGTATGGCAACACATGGACGAAGTGAGCTGGTAGATATGCACCATGCAGAGTATGGCAACACATGGACGAAGTGAGCTGGTAGATATGCACCATGCAGAGTATGGCAACACATGGACGAAGTGAGCTGGTAGATATGCACCATGCAGAGTATGGCAACACATGGACGACGTTTGTTTTTTGTTTTTTTACACATGGACGAAGTGAGCTGGTGGCTGTGCACCATGCACAGTATGGCAACACATGGACGAAGTTTGTTTTTTGTTTTTTTACACATGGACGAAGTGAGCTGGTAGCTGTGCACCATGCACAGTATGGCAACACATGGACGAAGTGAGCTGGTACATATTCACCATGCAGAGTATGGCAACACATGGGCGAAGTGAGCTGGTGGCTGTGCACCATGCAGAGTATGGCAACACATGGACGAGGTGAGCTGGTGGCTGTGCACCGTGCAGAGTATGGCAACACATGGACGAGGTGAGCTGGTGGCTGTGCACCGTGCAGAGTATGGCAACACATGGACGAGGTGAGCTGGTGGCTGTGCACCATGCAGAGTATGGCAACACATGGACGAGGTGAGCTGGTGGCTGTGCACCGTGCAGAGTATGGCAACACATGGACGAAGTGAGCTGGTGGCTGTGCACCATGCAGAGTATGGCAACACATGGACGAGGTGAGCTGGTGGCTGTGCACCATGCAGAGTATGGCAACACATGGACGAAGTTTGTTTTTTGTTTTTTTACACATGGACGAAGTGAGCTGGTGGCTGTGCACCGTGCAGAGTACGGCAACACATGGACGAAGTGAGCTGGTGGCTGTGCACCATGCAGAGTATGGCAACACATGGACGAGGTGAGCTGGTGGCTGTGCACCATGCAGAGTATGGCAACACATGGACGAGGTGAGCTGGTACATATTCACCATGCAGAGTATGGCAACACATGGACGAGGTGAGCTGGTGGCTGTGCACCATGCAGAGTACGGCAACACATGGACGAAGTGAGCTGGTACATATTCACCATGCAGAGTATGGCAACACATGGACAAAGTGAGCTGGTACATATTCACCATGCAGAGTATGGCAACACATGGACAAAGTGAGCTGGTACATATTCACCATGCAGAGTATGGCAACACATGGACGAGGTGAGCTGGTGGCTGTGCACCGTGCAGAGTATGGCAACACATGGACGAAGTGAGCTGGTGGCTGTGCACCATGCACAGTATGGCAACACATGGACGAAGCTTGTTTTTTGTTTTTTTAACACATGGTCGAAGTGAGCTGGTGGCTGTGCACCATGCACAGTATGGCAACACATGGACGAAGTGAGCTGGTACATATTCACCATGCAGAGTATGGCAACACATGGACGAAGTGAGCTGGTGGCTGTTCACCATGCACAGTATGGCAACACATGGACGAGGTGAGCTGGTGGCTGTGCACCATGCAGAGTATGGCAACACATGGACGAAGTTTGTTTTTTGTTTTTTTACACATGGACGAAGTGAGCTGGTGGCTGTGCACCGTGCAGAGTATGGCAACACATGGACGAAGTGAGCTGGTGGCTGTGCACCGTGCAGAGTATGGCAACACATGGACAAGGTGAGCTGGTGGCTGTGCACCATGCAGAGTATGGCAACACATGGACGAAGTTTGTTTTTTGTTTTTTTACACATGGACGAAGTGAGCTGGTGGCTGTGCACCGTGCAGAGTACGGCAACACATGGACGAAGTGAGCTGGTACATATTCACCATGCAGAGTATGGCAACACATGGACAAAGTGAGCTGGTACATATTCACCATGCAGAGTATGGCAACACATGGACAAAGTGAGCTGGTACATATTCACCATGCAGAGTATGGCAACACATGGACGAGGTGAGCTGGTGGCTGTGCACCGTGCAGAGTATGGCAACACATGGACGAGGTGAGCTGGTGGCTGTGCACCATGCAGAGTATGGCAACACATGGACGAGGTGAGCTGGTGGCTGTGCACCATGCAGAGTATGGCAACACATGGACGAGGTGAGCTGGTGGCTGTGCACCGTGCAGAGTATGGCAACACATGGACGAAGTGAGCTGGTGGCTGTGCACCGTGCAGAGTATGGCAACACATGGACGAGGTGAGCTGGTGGCTGTGCACCATGCAGAGTATGGCAACACATGGACGAGGTGAGCTGGTGGCTGTGCACCGTGCAGAGTATGGCAACACATTGACGAAGTGAGCTGGTACATATTCACCATGCAGAGTATGGCAACACATGGACGAGGTGAGCTGGTGGCTGTGCACCATGCAGAGTATGGCAACACATGGACGAAGTGAGCTGGTACATATTCACCATGCAGAGTATGGCAACACATGGACGAAGTGAGCTGGTACATATTCACCATGCAGAGTATGGCAACACATGGACAAAGTGAGCTGGTACATATTCACCATGCAGAGTATGGCAACACATGGACAAAGTGAGCTGGTACATATTCACCATGCAGAGTATGGCAACACATGGACAAAGTGAGCTGGTACATATTCACCATGCAGAGTATGGCAACACATGGACAAAGTGAGCTGGTACATATTCACCATGCAGAGTATGGCAACACATGGACGAGGTGAGCTGGTGGCTGTGCACCGTGCAGAGTATGGCAACACATGGACGAAGTGAGCTGGTGGCTGTGCACCATGCACAGTATGGCAACACATGGACGAAGTGAGCTGGTACATATTCACCATGCAGAGTATGGCAACACATGGACGAGGTGAGCTGGTGGCTGTGCACCATGCAGAGTATGGCAACACATGGACGAAGTGAGCTGGTGGCTGTGCACCATGCACAGTATGGCAACACATGGACGAGGTGAGCTGGTGGCTGTGCACCATGCAGAGTATGGCAACACATGGACGAGGTGAGCTGGTGGCTGTGCACCGTGCAGAGTATGGCAACACATGGACGAAGTGAGCTGGTGGCTGTGCACCGTGCAGAGTATGGCAACACATGGACAAGGTGAGCTGGTGGCTGTGCACCATGCAGAGTATGGCAACACATGGACGAAGTTTGTTTTTTGTTTTTTTACACATGGACGAAGTGAGCTGGTGGCTGTGCACCGTGCAGAGTACGGCAACACATGGACGAAGTGAGCTGGTACATATTCACCATGCAGAGTATGGCAGCACATGGACAAAGTGAGCTGGTACATATTCACCATGCAGAGTATGGCAACACATGGACAAAGTGAGCTGGTACATATTCACCATGCAGAGTATGGCAACACATGGACAAAGTGAGCTGGTACATATTCACCATGCAGAGTATGGCAACACATGGACGAGGTGAGCTGGTGGCTGTGCACCGTGCAGAGTATGGCAACACATGGACGAGGTGAGCTGGTGGCTGTGCACCATGCAGAGTATGGCAACACATGGACGAGGTGAGCTGGTGGCTGTGCACCATGCAGAGTATGGCAACACATGGACGAAGTTTGTTTTTTGTTTTTTTACACATGGACGAAGTGAGCTGGTGGCTGTGCACCGTGCAGAGTATGGCAACACATGGACGAAGTGAGCTGGTGGCTGTGCACCGTGCAGAGTATGGCAACACATGGACGAAGTGAGCTGGTGGCTGTGCACCATGCAGAGTATGGCAACACATGGACGAGGTGAGCTGGTACATATTCACCATGCAGAGTATGGCAACACATGGACGAGGTGAGCTGGTACATATTCACCATGCAGAGTATGGCAACACATGGACGAGGTGAGCTGGTGGCTGTGCACAATGCAGAGTATGGCAACACATGGACGAGGTGAGCTGGTGGCTGTGCACCATGCAGAGTATGGCAACACATGGACGAGGTGAGCTGGTGGCTGTGCACCATGCAGAGTATGGCAACACATGGACGAAGTGAGCTGGTACATATTCACCATGCAGAGTATGGCAACACATGGACGAAGTGAGCTGGTACATATTCACCATGCAGAGTATGGCAACACATGGACGAAGTGAGCTGGTACATATTCACCATGCAGAGTATGGCAACACATGGACAAAGTGAGCTGGTACATATTCACCATGCAGAGTATGGCAACACATGGACAAAGTGAGCTGGTACATATTCACCATGCAGAGTATGGCAACACATGGACAAAGTGAGCTGGTACATATTCACCATACAGAGTATGGCAACACATGGACGAGGTGAGCTGGTGGCTGTGCACCGTGCAGAGTATGGCAACACATGGACGAAGTGAGCTGGTGGCTGTGCACCGTGCAGAGTATGGCAACACATGGACGAAGTGAGCTGGTGGCTGTGCACCATGCACAGTATGGCAACACATGGACGAAGTTTGTTTTTTGTTTTTTTACACATGGACGAAGTGAGCTGGTGGCTGTGCACCATGCACAGTATGGCAACACATGGACGAAGTGAGCTGGTACATATTCACCATGCAGAGTATGGCAACACATGGACGAGGTGAGCTGGTGGCTGTGCACCATGCAGAGTATGGCAACACATGGACGAAGTGAGCTGGTGGCTGTGCACCATGCACAGTATGGCAACACATGGACGAGGTGAGCTGGTGGCTGTGCACCATGCAGAGTATGGCAACACATGGACGAAGTTTGTTTTTTGTTTTTTTACACATGGACGAAGTGAGCTGGTGGCTGTGCACCGTGCAGAGTATGGCAACACATGGACAAGGTGAGCTGGTGGCTGTGCACCATGCAGAGTATGGCAACACATGGACGAAGTTTGTTTTTTGTTTTTTTACACATGGACGAAGTGAGCTGGTGGCTGTGCACCGTGCAGAGTACGGCAACACATGGACGAAGTGAGCTGGTGGCTGTGCACCATGCAGAGTATGGCAACACATGGACGAGGTGAGCTGGTGGCTGTGCACCATGCAGAGTACGGCAACACATGGACGAAGTGAGCTGGTACATATTCACCATGCAGAGTATGGCAACACATGGACAAAGTGAGCTGGTACATATTCACCATGCAGAGTATGGCAACACATGGACAAAGTGAGCTGGTACATATTCACCATGCAGAGTATGGCAACACATGGACAAAGTGAGCTGGTACATATTCACCATGCAGAGTATGGCAACACATGGACGAAGTGAGCTGGTACATATTCACCATGCAGAGTATGGCAACGCATGGACGAAGTTTGTTTTTTTGTTTACACATGGACTAAGTGAGCTGTTTACCATGCAGAGTATGGCAACACATGGACGAGGTGAGCTGGTGGCTGTGCACCATGCAGAGTATGGCAACATATGGACGAGGTGAGCTGGTGGCTGTGCACCATGCAGAGTATGGCAACACATGGACGAGGTGAGCTGGTGGCTGTGCACCATGCAGACTATGGCAACACATGGACGAGGTGAGCTGGTGGCTGTGCACCATGCAGAGTATGGCAACACATGGACGACGTTTGTTTTTTGTTTTTTACACATGGACGAAGTGAGCTGGTGGCTGTGAACCATGCAGAGTATGGCAACACATGGACGAAGTGAGCTGGTGGCTGTGCACCATGCAGAGTATGGCAACACATGGACGAAGTGAGCTGGTACATATTCACCATGCAAAGTATGGCAACACATGGACGAGGTGAGCTGGTGGCTGTGCACCATGCAGAGTATGGCAACACATGGACGAAGTGAGCTGGTACATATTCACCATGCAGAGTATGGCAACACATGGACGAAGTGAGCTGGTAGATATGCACCATGCAGAGTATGGCAACACATGGACGAAGTGAGCTGGTACATATTCACCATGCAGAGTATGGCAACACATGGACGAAGTGAGCTGGTACATATTCACCATGCAGAGTATGGCAACGCATGGACGAAGTGAGCTGGTAGAT
Organism: Lampris incognitus; assembly: GCF_029633865.1. Lineage (NCBI taxonomy): Eukaryota > Metazoa > Chordata > Actinopteri > Lampriformes > Lampridae > Lampris > Lampris incognitus. Next base: position 2,056,180 of record NC_079218.1, on the reverse strand, counting down.
ATGCACCATGCAGAGTATGGCAGCGCATTGACGAAGTTTTTTTTTTTTTTTTTTTTTTACACATAGACGAAGTGAGCTGTGCACCATACAGAGTATGGCAACACATGGACGAGGTGAGCTGGTGGCTGTGCACCATGCAGAGTATGGCAACACATGGACGAGGTGAGCTGGTGGCTGTGCACCATGCAGAGTACGGCAACACATGGACGAAGTGAGCTGGTAAATATTCACCATGCAGAGTATGGCAACACATGGACAAAGTGAGCTGGTAAATATTCACCATGCAGAGTATGGCAACACATGGACGAGGTGAGCTGGTACATATTCACCATGCAGAGTATGGCAACACATGGACGAGGTGAGCTGGTGGCTGTGCACCGTGCAGAGTATGGCAACACATGGACGAGGTGAGCTGGTGGCTGTGCACCATGCAGAGTATGGCAACACATGGACGAGGTGAGCTGGTGGCTGTACACCATGCAGAGTATGGCAACACATGGACGAGGTGAGCTTGTGGCTGTGCACCATGCAGAGTATGGCAACACATGGACGAGGTGAGCTGGTACATATTCACCATGCAGAGTATGGCAACACATGGACGAAGTGAGCTGGTACATATTCACCATGCAGAGTATGGCAACACATGGACGAAGTGAGCTGGTAGATATGCACCGTGCAGAGTATGGCAACACATGGACGAAGTGAGCTGGTACATATTCACCATGCAGAGTATGGCAACACATGGACGAAGTGAGCTGGTACATATTCACCATGCAGAGTATGGCAACGCATGGACGAAGTTTGTTTTTTTGTTTTTTTTTTTACACATGGACTAAGTGAGCTGTTTACCATGCAGAGTATGGCAACACATGGACGAGGTGAGCTGGTGGCTGTGCACCATGCAGAGTATGGCAACAAATGGACGAGGTGAGCTGGTGGCTGTGCACCATGCAGAGTATGGCAACACATGGACGAGGTGAGCTGGTGGCTGTGCACCATGCAGACTATGGCAACACATGGACGAGGTGAGCTGGTGGCTGTGCACCATGCAGAGTATGGCAACACATGGACGAGGTGAGCTGGTACATATTCACCATGCAGAGTATGGCAACACATGGACGAAGTGAGCTGGTACATATTCACCATGCAGAGTATGGCAACAAATGGACGAGGTGAGCTGGTGGCTGTGCACCATGCAGAGTATGGCAACACATGGACGAGGTGAGCTGGTGGCTGTGCACCATGCAGACTATGGCAACACATGGACGAGGTGAGCTGGTGGCTGTGCACCATGCAGAGTATGGCAACACATGGACGAGGTGAGCTGGTACATATTCACCATGCAGAGTATGGCAACACATGGACGAAGTGAGCTGGTACATATTCACCATGCAGAGTATGGCAACACATGGACGAAGTGAGCTGGTACATATTCACCATGCAGAGTATGGCAACGCATGGACGAAGTTTGTTTTTTTGTTTACACATGGACTAAGTGAGCTGTTTACCATGCAGAGTATGGCAACACATGGACGAGGTGAGCTGGTGGCTGTGCACCATGCAGAGTATGGCAACATATGGACGAGGTGAGCTGGTGGCTGTGCACCATGCAGAGTATGGCAACACATGGACGAGGTGAGCTGGTACATATTCACCATGCAGAGTATGGCAACACATGGACGAGGTGAGCTGGTGGCTGTGCACCATGCAGAGTATGGCAACACATGGACGAAGTGAGCTGGTACATATTCACCATGCAGAGTATGGCAACACATGGACGAAGTGAGCTGGTAGATATGCACCATGCAGAGTATGGCAACACATGGACGAAGTGAGCTGGTAGATATGCACCATGCAGAGTATGGCAACACATGGACGAAGTGAGCTGGTAGATATGCACCATGCAGAGTATGGCAACACATGGACGACGTTTGTTTTTTGTTTTTTACACATGGACGAAGTGAGCTGGTGGCTGTGAACCATGCACAGTATGGCAACACATGGACGAAGTGAGCTGGTGGCTGTGCACCATGCAGAGTATGGCAACACATGGACGAAGTGAGCTGGTACATATTCACCATGCAAAGTATGGCAACACATGGACGAGGTGAGCTGGTGGCTGTGCACCATGCAGAGTATGGCAACACATGGACGAAGTGAGCTGGTACATATTCACCATGCAGAGTATGGCAACACATGGACGAAGTGAGCTGGTAGATATGCACCATGCAGAGTATGGCAACACATGGACGAAGTGAGCTGGTACATATTCACCATGCAGAGTAAGGCAACACATGGACGAAGTGAGCTGGTACATATTCACCATGCAGAGTATGGCAACGCATGGACGAAGTGAGCTGGTAGATATGCACCATGCAGAGTATGGCAGCGCATTGACGAAGTTTGTTTTTTTGTTTTTTTTTTACACATAGACGAAGTGAGCTGTGCACCATACAGAGTATGGCAACACATGGACGAGGTGAGCTGGTGGCTGTGCACCATGCAGAGTATGGCAACACATGGACGAGGTGAGCTGGTGGCTGTGCACCATGCAGAGTACGGCAACACATGGACGAAGTGAGCTGGTAAATATTCACCATGCAGAGTATGGCAACACATGGACAAAGTGAGCTGGTAAATATTCACCATGCAGAGTATGGCAACACATGGACGAGGTGAGCTGGTACATATTCACCATGCAGAGTATGGCAACACATGGACGAGGTGAGCTGGTGGCTGTGCACCGTGCAGAGTATGGCAACACATGGACGAGGTGAGCTGGTGGCTGTGCACCATGCAGAGTATGGCAACACATGGACGAGGTGAGCTGGTGGCTGTACACCATGCAGAGTATGGCAACACATGGACGAGGTGAGCTGGTGGCTGTGCACCATGCAGAGTATGGCAACACATGGACGAGGTGAGCTGGTGGCTGTGCACCATGCAGAGTACAGCAACATATGGACGAGGTGAGCTGGTGGCTGTGCACCATGCAGAGTATGGCAACACATGGACGAGGTGAGCTGGTGGCTGTGCACCATGCAGAGTATGGCAACACATGGACGAGGTGAGCTGGTACATATTCACCATGCAGAGTATGGCAACACATGGACGAAGTGAGCTGGTACATATTCACCATGCAGAGTATGGCAACACATGGACGAAGTGAGCTGGTAGATATGCACCGTGCAGAGTATGGCAACACATGGACGAAGTGAGCTGGTACATATTCACCATGCAGAGTATGGCAACACATGGACGAAGTGAGCTGGTACATATTCACCATGCAGAGTATGGCAACGCATGGACGAAGTTTGTTTTTTTGTTTACACATGGACTAAGTGAGCTGTTTACCATGCAGAGTATGGCAACACATGGACGAGGTGAGCTGGTGGCTGTGCACCATGCAGAGTATGGCAACATATGGACGAGGTGAGCTGGTGGCTGTGCACCATGCAGAGTATGGCAACACATGGACGAGGTGAGCTGGTGGCTGTGCACCATGCAGACTATGGCAACACATGGACGAGGTGAGCTGGTGGCTGTGCACCATGCAGAGTATGGCAACACATGGACGACGTTTGTTTTTTGTTTTTTTACACATGGACGAAGTGAGCTGGTGGCTGTGAACCATGCAGAGTATGGCAACACATGGACGAAGTGAGCTGGTGGCTGTGCACCATGCAGAGTATGGCAACACATGGACGAAGTGAGCTGGCACATATTCACCATGCAAAGTATGGCAACACATGGACGAGGTGAGCTGGTGGCTGTGCACCATGCAGAGTATGGCAACACATGGACGAAGTGAGCTGGTACATATTCACCATGCAGAGTATGGCAACACATGGACGAAGTGAGCTGGTAGATATGCACCATGCAGAGTATGGCAACACATGGACGAAGTGAGCTGGTACATATTCACCATGCAGAGTATGGCAACACATGGACGAAGTGAGCTGGTACATATTCACCATGCAGAGTATGGCAACGCATGGACGAAGTGAGCTGGTAGATATGCACCATGCAGAGTATGGCAGCGCATTGACGAAGTTTGTTTTTTTGTTTTTTTTTTACACATAGACGAAGTGAGCTGTGCACCATACAGAGTATGGCAACACATGGACGAGGTGAGCTGGTGGCTGTGCACCATGCAGAGTATGGCAACACATGGACGAGGTGAGCTGGTGGCTGTGCACCATGCAGAGTACGGCAACACATGGACGAAGTGAGCTGGTAAATATTCACCATGCAGAGTATGGCAACACATGGACAAAGTGAGCTGGTAAATATTCACCATGCAGAGTATGGCAACACATGGACGAGGTGAGCTGGTACATATTCACCATGCAGAGTATGGCAACACATGGACGAGGTGAGCTGGTGGCTGTGCACCGTGCAGAGTATGGCAACACATGGACGAGGTGAGCTGGTGGCTGTGCACCATGCAGAGTATGGCAACACATGGACGAGGTGAGCTGGTGGCTGTACACCATGCAGAGTATGGCAACACATGGACGAGGTGAGCTGGTGGCTGTGCACCATGCAGAGTATGGCAACACATGGACGAGGTGAGCTGGTACATATTCACCATGCAGAGTATGGCAACACATGGACGAAGTGAGCTGGTACATATTCACCATGCAGAGTATGGCAACACATGGACGAAGTGAGCTGGTAGATATGCACCGTGCAGAGTATGGCAACACATGGACGAAGTGAGCTGGTACATATTCACCATGCAGAGTATGGCAACACATGGACGAAGTGAGCTGGTACATATTCACCATGCAGAGTATGGCAACGCATGGACGAAGTTTGTTTTTTTTTTTTTTTTTTTTACACATGGACTAAGTGAGCTGTTTACCATGCAGAGTATGGCAACACATGGATGAGGTGAGCTGGTGGCTGTGCACCATGCAGAGTATGGCAACATATGGACGAGGTGAGCTGGTGGCTGTGCACCATGCAGAGTATGGCAACACATGGACGAGGTGAGCTGGTGGCTGTGCACCATGCAGACTATGGCAACACATGGACGAGGTGAGCTGGTGGCTGTGCACCATGCAGAGTATGGCAACACATGGACGAGGTGAGCTGGTGGCTGTGCACCATGCAGAGTATGGCAACACATGGACGAGGTGAGCTGGTGGCTGTGCACCATGCAGAGTATGGCAACACATGGACGAGGTGAGCTGGTACATATTCACCATGCAGAGTATGGCAACACATGGACGAAGTGAGCTGGTACATATTCACCATGCAGAGTATGGCAACACATGGACGAAGTGAGCTGGTACATATTCACCATGCAGAGTATGGCAACGCATGGACGAAGTTTGTTTTTTTGTTTACACATGGACTAAGTGAGCTGTTTACCATGCAGAGTATGGCAACACATGGACGAGGTGAGCTGGTGGCTGTGCACCATGCAGAGTATGGCAACATATGGACGAGGTGAGCTGGTGGCTGTGCACCATGCAGAGTATGGCAACACATGGACGAGGTGAGCTGGTGGCTGTGCACCATGCAGACTATGGCAACACATGGACGAGGTGAGCTGGTGGCTATGCACCATGCAGAGTATGGCAACACATGGACGAGGTGAGCTGGTACATATTCACCATGCAGAGTATGGCAACACATGGACGAGGTGAGCTGGTGGCTGTAAACCGTGCAGAGTATGGCAACACATGGACGAGGTGAGCTGGTGGCTGTGCACCATGCAGAGTATGGCAACACATGGACGAGGTGAGCTGGTGGCTGTGCACCATGCAGAGTATGGCAACACATGGACGAGGTGAGCTGGTGGCTGTGCACCATGCAGAGTACGGCAACACATGGACGAAGTGAGCTGGTAAATATTCACCCTGCAGAGTATGGCAACACATGGACAAAGTGAGCTGGTAAATATTCACCATGCAGAGTATGGCAACACATGGACGAGGTGAGCTGGTACATATTCACCATGCAGAGTATGGCAACACATGGACGAGGTGAGCTGGTGGCTGTGCACCGTGCAGAGTATGGCAACACATGGACGAGGTGAGCTGGTGGCTGTGCACCATGCAGAGTATGGCAACACATGGACGAGGTGAGCTGGTGGCTGTACACCATGCAGAGTATGGCAACACATGGACGAGGTGAGCTGGTGGCTGTGCACCATGCAGAGTATGGCAACACATGGACGAGGTGAGCTGATACATATTTGCCATGCAGAGTATGGCAACACATGGACGAAGTGAGCTGGTACATATTCACCATGCAGAGTATGGCAACACATGGACGAAGTGAGCTGGTAGATATGCACCGTGCAGAGTATGGCAACACATGGACGAAGTGAGCTGGTACATATTCACCATGCAGAGTATGGCAACACATGGACGAAGTGAGCTGGTACATATTCACCATGCAGAGTATGGCAACGCATGGACGAAGTTTGTTTTTTTGTTTTTTTTTTTACACATGGACTAAGTGAGCTGTTTACCATGCAGAGTATGGCAACACATGGACGAGGTGAGCTGGTGGCTGTGCACCATGCAGAGTATGGCAACATATGGACGAGGTGAGCTGGTGGCTGTGCACCATGCAGAGTATGGCAACACATGGACGAGGTGAGCTGGTGGCTGTGCACCATGCAGACTATGGCAACACATGGACGAGGTGAGCTGGTGGCTGTGCACCATGCAGAGTATGGCAACACATGGACGAGGTGAGCTGGTGGCTGTGCACCATGCAGAGTATGGCAACACATGGACGAGGTGAGCTGGTGGCTGTGCACCATGCAGAGTATGGCAACACATGGACGAGGTGAGCTGGTACATATTCACCATGCAGAGTATGGCAACACATGGACGAAGTGAGCTGGTACATATTCACCATGCAGAGTATGGCAACACATGGACGAAGTGAGCTGGTACATATTCACCATGCAGAGTATGGCAACGCATGGACGAAGTTTGTTTTTTTGTTTACACATGGACTAAGTGAGCTGTTTACCATGCAGAGTATGGCAACATATGGACGAGGTGAGCTGGTGGCTGTGCACCATGCAGAGTATGGCAACACATGGACGAGGTGAGCTGGTGGCTGTGCACCATGCAGACTATGGCAACACATGGACGAGGTGAGCTGGTGGCTATGCACTATGCAGAGTATGGCAACACATGGACGAGGTGAGCTGGTACATATTCACCATGCAGAGTATGGCAACACATGGACGAGGTGAGCTGGTGGCTGTGCACCGTGCAGAGTATGGCAACACATGGACGAGGTGAGCTGGTGGCTGTGCACCATGCAGAGTATGGCAACACATGGACGAGGTGAGCTGGTGGCTGTACACCATGCAGAGTATGGCAACATATGGACGAGGTGAGCTGGTGGCTGTGCACCATGCAGAGTATGGCAACACATGGACGAGGTGAGCTGGTGGCTGTGCACCATGCAGAGTATGGCAACACATGGACGAGGTGAGCTGGTACATATTCACCATGCAGAGTATGGCAACACATGGACGAAGTGAGCTGGTACATATTCACCATGCAGACTATGGCAACACATGGACGAAGTGAGCTGGTAGATATGCACCGTGCAGAGTATGGCAACGCATGGACGAAGTTTGTTTTTTTGTTTTTTTGTTTACACATGGACTAAGTGAGCTGTTTACCATGCAGAGTATGGCAACACATGGACGAGGTGAGATGGTGGCTGTGCACCATGCAGAGTATGGCAACATATGGACGAGGTGAGCTGGTGGCTGTGCACCATGCAGAGTATGGCAACACATGGACGAGGTGAGCTGGTGGCTGTGCACCATGCAGACTATGGCAACACATGGACGAGGTGAGCTGGTGGCTGTGCACCATGCAGAGTATGGCAACACATGGACGAGGTGAGCTGGTGGCTGTGCACCATGCAGAGTATGGCAACACATGGACGAGGTGAGCTGGTGGCTGTGCACCATGCAGAGTATGGCAACACATGGACGAAGTTTGTTTTTTGTTTTTTTACACATGGACGAAGTGAGCTGGTGGCTGTGCACCGTGCAGAGTATGGCAACACATGGACGAAGTGAGCTGGTGGCTGTGCACCGTGCAGAGTATGGCAACACATGGACGAAGTGAGCTGGTGGCTGTGCACCATGCAGAGTATGGCAACACATGGACGAGGTGAGCTGTTACATATTCACCATGCAGAGTATGGCAACACATGGACGAGGTGAGCTGGTACATATTCACCATGCAGAGTATGGCAACACATGGACGAGGTGAGCTGGTGGCTGTGCACAATGCAGAGTATAGCAACACATGGACGAGGTGAGCTGGTGGCTGTGCACCATGCAGAGTATGGCAACACATGGACGACGTTTGTTTTTTGTTTTTTACACATGGACGAAGTGAGCTGGTGGCTGTGAACCATGCAGAGTATGGCAACACATGGACGAAGTGAGCTGGTGGCTGTGCACCATGCAGAGTATGGCAACACATGGACGAAGTGAGCTGGTACATATTCACCATGCAAAGTATGGCAACACATGGACGAGGTGAGCTGGTGGCTGTGCACCATGCAGAGTATGGCAACACATGGACGAAGTGAGCTGGTACATATTCACCATGCAGAGTATGGCAACACATGGACGAAGTGAGCTGGTAGATATGCACCATGCAGAGTATGGCAACACATGGACGAAGTGAGCTGGTACATATTCACCATGCAGAGTATGGCAACACATGGACGAAGTGAGCTGGTACATATTCACCATGCAGAGTATGGCAACGCATGGACGAAGTGAGCTGGTAGATATGCACCATGCAGAGTATGGCAGCGCATTGACGAAGTTTTTTTTTTTTTTTTTTTTACACATAGACGAAGTGAGCTGTGCACCATACAGAGTATGGCAACACATGGACGAGGTGAGCTGGTGGCTGTGCACCATGCAGAGTATGGCAACACATGGACGAGGTGAGCTGGTGGCTGTGCACCATGCAGAGTACGGCAACACATGGACGAAGTGAGCTGGTAAATATTCACCATGCAGAGTATGGCAACACATGGACAAAGTGAGCTGGTAAATATTCACCATGCAGAGTATGGCAACACATGGACGAGGTGAGCTGGTACATATTCACCATGCAGAGTATGGCAACACATGGACGAGGTGAGCTGGTGGCTGTGCACCGTGCAGAGTATGGCAACACATGGACGAGGTGAGCTGGTGGCTGTGCACCATGCAGAGTATGGCAACACATGGACGAGGTGAGCTGGTGGCTGTACACCATGCAGAGTATGGCAACACATGGACGAGGTGAGCTTGTGGCTGTGCACCATGCAGAGTATGGCAACACATGGACGAGGTGAGCTGGTACATATTCACCATGCAGAGTATGGCAACACATGGACGAAGTGAGCTGGTACATATTCACCATGCAGAGTATGGCAACACATGGACGAAGTGAGCTGGTAGATATGCACCGTGCAGAGTATGGCAACACATGGACGAAGTGAGCTGGTACATATTCACCATGCAGAGTATGGCAACACATGGACGAAGTGAGCTGGTACATATTCACCATGCAGAGTATGGCAACGCATGGACGAAGTTTGTTTTTTTGTTTTTTTTTTTACACATGGACTAAGTGAGCTGTTTACCATGCAGAGTATGGCAACACATGGACGAGGTGAGCTGGTGGCTGTGCACCATGCAGAGTATGGCAACAAATGGACGAGGTGAGCTGGTGGCTGTGCACCATGCAGAGTATGGCAACACATGGACGAGGTGAGCTGGTGGCTGTGCACCATGCAGACTATGGCAACACATGGACGAGGTGAGCTGGTGGCTGTGCACCATGCAGAGTATGGCAACACATGGACGAGGTGAGCTGGTGGCTGTGCACCATGCAGAGTATGGCAACACATGGACGAGGTGAGCTGGTACATATTCACCATGCAGAGTATGGCAACACATGGACGAAGTGAGCTGGTACATATTCACCATGCAGAGTATGGCAACACATGGACGAAGTGAGCTGGTACATATTCACCATGCAGAGTATGGCAACGCATGGACGAAGTTTGTTTTTTTGTTTACACATGGACTAAGTGAGCTGTTTACCATGCAGAGTATGGCAACACATGGACGAGGTGAGCTGGTGGCTGTGCACCATGCAGAGTATGGCAACATATGGACGAGGTGAGCTGGTGGCTGTGCACCATGCAGAGTATGGCAACACATGGACGAGGTGAGCTGGTACATATTCACCATGCAGAGTATGGCAACACATGGACGAGGTGAGCTGGTGGCTGTGCACCATGCAGAGTATGGCAACACATGGACGAAGTGAGCTGGTACATATTCACCATGCAGAGTATGGCAACACATGGACGAAGTGAGCTGGTAGATATGCACCATGCAGAGTATGGCAACACATGGACGAAGTGAGCTGGTAGATATGCACCATGCAGAGTATGGCAACACATGGACGAAGTGAGCTGGTAGATATGCACCATGCAGAGTATGGCAACACATGGACGACGTTTGTTTTTTGTTTTTTACACATGGACGAAGTGAGCTGGTGGCTGTGAACCATGCACAGTATGGCAACACATGGACGAAGTGAGCTGGTGGCTGTGCACCATGCAGAGTATGGCAACACATGGACGAAGTGAGCTGGTACATATTCACCATGCAAAGTATGGCAACACATGGACGAGGTGAGCTGGTGGCTGTGCACCATGCAGAGTATGGCAACACATGGACGAAGTGAGCTGGTACATATTCACCATGCAGAGTATGGCAACACATGGACGAAGTGAGCTGGTAGATATGCACCATGCAGAGTATGGCAACACATGGACGAAGTGAGCTGGTACATATTCACCATGCAGAGTAAGGCAACACATGGACGAAGTGAGCTGGTACATATTCACCATGCAGAGTATGGCAACGCATGGACGAAGTGAGCTGGTAGATATGCACCATGCAGAGTATGGCAGCGCATTGACGAAGTTTGTTTTTTTGTTTTTTTTTTACACATAGACGAAGTGAGCTGTGCACCATACAGAGTATGGCAACACATGGACGAGGTGAGCTGGTGGCTGTGCACCATGCAGAGTATGGCAACACATGGACGAGGTGAGCTGGTGGCTGTGCACCATGCAGAGTACGGCAACACATGGACGAAGTGAGCTGGTAAATATTCACCATGCAGAGTATGGCAACACATGGACAAAGTGAGCTGGTAAATATTCACCATGCAGAGTATGGCAACACATGGACGAGGTGAGCTGGTACATATTCACCATGCAGAGTATGGCAACACATGGACGAGGTGAGCTGGTGGCTGTGCACCGTGCAGAGTATGGCAACACATGGACGAGGTGAGCTGGTGGCTGTGCACCATGCAGAGTATGGCAACACATGGACGAGGTGAGCTGGTGGCTGTACACCATGCAGAGTATGGCAACACATGGACGAGGTGAGCTGGTGGCTGTGCACCATGCAGAGTATGGCAACACATGGACGAGGTGAGCTGGTGGCTGTGCACCATGCAGAGTACAGCAACATATGGACGAGGTGAGCTGGTGGCTGTGCACCATGCAGAGTATGGCAACACATGGACGAGGTGAGCTGGTGGCTGTGCACCATGCAGAGTATGGCAACACATGGACGAGGTGAGCTGGTACATATTCACCATGCAGAGTATGGCAACACATGGACGAAGTGAGCTGGTACATATTCACCATGCAGAGTATGGCAACACATGGACGAAGTGAGCTGGTAGATATGCACCGTGCAGAGTATGGCAACACATGGACGAAGTGAGCTGGTACATATTCACCATGCAGAGTATGGCAACACATGGACGAAGTGAGCTGGTACATATTCACCATGCAGAGTATGGCAACGCATGGACGAAGTTTGTTTTTTTGTTTACACATGGACTAAGTGAGCTGTTTACCATGCAGAGTATGGCAACACATGGACGAGGTGAGCTGGTGGCTGTGCACCATGCAGAGTATGGCAACATATGGACGAGGTGAGCTGGTGGCTGTGCACCATGCAGAGTATGGCAACACATGGACGAGGTGAGCTGGTGGCTGTGCACCATGCAGACTATGGCAACACATGGACGAGGTGAGCTGGTGGCTGTGCACCATGCAGAGTATGGCAACACATGGACGACGTTTGTTTTTTGTTTTTTTACACATGGACGAAGTGAGCTGGTGGCTGTGAACCATGCAGAGTATGGCAACACATGGACGAAGTGAGCTGGTGGCTGTGCACCATGCAGAGTATGGCAACACATGGACGAAGTGAGCTGGCACATATTCACCATGCAAAGTATGGCAACACATGGACGAGGTGAGCTGGTGGCTGTGCACCATGCAGAGTATGGCAACACATGGACGAAGTGAGCTGGTACATATTCACCATGCAGAGTATGGCAACACATGGACGAAGTGAGCTGGTAGATATGCACCATGCAGAGTATGGCAACACATGGACGAAGTGAGCTGGTACATATTCACCATGCAGAGTATGGCAACACATGGACGAAGTGAGCTGGTACATATTCACCATGCAGAGTATGGCAACGCATGGACGAAGTGAGCTGGTAGATATGCACCATGCAGAGTATGGCAGCGCATTGACGAAGTTTGTTTTTTTGTTTTTTTTTTACACATAGACGAAGTGAGCTGTGCACCATACAGAGTATGGCAACACATGGACGAGGTGAGCTGGTGGCTGTGCACCATGCAGAGTATGGCAACACATGGACGAGGTGAGCTGGTGGCTGTGCACCATGCAGAGTACGGCAACACATGGACGAAGTGAGCTGGTAAATATTCACCATGCAGAGTATGGCAACACATGGACAAAGTGAGCTGGTAAATATTCACCATGCAGAGTATGGCAACACATGGACGAGGTGAGCTGGTACATATTCACCATGCAGAGTATGGCAACACATGGACGAGGTGAGCTGGTGGCTGTGCACCGTGCAGAGTATGGCAACACATGGACGAGGTGAGCTGGTGGCTGTGCACCATGCAGAGTATGGCAACACATGGACGAGGTGAGCTGGTGGCTGTACACCATGCAGAGTATGGCAACACATGGACGAGGTGAGCTGGTGGCTGTGCACCATGCAGAGTATGGCAACACATGGACGAGGTGAGCTGGTACATATTCACCATGCAGAGTATGGCAACACATGGACGAAGTGAGCTGGTACATATTCACCATGCAGAGTATGGCAACACATGGACGAAGTGAGCTGGTAGATATGCACCGTGCAGAGTATGGCAACACATGGACGAAGTGAGCTGGTACATATTCACCATGCAGAGTATGGCAACACATGGACGAAGTGAGCTGGTACATATTCACCATGCAGAGTATGGCAACGCATGGACGAAGTTTTTTTTTTTTTTTTTTTTTTTACACATGGACTAAGTGAGCTGTTTACCATGCAGAGTATGGCAACACATGGACGAGGTGAGCTGGTGGCTGTGCACCATGCAGAGTATGGCAACATATGGACGAGGTGAGCTGGTGGCTGTGCACCATGCAGAGTATGGCAACACATGGACGAGGTGAGCTGGTGGCTGTGCACCATGCAGACTATGGCAACACATGGACGAGGTGAGCTGGTGGCTGTGCACCATGCAGAGTATGGCAACACATGGACGAGGTGAGCTGGTGGCTGTGCACCATGCAGAGTATGGCAACACATGGACGAGGTGAGCTGGTGGCTGTGCACCATGCAGAGTATGGCAACACATGGACGAGGTGAGCTGGTACATATTCACCATGCAGAGTATGGCAACACATGGACGAAGTGAGCTGGTACATATTCACCATGCAGAGTATGGCAACACATGGACGAAGTGAGCTGGTACATATTCACCATGCAGAGTATGGCAACGCATGGACGAAGTTTGTTTTTTTGTTTACACATGGACTAAGTGAGCTGTTTACCATGCAGAGTATGGCAACACATGGACGAGGTGAGCTGGTGGCTGTGCACCATGCAGAGTATGGCAACATATGGACGAGGTGAGCTGGTGGCTGTGCACCATGCAGAGTATGGCAACACATGGACGAGGTGAGCTGGTGGCTGTGCACCATGCAGACTATGGCAACACATGGACGAGGTGAGCTGGTGGCTATGCACCATGCAGAGTATGGCAACACATGGACGAGGTGAGCTGGTACATATTCACCATGCAGAGTATGGCAACACATGGACGAGGTGAGCTGGTGGCTGTAAACCGTGCAGAGTATGGCAACACATGGACGAGGTGAGCTGGTGGCTGTGCACCATGCAGAGTATGGCAACACATGGACGAGGTGAGCTGGTGGCTGTGCACCATGCAGAGTATGGCAACACATGGACGAGGTGAGCTGGTGGCTGTGCACCATGCAGAGTACGGCAACACATGGACGAAGTGAGCTGGTAAATATTCACCATGCAGAGTATGGCAACACATGGACAAAGTGAGCTGGTAAATATTCACCATGCAGAGTATGGCAACACATGGACGAGGTGAGCTGGTACATATTCACCATGCAGAGTATGGCAACACATGGACGAGGTGAGCTGGTGGCTGTGCACCGTGCAGAGTATGGCAACACATGGACGAGGTGAGCTGGTGGCTGTGCACCATGCAGAGTATGGCAACACATGGACGAGGTGAGCTGGTGGCTGTACACCATGCAGAGTATGGCAACACATGGACGAGGTGAGCTGGTGGCTGTGCACCATGCAGAGTATGGCAACACATGGACGAGGTGAGCTGATACATATTTGCCATGCAGAGTATGGCAACACATGGACGAAGTGAGCTGGTACATATTCACCATGCAGAGTATGGCAACACATGGACGAAGTGAGCTGGTAGATATGCACCGTGCAGAGTATGGCAACACATGGACGAAGTGAGCTGGTACATATTCACCATGCAGAGTATGGCAACACATGGACGAAGTGAGCTGGTACATATTCACCATGCAGAGTATGGCAACGCATGGACGAAGTTTGTTTTTTTGTTTTTTTTTTACACATGGACTAAGTGAGCTGTTTACCATGCAGAGTATGGCAACACATGGACGAGGTGAGCTGGTGGCTGTGCACCATGCAGAGTATGGCAACATATGGACGAGGTGAGCTGGTGGCTGTGCACCATGCAGAGTATGGCAACACATGGACGAGGTGAGCTGGTGGCTGTGCACCATGCAGACTATGGCAACACATGGACGAGGTGAGCTGGTGGCTGTGCACCATGCAGAGTATGGCAACACATGGACGAGGTGAGCTGGTGGCTGTGCACCATGCAGAGTATGGCAACACATGGACGAGGTGAGCTGGTGGCTGTGCACCATGCAGAGTATGGCAACACATGGACGAGGTGAGCTGGTACATATTCACCATGCAGAGTATGGCAACACATGGACGAAGTGAGCTGGTACATATTCACCATGCAGAGTATGGCAACACATGGACGAAGTGAGCTGGTACATATTCACCATGCAGAGTATGGCAACGCATGGACGAAGTTTGTTTTTTTGTTTACACATGGACTAAGTGAGCTGTTTACCATGCAGAGTATGGCAACATATGGACGAGGTGAGCTGGTGGCTGTGCACCATGCAGAGTATGGCAACACATGGACGAGGTGAGCTGGTGGCTGTGCACCATGCAGACTATGGCAACACATGGACGAGGTGAGCTGGTGGCTATGCACTATGCAGAGTATGGCAACACATGGACGAGGTGAGCTGGTACATATTCACCATGCAGAGTATTGCAACACATGGACGAGGTGAGCTGGTGGCTGTGCACCGTGCAGAGTATGGCAACACATGGACGAGGTGAGCTGGTGGCTGTGCACCATGCAGAGTATGGCAACACATGGACGAGGTGAGCTGGTGGCTGTACACCATGCAGAGTATGGCAACACATGGACGAGGTGAGCTGGTGGCTGTGCACCATGCAGAGTATGGCAACACATGGACGAGGTGAGCTGGTGGCTGTGCACCATGCAGAGTACAGCAACATATGGACGAGGTGAGCTGGTGGCTGTGCACCATGCAGAGTATGGCAACACATGGACGAGGTGAGCTGGTGGCTGTGCACCATGCAGAGTATGGCAACACATGGACGAGGTGAGCTGGTACATATTCACCATGCAGAGTATGGCAACACATGGACGAAGTGAGCTGGTACATATTCACCATGCAGACTATGGCAACACATGGACGAAGTGAGCTGGTAGATATGCACCGTGCAGAGTATGGCAACGCATGGACGAAGTTTGTTTTTTTGTTTTTTTGTTTACACATGGACTAAGTGAGCTGTTTACCATGCAGAGTATGGCAACACATGGACGAGGTGAGATGGTGGCTGTGCACCATGCAGAGTATGGCAACATATGGACGAGGTGAGCTGGTGGCTGTGCACCATGCAGAGTATGGCAACACATGGACGAGGTGAGCTGGTGGCTGTGCACCATGCAGACTATGGCAACACATGGACGAGGTGAGCTGGTGGCTGTGCACCATGCAGAGTATGGCAACACATGGACGAGGTGAGCTGGTGGCTGTGCACCATGCAGAGTATGGCAACACATGGACGAGGTGAGCTGGTGGCTGTGCACCATGCAGAGTATGGCAACACATGGACGAAGTTTGTTTTTTGTTTTTTTACACATGGACGAAGTGAGCTGGTGGCTGTGCACCGTGCAGAGTATGGCAACACATGGACGAAGTGAGCTGGTGGCTGTGCACCGTGCAGAGTATGGCAACACATGGACGAAGTGAGCTGGTGGCTGTGCACCATGCAGAGTATGGCAACACATGGACGAGGTGAGCTGTTACATATTCACCATGCAGAGTATGGCAACACATGGACGAGGTGAGCTGGTACATATTCACCATGCAGAGTATGGCAACACATGGACGAGGTGAGCTGGTGGCTGTGCACAATGCAGAGTATAGCAACACATGGACGAGGTGAGCTGGTGGCTGTGCACCATGCAGAGTATGGCAACACATGGACGAGGTGAGCTGGTGGCTGTGCACCGTGCAGAGTATGGCAACACATGGACGAAGTGAGCTGGTGGCTGTGCACCGTGCAGAGTATGGCAACACATGGACGAGGTGAGCTGGTGGCTGTGCACCATGCAGAGTATGGCAACACATGGACGAGGTGAGCTGGTGGCTGTGCACCGTGCAGAGTATGGCAACACATGGACGACGTTTGTTTTTTGTTTTTTACACATGGACGAAGTGAGCTGGTGGCTGTGCACCATGCAGAGTATGGCAACACATTGACGAATTGAGCTGGTACATATTCACCATGCAGAGTATGGCAACACATGGACGAGGTGAGCTGGTGGCTGTGCACCATGCAGAGTATGGCAACACATGGACGAAGTGAGCTGGTACATATTCACCATGCAGAGTATGGCAACACATGGACGAAGTGAGCTGGTAGATATGCACCATGCAGAGTATGGCAACACATGGACGAAGTGAGCTGGTAGATATGCACCATGCAGAGTATGGCAACACATGGACGAAGTGAGCTGGTAGATATGCACCATGCAGAGTATGGCAACACATGGACGACGTTTGTTTTTTGTTTTTTACACATGGACGAAGTGAGCTGGTGGCTGTGCACCATGCAGAGTATGGCAACACATGGACGAAGTGAGCTGGTACATATTCACCATGCAGAGTATGGCAACACATGGACGAAGTGAGCTGGTAGATATGCACCATGCAGAGTATGGCAACACATGGACGAAGTGAGCTGGTACATATTCACCATGCAGAGTATGGCAACACATGGACGAAGTGAGCTGGTACATATTCACCATGCAGAGTATGGCAACGCATGGACGAAGTGAGCTGGTAGATATGCACCATGCAGAGTATGGCAGCGCATTGACGAAGTTTGTTTTTTTGTTTTTTTTTTACACATAGACGAAGTGAGCTGTGCACCATACAGAGTATGGCAACACATGGACGAGGTGAGCTGGTGGCTGTGCACCGTGCAGAGTATGGCAACACATGGACGAAGTGAGCTGGTGGCTGTGCACCATGCACAGTATGGCAACACATGGACGAAGTGAGCTGGTACATATTCACCATGCAGAGTATGGCAACACATGGACGAGGTGAGCTGGTGGCTGTGCACCATGCAGAGTATGGCAACACATGGACGAAGTGAGCTGGTGGCTGTGCACCATGCACAGTATGGCAACACATGGACGAGGTGAGCTGGTGGCTGTGCACCATGCAGAGTATGGCAACACATGGACGAGGTGAGCTGGTGGCTGTGCACCGTGCAGAGTATGGCAACACATGGACGAAGTGAGCTGGTGGCTGTGCACCGTGCAGAGTATGGCAACACATGGACAAGGTGAGCTGGTGGCTGTGCACCATGCAGAGTATGGCAACACATGGACGAAGTTTGTTTTTTGTTTTTTTACACATGGACGAAGTGAGCTGGTGGCTGTGCACCGTGCAGAGTACGGCAACACATGGACGAAGTGAGCTGGTACATATTCACCATGCAGAGTATGGCAGCACATGGACAAAGTGAGCTGGTACATATTCACCATGCAGAGTATGGCAACACATGGACAAAGTGAGCTGGTACATATTCACCATGCAGAGTATGGCAACACATGGACAAAGTGAGCTGGTACATATTCACCATGCAGAGTATGGCAACACATGGACGAGGTGAGCTGGTGGCTGTGCACCGTGCAGAGTATGGCAACACATGGACGAGGTGAGCTGGTGGCTGTGCACCATGCAGAGTATGGCAACACATGGACGAGGTGAGCTGGTGGCTGTGCACCATGCAGAGTATGGCAACACATGGACGAAGTTTGTTTTTTGTTTTTTTACACATGGACGAAGTGAGCTGGTGGCTGTGCACCGTGCAGAGTATGGCAACACATGGACGAAGTGAGCTGGTGGCTGTGCACCGTGCAGAGTATGGCAACACATGGACGAAGTGAGCTGGTGGCTGTGCACCATGCAGAGTATGGCAACACATGGACGAGGTGAGCTGGTACATATTCACCATGCAGAGTATGGCAACACATGGACGAGGTGAGCTGGTACATATTCACCATGCAGAGTATGGCAACACATGGACGAGGTGAGCTGGTACATATTCACCATGCAGAGTATGGCAACACATGGACGAGGTGAGCTGGTGGCTGTGCACCATGCAGAGTATGGCAACACATGGACGAGGTGAGCTGGTGGCTGTGCACCATGCAGAGTATGGCAACACATGGACGAAGTGAGCTGGTACATATTCACCATGCAGAGTATGGCAACACATGGACGAAGTGAGCTGGTACATATTCACCATGCAGAGTATGGCAACACATGGACGAAGTGAGCTGGTACATATTCACCATGCAGAGTATGGCAACACATGGACGAAGTGAGCTGGTACATATTCACCATGCAGAGTATGGCAACACATGGACAAAGTGAGCTGGTACATATTCACCATGCAGAGTATGGCAACACATGGACAAAGTGAGCTGGTACATATTCACCATACAGAGTATGGCAACACATGGACGAGGTGAGCTGGTGGCTGTGCACCGTGCAGAGTATGGCAACACATGGACGAAGTGAGCTGGTGGCTGTGCACCGTGCAGAGTATGGCAACACATGGACGAAGTGAGCTGGTGGCTGTGCACCATGCACAGTATGGCAACACATGGACGAAGTTTGTTTTTTGTTTTTTTACACATGGACGAAGTGAGCTGGTGGCTGTGCACCATGCACAGTATGGCAACACATGGACGAAGTGAGCTGGTACATATTCACCATGCAGAGTATGGCAACACATGGACGAGGTGAGCTGGTGGCTGTGCACCATGCAGAGTATGGCAACACATGGACGAAGTGAGCTGGTGGCTGTGCACCATGCACAGTATGGCAACACATGGACGAGGTGAGCTGGTGGCTGTGCACCATGCAGAGTATGGCAACACATGGACGAAGTTTGTTTTTTGTTTTTTTACACATGGACGAAGTGAGCTGGTGGCTGTGCACCGTGCAGAGTATGGCAACACATGGACAAGGTGAGCTGGTGGCTGTGCACCATGCAGAGTATGGCAACACATGGACGAAGTTTGTTTTTTCTTTTTTTACACATGGACGAAGTGAGCTGGTGGCTGTGCACCGTGCAGAGTACGGCAACACATGGACGAAGTGAGCTGGTGGCTGTGCACCATGCAGAGTATGGCAACACATGGACGAGGTGAGCTGGTGGCTGTGCACCATGCAGAGTACGGCAACACATGGACGAAGTGAGCTGGTACATATTCACCATGCAGAGTATGGCAACACATGGACAAAGTGAGCTGGTACATATTCACCATGCAGAGTATGGCAACACATGGACAAAGTGAGCTGGTACATATTCACCATGCAGAGTATGGCAACACATGGACAAAGTGAGCTGGTACATATTCACCATGCAGAGTATGGCAACACATGGACGAAGTGAGCTGGTACATATTCACCATGCAGAGTATGGCAACGCATGGACGAAGTTTGTTTTTTTGTTTACACATGGACTAAGTGAGCTGTTTACCATGCAGAGTATGGCAACACATGGACGAGGTGAGCTGGTGGCTGTGCACCATGCAGAGTATGGCAACATATGGACGAGGTGAGCTGGTGGCTGTGCACCATGCAGAGTATGGCAACACATGGACGAGGTGAGCTGGTGGCTGTGCACCATGCAGACTATGGCAACACATTGACGAGGTGAGCTGGTGGCTGTGCACCATGCAGAGTATGGCAACACATGGACGACGTTTGTTTTTTGTTTTTTACACATGGACGAAGTGAGCTGGTGGCTGTGAACCATGCAGAGTATGGCAACACATGGACGAAGTGAGCTGGTGGCTGTGCACCATGCAGAGTATGGCAACACATGGACGAAGTGAGCTGGTACATATTCACCATGCAAAGTATGGCAACACATGGACGAGGTGAGCTGGTGGCTGTGCACCATGCAGAGTATGGCAACACATGGACGAAGTGAGCTGGTACATATTCACCATGCAGAGTATGGCAACACATGGACGAAGTGAGCTGGTAGATATGCACCATGCAGAGTATGGCAACACATGGACGAAGTGAGCTGGTACATATTCACCATGCAGAGTATGGCAACACATGGACGAAGTGAGCTGGTACATATTCACCATGCAGAGTATGGCAACGCATGGACGAAGTGAGCTGGTAGATATGCACCATGCAGAGTATGGCAGCGCATTGACGAAGTTTTTTTTTTTTTTTTTTTTTTACACATAGACGAAGTGAGCTGTGCACCATACAGAGTATGGCAACACATGGACGAGGTGAGCTGGTGGCTGTGCACCATGCAGAGTATGGCAACACATGGACGAGGTGAGCTGGTGGCTGTGCACCATGCAGAGTACGGCAACACATGGACGAAGTGAGCTGGTAAATATTCACCATGCAGAGTATGGCAACACATGGACAAAGTGAGCTGGTAAATATTCACCATGCAGAGTATGGCAACACATGGACGAGGTGAGCTGGTACATATTCACCATGCAGAGTATGGCAACACATGGACGAGGTGAGCTGGTGGCTGTGCACCGTGCAGAGTATGGCAACACATGGACGAGGTGAGCTGGTGGCTGTGCACCATGCAGAGTATGGCAACACATGGACGAGGTGAGCTGGTGGCTGTACACCATGCAGAGTATGGCAACACATGGACGAGGTGAGCTTGTGGCTGTGCACCATGCAGAGTATGGCAACACATGGACGAGGTGAGCTGGTACATATTCACCATGCAGAGTATGGCAACACATGGACGAAGTGAGCTGGTACATATTCACCATGCAGAGTATGGCAACACATGGACGAAGTGAGCTGGTAGATATGCACCGTGCAGAGTATGGCAACACATGGACGAAGTGAGCTGGTACATATTCACCATGCAGAGTATGGCAACACATGGACGAAGTGAGCTGGTACATATTCACCATGCAGAGTATGGCAACGCATGGACGAAGTTTGTTTTTTTGTTTTTTTTTTTACACATGGACTAAGTGAGCTGTTTACCATGCAGAGTATGGCAACACATGGACGAGGTGAGCTGGTGGCTGTGCACCATGCAGAGTATGGCAACAAATGGACGAGGTGAGCTGGTGGCTGTGCACCATGCAGAGTATGGCAACACATGGACGAGGTGAGCTGGTGGCTGTGCACCATGCAGACTATGGCAACACATGGACGAGGTGAGCTGGTGGCTGTGCACCATGCAGAGTATGGCAACACATGGACGAGGTGAGCTGGTGGCTGTGCACCATGCAGAGTATGGCAACACATGGACGAGGTGAGCTGGTACATATTCACCATGCAGAGTATGGCAACACATGGACGAAGTGAGCTGGTACATATTCACCATGCAGAGTATGGCAACACATGGACGAAGTGAGCTGGTACATATTCACCATGCAGAGTATGGCAACGCATGGACGAAGTTTGTTTTTTTGTTTACACATGGACTAAGTGAGCTGTTTACCATGCAGAGTATGGCAACACATGGACGAGGTGAGCTGGTGGCTGTGCACCATGCAGAGTATGGCAACACATGGACGAGGTGAGCTGGTACATATTCACCATGCAGAGTATGGCAACACATGGACGAGGTGAGCTGGTGGCTGTGCACCATGCAGAGTATGGCAACACATGGACGAAGTGAGCTGGTACATATTCACCATGCAGAGTATGGCAACACATGGACGAAGTGAGCTGGTAGATATGCACCATGCAGAGTATGGCAACACATGGACGAAGTGAGCTGGTAGATATGCACCATGCAGAGTATGGCAACACATGGACGAAGTGAGCTGGTAGATATGCACCATGCAGAGTATGGCAACACATGGACGACGTTTGTTTTTTGTTTTTTTACACATGGACGAAGTGAGCTGGTGGCTGTGCACCATGCACAGTATGGCAACACATGGACGAAGTTTGTTTTTTGTTTTTTTACACATGGACGAAGTGAGCTGGTAGCTGTGCACCATGCACAGTATGGCAACACATGGACGAAGTGAGCTGGTACATATTCACCATGCAGAGTATGGCAACACATGGGCGAAGTGAGCTGGTGGCTGTGCACCATGCAGAGTATGGCAACACATGGACGAGGTGAGCTGGTGGCTGTGCACCGTGCAGAGTATGGCAACACATGGACGAGGTGAGCTGGTGGCTGTGCACCGTGCAGAGTATGGCAACACATGGACGAGGTGAGCTGGTGGCTGTGCACCATGCAGAGTATGGCAACACATGGACGAGGTGAGCTGGTGGCTGTGCACCGTGCAGAGTATGGCAACACATGGACGAAGTGAGCTGGTGGCTGTGCACCATGCAGAGTATGGCAACACATGGACGAGGTGAGCTGGTGGCTGTGCACCATGCAGAGTATGGCAACACATGGACGAAGTTTGTTTTTTGTTTTTTTACACATGGACGAAGTGAGCTGGTGGCTGTGCACCGTGCAGAGTACGGCAACACATGGACGAAGTGAGCTGGTGGCTGTGCACCATGCAGAGTATGGCAACACATGGACGAGGTGAGCTGGTGGCTGTGCACCATGCAGAGTATGGCAACACATGGACGAGGTGAGCTGGTACATATTCACCATGCAGAGTATGGCAACACATGGACGAGGTGAGCTGGTGGCTGTGCACCATGCAGAGTACGGCAACACATGGACGAAGTGAGCTGGTACATATTCACCATGCAGAGTATGGCAACACATGGACAAAGTGAGCTGGTACATATTCACCATGCAGAGTATGGCAACACATGGACAAAGTGAGCTGGTACATATTCACCATGCAGAGTATGGCAACACATGGACGAGGTGAGCTGGTGGCTGTGCACCGTGCAGAGTATGGCAACACATGGACGAAGTGAGCTGGTGGCTGTGCACCATGCACAGTATGGCAACACATGGACGAAGCTTGTTTTTTGTTTTTTTAACACATGGTCGAAGTGAGCTGGTGGCTGTGCACCATGCACAGTATGGCAACACATGGACGAAGTGAGCTGGTACATATTCACCATGCAGAGTATGGCAACACATGGACGAAGTGAGCTGGTGGCTGTTCACCATGCACAGTATGGCAACACATGGACGAGGTGAGCTGGTGGCTGTGCACCATGCAGAGTATGGCAACACATGGACGAAGTTTGTTTTTTGTTTTTTTACACATGGACGAAGTGAGCTGGTGGCTGTGCACCGTGCAGAGTATGGCAACACATGGACGAAGTGAGCTGGTGGCTGTGCACCGTGCAGAGTATGGCAACACATGGACAAGGTGAGCTGGTGGCTGTGCACCATGCAGAGTATGGCAACACATGGACGAAGTTTGTTTTTTGTTTTTTTACACATGGACGAAGTGAGCTGGTGGCTGTGCACCGTGCAGAGTACGGCAACACATGGACGAAGTGAGCTGGTACATATTCACCATGCAGAGTATGGCAACACATGGACAAAGTGAGCTGGTACATATTCACCATGCAGAGTATGGCAACACATGGACAAAGTGAGCTGGTACATATTCACCATGCAGAGTATGGCAACACATGGACGAGGTGAGCTGGTGGCTGTGCACCGTGCAGAGTATGGCAACACATGGACGAGGTGAGCTGGTGGCTGTGCACCATGCAGAGTATGGCAACACATGGACGAGGTGAGCTGGTGGCTGTGCACCATGCAGAGTATGGCAACACATGGACGAGGTGAGCTGGTGGCTGTGCACCGTGCAGAGTATGGCAACACATGGACGAAGTGAGCTGGTGGCTGTGCACCGTGCAGAGTATGGCAACACATGGACGAGGTGAGCTGGTGGCTGTGCACCATGCAGAGTATGGCAACACATGGACGAGGTGAGCTGGTGGCTGTGCACCGTGCAGAGTATGGCAACACATGGACGACGTTTGTTTTTTGTTTTTTACACATGGACGAAGTGAGCTGGTGGCTGTGCACCGTGCAGAGTATGGCAACACATTGACGAAGTGAGCTGGTACATATTCACCATGCAGAGTATGGCAACACATGGACGAGGTGAGCTGGTGGCTGTGCACCATGCAGAGTATGGCAACACATGGACGAAGTGAGCTGGTACATATTCACCATGCAGAGTATGGCAACACATGGACGAAGTGAGCTGGTACATATTCACCATGCAGAGTATGGCAACACATGGACAAAGTGAGCTGGTACATATTCACCATGCAGAGTATGGCAACACATGGACAAAGTGAGCTGGTACATATTCACCATGCAGAGTATGGCAACACATGGACAAAGTGAGCTGGTACATATTCACCATGCAGAGTATGGCAACACATGGACAAAGTGAGCTGGTACATATTCACCATGCAGAGTATGGCAACACATGGACGAGGTGAGCTGGTGGCTGTGCACCGTGCAGAGTATGGCAACACATGGACGAAGTGAGCTGGTGGCTGTGCACCATGCACAGTATGGCAACACATGGACGAAGTGAGCTGGTACATATTCACCATGCAGAGTATGGCAACACATGGACGAGGTGAGCTGGTGGCTGTGCACCATGCAGAGTATGGCAACACATGGACGAAGTGAGCTGGTGGCTGTGCACCATGCACAGTATGGCAACACATGGACGAGGTGAGCTGGTGGCTGTGCACCATGCAGAGTATGGCAACACATGGACGAGGTGAGCTGGTGGCTGTGCACCGTGCAGAGTATGGCAACACATGGACGAAGTTTGTTTTTTGTTTTTTTACACATGGACGAAGTGAGCTGGTGGCTGTGCACCGTGCAGAGTACGGCAACACATGGACGAAGTGAGCTGGTACATATTCACCATGCAGAGTATGGCAGCACATGGACAAAGTGAGCTGGTACATATTCACCATGCAGAGTATGGCAACACATGGACAAAGTGAGCTGGTACATATTCCCCATGCAGAGTATGGCAACACATGGACAAAGTGAGCTGGTACATATTCACCATGCAGAGTATGGCAACACATGGACGAGGTGAGCTGGTGGCTGTGCACCGTGCAGAGTATGGCAACACATGGACGAGGTGAGCTGGTGGCTGTGCACCATGCAGAGTATGGCAACACATGGACGAGGTGAGCTGGTGGCTGTGCACCATGCAGAGTATGGCAACACATGGACGAAGTTTGTTTTTTGTTTTTTTACACATGGACGAAGTGAGCTGGTGGCTGTGCACCGTGCAGAGTATGGCAACACATGGACGAAGTGAGCTGGTGGCTGTGCACCGTGCAGAGTATGGCAACACATGGACGAAGTGAGCTGGTGGCTGTGCACCATGCAGAGTATGGCAACACATGGACGAGGTGAGCTGGTACATATTCACCATGCAGAGTATGGCAACACATGGACGAGGTGAGCTGGTACATATTCACCATGCAGAGTATGGCAACACATGGACGAGGTGAGCTGGTGGCTGTGCACAATGCAGAGTATGGCAACACATGGACGAGGTGAGCTGGTGGCTGTGCACCATGCAGAGTATGGCAACACATGGACGAGGTGAGCTGGTGGCTGTGCACCATGCAGAGTATGGCAACACATGGACGAAGTGAGCTGGTACATATTCACCATGCAGAGTATGGCAACACATGGACGAAGTGAGCTGGTACATATTCACCATGCAGAGTATGGCAACACATGGACGAAGTGAGCTGGTACATATTCACCATGCAGAGTATGGCAACACATGGACAAAGTGAGCTGGTACATATTCACCATGCAGAGTATGGCAACACATGGACAAAGTGAGCTGGTACATATTCACCATGCAGAGTATGGCAACACATGGACAAAGTGAGCTGGTACATATTCACCATACAGAGTATGGCAACACATGGACGAGGTGAGCTGGTGGCTGTGCACCGTGCAGAGTATGGCAACACATGGACGAAGTGAGCTGGTGGCTGTGCACCGTGCAGAGTATGGCAACACATGGACGAAGTGAGCTGGTGGCTGTGCACCATGCACAGTATGGCAACACATGGACGAAGTTTGTTTTTTGTTTTTTTACACATGGACGAAGTGAGCTGGTGGCTGTGCACCATGCACAGTATGGCAACACATGGACGAAGTGAGCTGGTACATATTCACCATGCAGAGTATGGCAACACATGGACGAGGTGAGCTGGTGGCTGTGCACCATGCAGAGTATGGCAACACATGGACGAAGTGAGCTGGTGGCTGTGCACCATGCACAGTATGGCAACACATGGACGAGGTGAGCTGGTGGCTGTGCACCATGCAGAGTATGGCAACACATGGACGAAGTGAGCTGGTGGCTGTGCACCGTGCAGAGTATGGCAACACATGGACAAGGTGAGCTGGTGGCTGTGCACCATGCAGAGTATGGCAACACATGGACGAAGTTTGTTTTTTGTTTTTTTACACATGGACGAAGTGAGCTGGTGGCTGTGCACCGTGCAGAGTACGGCAACACATGGACGAAGTGAGCTGGTGGCTGTGCACCATGCAGAGTATGGCAACACATGGACGAGGTGAGCTGGTGGCTGTGCACCATGCAGAGTACGGCAACACATGGACGAAGTGAGCTGGTACATATTCACCATGCAGAGTATGGCAACACATGGACAAAGTGAGCTGGTACATATTCACCATGCAGAGTATGGCAACACATGGACAAAGTGAGCTGGTACATATTCACCATGCAGAGTATGGCAACACATGGACAAAGTGAGCTGGTACATATTCACCATGCAGAGTATGGCAACACATGGACGAAGTGAGCTGGTACATATTCACCATGCAGAGTATGGCAACGCATGGACGAAGTTTGTTTTTTTGTTTACACATGGACTAAGTGAGCTGTTTACCATGCAGAGTATGGCAACACATGGACGAGGTGAGCTGGTGGCTGTGCACCATGCAGAGTATGGCAACATATGGACGAGGTGAGCTGGTGGCTGTGCACCATGCAGAGTATGGCAACACATGGACGAGGTGAGCTGGTGGCTGTGCACCATGCAGACTATGGCAACACATGGACGAGGTGAGCTGGTGGCTGTGCACCATGCAGAGTATGGCAACACATGGACGACGTTTGTTTTTTGTTTTTTACACATGGACGAAGTGAGCTGGTGGCTGTGAACCATGCAGAGTATGGCAACACATGGACGAAGTGAGCTGGTGGCTGTGCACCATGCAGAGTATGGCAACACATGGACGAAGTGAGCTGGTACATATTCACCATGCAAAGTATGGCAACACATGGACGAGGTGAGCTGGTGGCTGTGCACCATGCAGAGTATGGCAACACATGGACGAAGTGAGCTGGTACATATTCACCATGCAGAGTATGGCAACACATGGACGAAGTGAGCTGGTAGATATGCACCATGCAGAGTATGGCAACACATGGACGAAGTGAGCTGGTACATATTCACCATGCAGAGTATGGCAACACATGGACGAAGTGAGCTGGTACATATTCACCATGCAGAGTATGGCAACGCATGGACGAAGTGAGCTGGTAGATATGCACCATGCAGAGTATGACAGCGCATTGACGAAGTTTTTTTTTTTTTTTTTTTTTACACATAGACGAAGTGAGCTGTGCACCATACAGAGTATGGCAACACATGGACGAGGTGAGCTGGTGGCTGTGCACCATGCAGAGTATGGCAACACATGGACGAGGTGAGCTGGTGGCTGTGCACCATGCAGAGTACGGCAACACATGGACGAAGTGAGCTGGTAAATATTCACCATGCAGAGTATGGCAACACATGGACAAAGTGAGCTGGTAAATATTCACCATGCAGAGTATGGCAACACATGGACGAGGTGAGCTGGTACATATTCACCATGCAGAGTATGGCAACACATGGACGAGGTGAGCTGGTGGCTGTGCACCGTGCAGAGTATGGCAACACATGGACGAGGTGAGCTGGTGGCTGTGCACCATGCAGAGTATGGCAACACATGGACGAGGTGAGCTGGTGGCTGTACACCATGCAGAGTATGGCAACACATGGACGAGGTGAGCTTGTGGCTGTGCACCATGCAGAGTATGGCAACACATGGACGAGGTGAGCTGGTACATATTCACCATGCAGAGTATGGCAACACATGGACGAAGTGAGCTGGTACATATTCACCATGCAGAGTATGGCAACACATGGACGAAGTGAGCTGGTAGATATGCACCGTGCAGAGTATGGCAACACATGGACGAAGTGAGCTGGTACATATTCACCATGCAGAGTATGGCAACACATGGACGAAGTGAGCTGGTACATATTCACCATGCAGAGTATGGCAACGCATGGACGAAGTTTGTTTTTTTGTTTTTTTTTTTACACATGGACTAAGTGAGCTGTTTACCATGCAGAGTATGGCAACACATGGACGAGGTGAGCTGGTGGCTGTGCACCATGCAGAGTATGGCAACAAATGGACGAGGTGAGCTGGTGGCTGTGCACCGTGCAGAGTATGGCAACACATGGACGAGGTGAGCTGGTGGCTGTGCACCGTGCAGAGTATGGCAACACATGGACGACGTTTGTTTTTTGTTTTTTACACATGGACGAAGTGAGCTGGTGGCTGTGCACCGTGCAGAGTATGGCAACACATTGACGAAGTGAGCTGGTACATATTCACCATGCAGAGTATGGCAACACATGGACGAGGTGAGCTGGTGGCTGTGCACCATGCAGAGTATGGCAACACATGGACGAAGTGAGCTGGTACATATTCACCATGCAGAGTATGGCAACACATGGACGAAGTGAGCTGGTACATATTCACCATGCAGAGTATGGCAACACATGGACAAAGTGAGCTGGTACATATTCACCATGCAGAGTATGGCAACACATGGACAAAGTGAGCTGGTACATATTCACCATGCAGAGTATGGCAACACATGGACAAAGTGAGCTGGTACATATTCACCATGCAGAGTATGGCAACACATGGACAAAGTGAGCTGGTACATATTCACCATGCAGAGTATGGCAACACATGGACGAGGTGAGCTGGTGGCTGTGCACCGTGCAGAGTATGGCAACACATGGACGAAGTGAGCTGGTGGCTGTGCACCATGCACAGTATGGCAACACATGGACGAAGTGAGCTGGTACATATTCACCATGCAGAGTATGGCAACACATGGACGAGGTGAGCTGGTGGCTGTGCACCATGCAGAGTATGGCAACACATGGACGAAGTGAGCTGGTGGCTGTGCACCATGCACAGTATGGCAACACATGGACGAGGTGAGCTGGTGGCTGTGCACCATGCAGAGTATGGCAACACATGGACGAGGTGAGCTGGTGGCTGTGCACCGTGCAGAGTATGGCAACACATGGACGAAGTGAGCTGGTGGCTGTGCACCGTGCAGAGTATGGCAACACATGGACAAGGTGAGCTGGTGGCTGTGCACCATGCAGAGTATGGCAACACATGGACGAAGTTTGTTTTTTGTTTTTTTACACATGGACGAAGTGAGCTGGTGGCTGTGCACCGTGCAGAGTACGGCAACACATGGACGAAGTGAGCTGGTACATATTCACCATGCAGAGTATGGCAGCACATGGACAAAGTGAGCTGGTACATATTCACCATGCAGAGTATGGCAACACATGGACAAAGTGAGCTGGTACATATTCCCCATGCAGAGTATGGCAACACATGGACAAAGTGAGCTGGTACATATTCACCATGCAGAGTATGGCAACACATGGACGAGGTGAGCTGGTGGCTGTGCACCGTGCAGAGTATGGCAACACATGGACGAGGTGAGCTGGTGGCTGTGCACCATGCAGAGTATGGCAACACATGGACGAGGTGAGCTGGTGGCTGTGCACCATGCAGAGTATGGCAACACATGGACGAAGTTTGTTTTTTGTTTTTTTACACATGGACGAAGTGAGCTGGTGGCTGTGCACCGTGCAGAGTATGGCAACACATGGACGAAGTGAGCTGGTGGCTGTGCACCGTGCAGAGTATGGCAACACATGGACGAAGTGAGCTGGTGGCTGTGCACCATGCAGAGTATGGCAACACATGGACGAGGTGAGCTGGTACATATTCACCATGCAGAGTATGGCAACACATGGACGAGGTGAGCTGGTACATATTCACCATGCAGAGTATGGCAACACATGGACGAGGTGAGCTGGTGGCTGTGCACAATGCAGAGTATGGCAACACATGGACGAGGTGAGCTGGTGGCTGTGCACCATGCAGAGTATGGCAACACATGGACGAGGTGAGCTGGTGGCTGTGCACCATGCAGAGTATGGCAACACATGGACGAAGTGAGCTGGTACATATTCACCATGCAGAGTATGGCAACACATGGACGAAGTGAGCTGGTACATATTCACCATGCAGAGTATGGCAACACATGGACGAAGTGAGCTGGTACATATTCACCATGCAGAGTATGGCAACACATGGACAAAGTGAGCTGGTATATATTCACCATGCAGAGTATGGCAACACATGGACAAAGTGAGCTGGTACATATTCACCATGCAGAGTATGGCAACACATGGACAAAGTGAGCTGGTACATATTCACCATACAGAGTATGGCAACACATGGACGAGGTGAGCTGGTGGCTGTGCACCGTGCAGAGTATGGCAACACATGGACGAAGTGAGCTGGTGGCTGTGCACCGTGCAGAGTATGGCAACACATGGACGAAGTGAGCTGGTGGCTGTGCACCATGCACAGTATGGCAACACATGGACGAAGTTTGTTTTTTGTTTTTTTACACATGGACGAAGTGAGCTGGTGGCTGTGCACCATGCACAGTATGGCAACACATGGACGAAGTGAGCTGGTACATATTCACCATGCAGAGTATGGCAACACATGGACGAGGTGAGCTGGTGGCTGTGCACCATGCAGAGTATGGCAACACATGGACGAAGTGAGCTGGTGGCTGTGCACCATGCACAGTATGGCAACACATGGACGAGGTGAGCTGGTGGCTGTGCACCATGCAGAGTATGGCAACACATGGACGAAGTGAGCTGGTGGCTGTGCACCGTGCAGAGTATGGCAACACATGGACAAGGTGAGCTGGTGGCTGTGCACCATGCAGAGTATGGCAACACATGGACGAAGTTTGTTTTTTGTTTTTTTACACATGGACGAAGTGAGCTGGTGGCTGTGCACCGTGCAGAGTACGGCAACACATGGACGAAGTGAGCTGGTGGCTGTGCACCATGCAGAGTATGGCAACACATGGACGAGGTGAGCTGGTGGCTGTGCACCATGCAGAGTACGGCAACACATGGACGAAGTGAGCTGGTACATATTCACCATGCAGAGTATGGCAACACATGGACAAAGTGAGCTGGTACATATTCACCATGCAGAGTATGGCAACACATGGACAAAGTGAGCTGGTACATATTCACCATGCAGAGTATGGCAACACATGGACAAAGTGAGCTGGTACATATTCACCATGCAGAGTATGGCAACACATGGACGAAGTGAGCTGGTACATATTCACCATGCAGAGTATGGCAACGCATGGACGAAGTTTGTTTTTTTGTTTACACATGGACTAAGTGAGCTGTTTACCATGCAGAGTATGGCAACACATGGACGAGGTGAGCTGGTGGCTGTGCACCATGCAGAGTATGGCAACATATGGACGAGGTGAGCTGGTGGCTGTGCACCATGCAGAGTATGGCAACACATGGACGAGGTGAGCTGGTGGCTGTGCACCATGCAGACTATGGCAACACATGGACGAGGTGAGCTGGTGGCTGTGCACCATGCAGAGTATGGCAACACATGGACGACGTTTGTTTTTTGTTTTTTACACATGGACGAAGTGAGCTGGTGGCTGTGAACCATGCAGAGTATGGCAACACATGGACGAAGTGAGCTGGTGGCTGTGCACCATGCAGAGTATGGCAACACATGGACGAAGTGAGCTGGTACATATTCACCATGCAAAGTATGGCAACACATGGACGAGGTGAGCTGGTGGCTGTGCACCATGCAGAGTATGGCAACACATGGACGAAGTGAGCTGGTACATATTCACCATGCAGAGTATGGCAACACATGGACGAAGTGAGCTGGTAGATATGCACCATGCAGAGTATGGCAACACATGGACGAAGTGAGCTGGTACATATTCACCATGCAGAGTATGGCAACACATGGACGAAGTGAGCTGGTACATATTCACCATGCAGAGTATGGCAACGCATGGACGAAGTGAGCTGGTAGATATGCACCATGCAGAGTATGGCAGCGCATTGACGAAGTTTTTTTTTTTTTTTTTTTTTACACATAGACGAAGTGAGCTGTGCACCATACAGAGTATGGCAACACATGGACGAGGTGAGCTGGTGGCTGTGCACCATGCAGAGTATGGCAACACATGGACGAGGTGAGCTGGTGGCTGTGCACCATGCAGAGTACGGCAACACATGGACGAAGTGAGCTGGTAAATATTCACCATGCAGAGTATGGCAACACATGGACAAAGTGAGCTGGTAAATATTCACCATGCAGAGTATGGCAACACATGGACGAGGTGAGCTGGTACATATTCACCATGCAGAGTATGGCAACACATGGACGAGGTGAGCTGGTGGCTGTGCACCGTGCAGAGTATGGCAACACATGGACGAGGTGAGCTGGTGGCTGTGCACCATGCAGAGTATGGCAACACATGGACGAGGTGAGCTGGTGGCTGTACACCATGCAGAGTATGGCAACACATGGACGAGGTGAGCTTGTGGCTGTGCACCATGCAGAGTATGGCAACACATGGACGAGGTGAGCTGGTACATATTCACCATGCAGAGTATGGCAACACATGGACGAAGTGAGCTGGTACATATTCACCATGCAGAGTATGGCAACACATGGACGAAGTGAGCTGGTAGATATGCACCGTGCAGAGTATGGCAACACATGGACGAAGTGAGCTGGTACATATTCACCATGCAGAGTATGGCAACACATGGACGAAGTGAGCTGGTACATATTCACCATGCAGAGTATGGCAACGCATGGACGAAGTTTGTTTTTTTGTTTTTTTTTTTACACATGGACTAAGTGAGCTGTTTACCATGCAGAGTATGGCAACACATGGACGAGGTGAGCTGGTGGCTGTGCACCATGCAGAGTATGGCAACAAATGGACGAGGTGAGCTGGTGGCTGTGCACCATGCAGAGTATGGCAACACATGGACGAGGTGAGCTGGTGGCTGTGCACCATGCAGACTATGGCAACACATGGACGAGGTGAGCTGGTGGCTGTGCACCATGCAGAGTATGGCAACACATGGACGAGGTGAGCTGGTACATATTCACCATGCAGAGTATGGCAACACATGGACGAAGTGAGCTGGTACATATTCACCATGCAGAGTATGGCAACAAATGGACGAGGTGAGCTGGTGGCTGTGCACCATGCAGAGTATGGCAACACATGGACGAGGTGAGCTGGTGGCTGTGCACCATGCAGACTATGGCAACACATGGACGAGGTGAGCTGGTGGCTGTGCACCATGCAGAGTATGGCAACACATGGACGAGGTGAGCTGGTACATATTCACCATGCAGAGTATGGCAACACATGGACGAAGTGAGCTGGTACATATTCACCATGCAGAGTATGGCAACACATGGACGAAGTGAGCTGGTACATATTCACCATGCAGAGTATGGCAACGCATGGACGAAGTTTGTTTTTTTGTTTACACATGGACTAAGTGAGCTGTTTACCATGCAGAGTATGGCAACACATGGACGAGGTGAGCTGGTGGCTGTGCACCATGCAGAGTATGGCAACATATGGACGAGGTGAGCTGGTGGCTGTGCACCATGCAGAGTATGGCAACACATGGACGAGGTGAGCTGGTACATATTCACCATGCAGAGTATGGCAACACATGGACGAGGTGAGCTGGTGGCTGTGCACCATGCAGAGTATGGCAACACATGGACGAAGTGAGCTGGTACATATTCACCATGCAGAGTATGGCAACACATGGACGAAGTGAGCTGGTAGATATGCACCATGCAGAGTATGGCAACACATGGACGAAGTGAGCTGGTAGATATGCACCATGCAGAGTATGGCAACACATGGACGAAGTGAGCTGGTAGATATGCACCATGCAGAGTATGGCAACACATGGACGACGTTTGTTTTTTGTTTTTTACACATGGACGAAGTGAGCTGGTGGCTGTGAACCATGCACAGTATGGCAACACATGGACGAAGTGAGCTGGTGGCTGTGCACCATGCAGAGTATGGCAACACATGGACGAAGTGAGCTGGTACATATTCACCATGCAAAGTATGGCAACACATGGACGAGGTGAGCTGGTGGCTGTGCACCATGCAGAGTATGGCAACACATGGACGAAGTGAGCTGGTACATATTCACCATGCAGAGTATGGCAACACATGGACGAAGTGAGCTGGTAGATATGCACCATGCAGAGTATGGCAACACATGGACGAAGTGAGCTGGTACATATTCACCATGCAGAGTAAGGCAACACATGGACGAAGTGAGCTGGTACATATTCACCATGCAGAGTATGGCAACGCATGGACGAAGTGAGCTGGTAGATATGCACCATGCAGAGTATGGCAGCGCATTGACGAAGTTTGTTTTTTTGTTTTTTTTTTACACATAGACGAAGTGAGCTGTGCACCATACAGAGTATGGCAACACATGGACGAGGTGAGCTGGTGGCTGTGCACCATGCAGAGTATGGCAACACATGGACGAGGTGAGCTGGTGGCTGTGCACCATGCAGAGTACGGCAACACATGGACGAAGTGAGCTGGTAAATATTCACCATGCAGAGTATGGCAACACATGGACAAAGTGAGCTGGTAAATATTCACCATGCAGAGTATGGCAACACATGGACGAGGTGAGCTGGTACATATTCACCATGCAGAGTATGGCAACACATGGACGAGGTGAGCTGGTGGCTGTGCACCGTGCAGAGTATGGCAACACATGGACGAGGTGAGCTGGTGGCTGTGCACCATGCAGAGTATGGCAACACATGGACGAGGTGAGCTGGTGGCTGTACACCATGCAGAGTATGGCAACACATGGACGAGGTGAGCTGGTGGCTGTGCACCATGCAGAGTATGGCAACACATGGACGAGGTGAGCTGGTGGCTGTGCACCATGCAGAGTACAGCAACATATGGACGAGGTGAGCTGGTGGCTGTGCACCATGCAGAGTATGGCAACACATGGACGAGGTGAGCTGGTGGCTGTGCACCATGCAGAGTATGGCAACACATGGACGAGGTGAGCTGGTACATATTCACCATGCAGAGTATGGCAACACATGGACGAAGTGAGCTGGTACATATTCACCATGCAGAGTATGGCAACACATGGACGAAGTGAGCTGGTAGATATGCACCGTGCAGAGTATGGCAACACATGGACGAAGTGAGCTGGTACATATTCACCATGCAGAGTATGGCAACACATGGACGAAGTGAGCTGGTACATATTCACCATGCAGAGTATGGCAACGCATGGACGAAGTTTGTTTTTTTGTTTACACATGGACTAAGTGAGCTGTTTACCATGCAGAGTATGGCAACACATGGACGAGGTGAGCTGGTGGCTGTGCACCATGCAGAGTATGGCAACATATGGACGAGGTGAGCTGGTGGCTGTGCACCATGCAGAGTATGGCAACACATGGACGAGGTGAGCTGGTGGCTGTGCACCATGCAGACTATGGCAACACATGGACGAGGTGAGCTGGTGGCTGTGCACCATGCAGAGTATGGCAACACATGGACGACGTTTGTTTTTTGTTTTTTTACACATGGACGAAGTGAGCTGGTGGCTGTGAACCATGCAGAGTATGGCAACACATGGACGAAGTGAGCTGGTGGCTGTGCACCATGCAGAGTATGGCAACACATGGACGAAGTGAGCTGGCACATATTCACCATGCAAAGTATGGCAACACATGGACGAGGTGAGCTGGTGGCTGTGCACCATGCAGAGTATGGCAACACATGGACGAAGTGAGCTGGTACATATTCACCATGCAGAGTATGGCAACACATGGACGAAGTGAGCTGGTAGATATGCACCATGCAGAGTATGGCAACACATGGACGAAGTGAGCTGGTACATATTCACCATGCAGAGTATGGCAACAAATGGACGAAGTGAGCTGGTACATATTCACCATGCAGAGTATGGCAACGCATGGACGAAGTGAGCTGGTAGATATGCACCATGCAGAGTATGGCAGCGCATTGACGAAGTTTGTTTTTTTGTTTTTTTTTTACACATAGACGAAGTGAGCTGTGCACCATACAGAGTATGGCAACACATGGACGAGGTGAGCTGGTGGCTGTGCACCATGCAGAGTATGGCAACACATGGACGAGGTGAGCTGGTGGCTGTGCACCATGCAGAGTACGGCAACACATGGACGAAGTGAGCTGGTAAATATTCACCATGCAGAGTATGGCAACACATGGACAAAGTGAGCTGGTAAATATTCACCATGCAGAGTATGGCAACACATGGACGAGGTGAGCTGGTACATATTCACCATGCAGAGTATGGCAACACATGGACGAGGTGAGCTGGTGGCTGTGCACCGTGCAGAGTATGGCAACACATGGACGAGGTGAGCTGGTGGCTGTGCACCATGCAGAGTATGGCAACACATGGACGAGGTGAGCTGGTGGCTGTACACCATGCAGAGTATGGCAACACATGGACGAGGTGAGCTGGTGGCTGTGCACCATGCAGAGTATGGCAACACATGGACGAGGTGAGCTGGTACATATTCACCATGCAGAGTATGGCAACACATGGACGAAGTGAGCTGGTACATATTCACCATGCAGAGTATGGCAACACATGGACGAAGTGAGCTGGTAGATATGCACCGTGCAGAGTATGGCAACACATGGACGAAGTGAGCTGGTACATATTCACCATGCAGAGTATGGCAACACATGGACGAAGTGAGCTGGTACATATTCACCATGCAGAGTATGGCAACGCATGGACGAAGTTTGTTTTTTTTTTTTTTTTTTTTACACATGGACTAAGTGAGCTGTTTACCATGCAGAGTATGGCAACACATGGATGAGGTGAGCTGGTGGCTGTGCACCATGCAGAGTATGGCAACATATGGACGAGGTGAGCTGGTGGCTGTGCACCATGCAGAGTATGGCAACACATGGACGAGGTGAGCTGGTGGCTGTGCACCATGCAGACTATGGCAACACATGGACGAGGTGAGCTGGTGGCTGTGCACCATGCAGAGTATGGCAACACATGGACGAGGTGAGCTGGTGGCTGTGCACCATGCAGAGTATGGCAACACATGGACGAGGTGAGCTGGTGGCTGTGCACCATGCAGAGTATGGCAACACATGGACGAGGTGAGCTGGTACATATTCACCATGCAGAGTATGGCAACACATGGACGAAGTGAGCTGGTACATATTCACCATGCAGAGTATGGCAACACATGGACGAAGTGAGCTGGTACATATTCACCATGCAGAGTATGGCAACGCATGGACGAAGTTTGTTTTTTTGTTTACACATGGACTAAGTGAGCTGTTTACCATGCAGAGTATGGCAACACATGGACGAGGTGAGCTGGTGGCTGTGCACCATGCAGAGTATGGCAACATATGGACGAGGTGAGCTGGTGGCTGTGCACCATGCAGAGTATGGCAACACATGGACGAGGTGAGCTGGTGGCTGTGCACCATGCAGACTATGGCAACACATGGACGAGGTGAGCTGGTGGCTATGCACCATGCAGAGTATGGCAACACATGGACGAGGTGAGCTGGTACATATTCACCATGCAGAGTATGGCAACACATGGACGAGGTGAGCTGGTGGCTGTAAACCGTGCAGAGTATGGCAACACATGGACGAGGTGAGCTGGTGGCTGTGCACCATGCAGAGTATGGCAACACATGGACGAGGTGAGCTGGTGGCTGTGCACCATGCAGAGTATGGCAACACATGGACGAGGTGAGCTGGTGGCTGTGCACCATGCAGAGTACGGCAACACATGGACGAAGTGAGCTGGTAAATATTCACCATGCAGAGTATGGCAACACATGGACAAAGTGAGCTGGTAAATATTCACCATGCAGAGTATGGCAACACATGGACGAGGTGAGCTGGTACATATTCACCATGCAGAGTATGGCAACACATGGACGAGGTGAGCTGGTGGCTGTGCACCGTGCAGAGTATGGCAACACATGGACGAGGTGAGCTGGTGGCTGTGCACCATGCAGAGTATGGCAACACATGGACGAGGTGAGCTGGTGGCTGTACACCATGCAGAGTATGGCAACACATGGACGAGGTGAGCTGGTGGC
Organism: Lampris incognitus; assembly: GCF_029633865.1. Taxonomy (NCBI): domain Eukaryota; kingdom Metazoa; phylum Chordata; class Actinopteri; order Lampriformes; family Lampridae; genus Lampris; species Lampris incognitus. The sequence continues at coordinate 2,016,649 of NC_079218.1, read as the reverse complement.
TGTGCACCATGCAGAGTATGGCAACACATGGACGAGGTGAGCTGATACATATTTGCCATGCAGAGTATGGCAACACATGGACGAAGTGAGCTGGTACATATTCACCATGCAGAGTATGGCAACACATGGACGAAGTGAGCTGGTAGATATGCACCGTGCAGAGTATGGCAACACATGGACGAAGTGAGCTGGTACATATTCACCATGCAGAGTATGGCAACACATGGACGAAGTGAGCTGGTACATATTCACCATGCAGAGTATGGCAACGCATGGACGAAGTTTTTTTTTTTGTTTTTTTTTTTACACATGGACTAAGTGAGCTGTTTACCATGCAGAGTATGGCAACACATGGACGAGGTGAGCTGGTGGCTGTGCACCATGCAGAGTATGGCAACATATGGACGAGGTGAGCTTGTGGCTGTGCACCATGCAGAGTATGGCAACACATGGACGAAGTGAGCTGGTACATATTCACCATGCAGAGTATGGCAACGCATGGACGAAGTTTGTTTTTTTGTTTACACATGGACTAAGTGAGCTGTTTACCATGCAGAGTATGGCAACATATGGACGAGGTGAGCTGGTGGCTGTGCACCATGCAGAGTATGGCAACACATGGACGAGGTGAGCTGGTGGCTGTGCACCATGCAGACTATGGCAACACATGGACGAGGTGAGCTGGTGGCTATGCACTATGCAGAGTATGGCAACACATGGACGAGGTGAGCTGGTACATATTCACCATGCAGAGTATGGCAACACATGGACGAGGTGAGCTGGTGGCTGTGCACCGTGCAGAGTATGGCAACACATGGACGAGGTGAGCTGGTGGCTGTGCACCATGCAGAGTATGGCAACACATGGACGAGGTGAGCTGGTGGCTGTACACCATGCAGAGTATGGCAACACATGGACGAGGTGAGCTGGTGGCTGTGCACCATGCAGAGTATGGCAACACATGGACGAGGTGAGCTGGTGGCTGTGCACCATGCAGAGTACAGCAACATATGGACGAGGTGAGCTGGTGGCTGTGCACCATGCAGAGTATGGCAACACATGGACGAGGTGAGCTGGTGGCTGTGCACCATGCAGAGTATGGCAACACATGGACGAGGTGAGCTGGTACATATTCACCATGCAGAGTATGGCAACACATGGACGAAGTGAGCTGGTACATATTCACCATGCAGACTATGGCAACACATGGACGAAGTGAGCTGGTAGATATGCACCGTGCAGAGTATGGCAACGCATGGACGAAGTTTGTTTTTTTGTTTTTTTGTTTACACATGGACTAAGTGAGCTGTTTACCATGCAGAGTATGGCAACACATGGACGAGGTGAGATGGTGGCTGTGCACCATGCAGAGTATGGCAACATATGGACGAGGTGAGCTGGTGGCTGTGCACCATGCAGAGTATGGCAACACATGGACGAGGTGAGCTGGTGGCTGTGCACCATGCAGACTATGGCAACACATGGACGAGGTGAGCTGGTGGCTGTGCACCATGCAGAGTATGGCAACACATGGACGAGGTGAGCTGGTGGCTGTGCACCATGCAGAGTATGGCAACACATGGACGAGGTGAGCTGGTGGCTGTGCACCATGCAGAGTATGGCAACACATGGACGAAGTTTGTTTTTTGTTTTTTTACACATGGACGAAGTGAGCTGGTGGCTGTGCACCGTGCAGAGTATGGCAACACATGGACGAAGTGAGCTGGTGGCTGTGCACCGTGCAGAGTATGGCAACACATGGACGAAGTGAGCTGGTGGCTGTGCACCATGCAGAGTATGGCAACACATGGACGAGGTGAGCTGTTACATATTCACCATGCAGAGTATGGCAACACATGGACGAGGTGAGCTGGTACATATTCACCATGCAGAGTATGGCAACACATGGACGAGGTGAGCTGGTGGCTGTGCACAATGCAGAGTATAGCAACACATGGACGAGGTGAGCTGGTGGCTGTGCACCATGCAGAGTATGGCAACACATGGACGACGTTTGTTTTTTGTTTTTTACACATGGACGAAGTGAGCTGGTGGCTGTGAACCATGCAGAGTATGGCAACACATGGACGAAGTGAGCTGGTGGCTGTGCACCATGCAGAGTATGGCAACACATGGACGAAGTGAGCTGGTACATATTCACCATGCAAAGTATGGCAACACATGGACGAGGTGAGCTGGTGGCTGTGCACCATGCAGAGTATGGCAACACATGGACGAAGTGAGCTGGTACATATTCACCATGCAGAGTATGGCAACACATGGACGAAGTGAGCTGGTAGATATGCACCATGCAGAGTATGGCAACACATGGACGAAGTGAGCTGGTACATATTCACCATGCAGAGTATGGCAACACATGGACGAAGTGAGCTGGTACATATTCACCATGCAGAGTATGGCAACGCATGGACGAAGTGAGCTGGTAGATATGCACCATGCAGAGTATGGCAGCGCATTGACGAAGTTTTTTTTTTTTTTTTTTTTACACATAGACGAAGTGAGCTGTGCACCATACAGAGTATGGCAACACATGGACGAGGTGAGCTGGTGGCTGTGCACCATGCAGAGTATGGCAACACATGGACGAGGTGAGCTGGTGGCTGTGCACCATGCAGAGTACGGCAACACATGGACGAAGTGAGCTGGTAAATATTCACCATGCAGAGTATGGCAACACATGGACAAAGTGAGCTGGTAAATATTCACCATGCAGAGTATGGCAACACATGGACGAGGTGAGCTGGTACATATTCACCATGCAGAGTATGGCAACACATGGACGAGGTGAGCTGGTGGCTGTGCACCGTGCAGAGTATGGCAACACATGGACGAGGTGAGCTGGTGGCTGTGCACCATGCAGAGTATGGCAACACATGGACGAGGTGAGCTGGTGGCTGTACACCATGCAGAGTATGGCAAAACATGGACGAGGTGAGCTTGTGGCTGTGCACCATGCAGAGTATGGCAACACATGGACGAGGTGAGCTGGTACATATTCACCATGCAGAGTATGGCAACACATGGACGAAGTGAGCTGGTACATATTCACCATGCAGAGTATGGCAACACATGGACGAAGTGAGCTGGTAGATATGCACCGTGCAGAGTATGGCAACACATGGACGAAGTGAGCTGGTACATATTCACCATGCAGAGTATGGCAACACATGGACGAAGTGAGCTGGTACATATTCACCATGCAGAGTATGGCAACGCATGGACGAAGTTTGTTTTTTTGTTTTTTTTTTTACACATGGACTAAGTGAGCTGTTTACCATGCAGAGTATGGCAACACATGGACGAGGTGAGCTGGTGGCTGTGCACCATGCAGAGTATGGCAACAAATGGACGAGGTGAGCTGGTGGCTGTGCACCATGCAGAGTATGGCAACACATGGACGAGGTGAGCTGGTGGCTGTGCACCATGCAGACTATGGCAACACATGGACGAGGTGAGCTGGTGGCTGTGCACCATGCAGAGTATGGCAACACATGGACGAGGTGAGCTGGTGGCTGTGCACCATGCAGAGTATGGCAACACATGGACGAGGTGAGCTGGTACATATTCACCATGCAGAGTATGGCAACACATGGACGAAGTGAGCTGGTACATATTCACCATGCAGAGTATGGCAACACATGGACGAAGTGAGCTGGTACATATTCACCATGCAGAGTATGGCAACGCATGGACGAAGTTTGTTTTTTTGTTTACACATGGACTAAGTGAGCTGTTTACCATGCAGAGTATGGCAACACATGGACGAGGTGAGCTGGTGGCTGTGCACCATGCAGAGTATGGCAACATATGGACGAGGTGAGCTGGTGGCTGTGCACCATGCAGAGTATGGCAACACATGGACGAGGTGAGCTGGTACATATTCACCATGCAGAGTATGGCAACACATGGATGAGGTGAGCTGGTGGCTGTGCACCATGCAGAGTATGGCAACACATGGACGAAGTGAGCTGGTACATATTCACCATGCAGAGTATGGCAACACATGGACGAAGTGAGCTGGTAGATATGCACCATGCAGAGTATGGCAACACATGGACGAAGTGAGCTGGTAGATATGCACCATGCAGAGTATGGCAACACATGGACGAAGTGAGCTGGTAGATATGCACCATGCAGAGTATGGCAACACATGGACGACGTTTGTTTTTTGTTTTTTACACATGGACGAAGTGAGCTGGTGGCTGTGAACCATGCACAGTATGGCAACACATGGACGAAGTGAGCTGGTGGCTGTGCACCATGCAGAGTATGGCAACACATGGACGAAGTGAGCTGGTACATATTCACCATGCAAAGTATGGCAACACATGGACGAGGTGAGCTGGTGGCTGTGCACCATGCAGAGTATGGCAACACATGGACGAAGTGAGCTGGTACATATTCACCATGCAGAGTATGGCAACACATGGACGAAGTGAGCTGGTAGATATGCACCATGCAGAGTATGGCAACACATGGACGAAGTGAGCTGGTACATATTCACCATGCAGAGTAAGGCAACACATGGACGAAGTGAGCTGGTACATATTCACCATGCAGAGTATGGCAACGCATGGACGAAGTGAGCTGGTAGATATGCACCATGCAGAGTATGGCAGCGCATTGACGAAGTTTGTTTTTTTGTTTTTTTTTTACACATAGACGAAGTGAGCTGTGCACCATACAGAGTATGGCAACACATGGACGAGGTGAGCTGGTGGCTGTGCACCATGCAGAGTATGGCAACACATGGACGAGGTGAGCTGGTGGCTGTGCACCATGCAGAGTACGGCAACACATGGACGAAGTGAGCTGGTAAATATTCACCATGCAGAGTATGGCAACACATGGACAAAGTGAGCTGGTAAATATTCACCATGCAGAGTATGGCAACACATGGACGAGGTGAGCTGGTACATATTCACCATGCAGAGTATGGCAACACATGGACGAGGTGAGCTGGTGGCTGTGCACCGTGCAGAGTATGGCAACACATGGACGAGGTGAGCTGGTGGCTGTGCACCATGCAGAGTATGGCAACACATGGACGAGGTGAGCTGGTGGCTGTACACCATGCAGAGTATGGCAACACATGGACGAGGTGAGCTGGTGGCTGTGCACCATGCAGAGTATGGCAACACATGGACGAGGTGAGCTGGTGGCTGTGCACCATGCAGAGTACAGCAACATATGGACGAGGTGAGCTGGTGGCTGTGCACCATGCAGAGTATGGCAACACATGGACGAGGTGAGCTGGTGGCTGTGCACCATGCAGAGTATGGCAACACATGGACGAGGTGAGCTGGTACATATTCACCATGCAGAGTATGGCAACACATGGACGAAGTGAGCTGGTACATATTCACCATGCAGAGTATGGCAACACATGGACGAAGTGAGCTGGTAGATATGCACCGTGCAGAGTATGGCAACACATGGACGAAGTGAGCTGGTACATATTCACCATGCAGAGTATGGCAACACATGGACGAAGTGAGCTGGTACATATTCACCATGCAGAGTATGGCAACGCATGGACGAAGTTTGTTTTTTTGTTTACACATGGACTAAGTGAGCTGTTTACCATGCAGAGTATGGCAACACATGGACGAGGTGAGCTGGTGGCTGTGCACCATGCAGAGTATGGCAACATATGGACGAGGTGAGCTGGTGGCTGTGCACCATGCAGAGTATGGCAACACATGGACGAGGTGAGCTGGTGGCTGTGCACCATGCAGACTATGGCAACACATGGACGAGGTGAGCTGGTGGCTGTGCACCATGCAGAGTATGGCAACACATGGACGACGTTTGTTTTTTGTTTTTTTACACATGGACGAAGTGAGCTGGTGGCTGTGAACCATGCAGAGTATGGCAACACATGGACGAAGTGAGCTGGTGGCTGTGCACCATGCAGAGTATGGCAACACATGGACGAAGTGAGCTGGCACATATTCACCATGCAAAGTATGGCAACACATGGACGAGGTGAGCTGGTGGCTGTGCACCATGCAGAGTATGGCAACACATGGACGAAGTGAGCTGGTACATATTCACCATGCAGAGTATGGCAACACATGGACGAAGTGAGCTGGTAGATATGCACCATGCAGAGTATGGCAACACATGGACGAAGTGAGCTGGTACATATTCACCATGCAGAGTATGGCAACACATGGACGAAGTGAGCTGGTACATATTCACCATGCAGAGTATGGCAACGCATGGACGAAGTGAGCTGGTAGATATGCACCATGCAGAGTATGGCAGCGCATTGACGAAGTTTGTTTTTTTGTTTTTTTTTTACACATAGACGAAGTGAGCTGTGCACCATACAGAGTATGGCAACACATGGACGAGGTGAGCTGGTGGCTGTGCACCATGCAGAGTATGGCAACACATGGACGAGGTGAGCTGGTGGCTGTGCACCATGCAGAGTACGGCAACACATGGACGAAGTGAGCTGGTAAATATTCACCATGCAGAGTATGGCAACACATGGACAAAGTGAGCTGGTAAATATTCACCATGCAGAGTATGGCAACACATGGACGAGGTGAGCTGGTACATATTCACCATGCAGAGTATGGCAACACATGGACGAGGTGAGCTGGTGGCTGTGCACCGTGCAGAGTATGGCAACACATGGACGAGGTGAGCTGGTGGCTGTGCACCATGCAGAGTATGGCAACACATGGACGAGGTGAGCTGGTGGCTGTACACCATGCAGAGTATGGCAACACATGGACGAGGTGAGCTGGTGGCTGTGCACCATGCAGAGTATGGCAACACATGGACGAGGTGAGCTGGTACATATTCACCATGCAGAGTATGGCAACACATGGACGAAGTGAGCTGGTACATATTCACCGTGCAGAGTATGGCAACACATGGACGAAGTGAGCTGGTACATATTCACCATGCAGAGTATGGCAACACATGGACGAAGTGAGCTGGTACATATTCACCATGCAGAGTATGGCAACGCATGGACGAAGTTTGTTTTTTTTTTTTTTTTTTTTACACATGGACTAAGTGAGCTGTTTACCATGCAGAGTATGGCAACACATGGACGAGGTGAGCTGGTGGCTGTGCACCATGCAGAGTATGGCAACATATGGACGAGGTGAGCTGGTGGCTGTGCACCATGCAGAGTATGGCAACACATGGACGAGGTGAGCTGGTGGCTGTGCACCATGCAGACTATGGCAACACATGGACGAGGTGAGCTGGTGGCTGTGCACCATGCAGAGTATGGCAACACATGGACGAGGTGAGCTGGTGGCTGTGCACCATGCAGAGTATGGCAACACATGGACGAGGTGAGCTGGTGGCTGTGCACCATGCAGAGTATGGCAACACATGGACGAGGTGAGCTGGTACATATTCACCATGCAGAGTATGGCAACACATGGACGAAGTGAGCTGGTACATATTCACCATGCAGAGTATGGCAACACATGGACGAAGTGAGCTGGTACATATTCACCATGCAGAGTATGGCAACGCATGGACGAAGTTTGTTTTTTTGTTTACACATGGACTAAGTGAGCTGTTTACCATGCAGAGTATGGCAACACATGGACGAGGTGAGCTGGTGGCTGTGCACCATGCAGAGTATGGCAACATATGGACGAGGTGAGCTGGTGGCTGTGCACCATGCAGAGTATGGCAACACATGGACGAGGTGAGCTGGTGGCTGTGCACCATGCAGACTATGGCAACACATGGACGAGGTGAGCTGGTGGCTATGCACCATGCAGAGTATGGCAACACATGGACGAGGTGAGCTGGTACATATTCACCATGCAGAGTATGGCAACACATGGACGAGGTGAGCTGGTGGCTGTAAACCGTGCAGAGTATGGCAACACATGGACGAGGTGAGCTGGTGGCTGTGCACCATGCAGAGTATGGCAACACATGGACGAGGTGAGCTGGTGGCTGTGCACCATGCAGAGTATGGCAACACATGGACGAGGTGAGCTGGTGGCTGTGCACCATGCAGAGTACGGCAACACATGGACGAAGTGAGCTGGTAAATATTCACCATGCAGAGTATGGCAACACATGGACAAAGTGAGCTGGTAAATATTCACCATGCAGAGTATGGCAACACATGGACGAGGTGAGCTGGTACATATTCACCATGCAGAGTATGGCAACACATGAACGAGGTGAGCTGGTGGCTGTGCACCGTGCAGAGTATGGCAACACATGGACGAGGTGAGCTGGTGGCTGTGCACCATGCAGAGTATGGCAACACATGGACGAGGTGAGCTGGTGGCTGTACACCATGCAGAGTATGGCAACACATGGACGAGGTGAGCTGGTGGCTGTGCACCATGCAGAGTATGGCAACACATGGACGAGGTGAGCTGATACATATTTGCCATGCAGAGTATGGCAACACATGGACGAAGTGAGCTGGTACATATTCACCATGCAGAGTATGGCAACACATGGACGAAGTGAGCTGGTAGATATGCACCGTGCAGAGTATGGCAACACATGGACGAAGTGAGCTGGTACATATTCACCATGCAGAGTATGGCAACACATGGACGAAGTGAGCTGGTACATATTCACCATGCAGAGTATGGCAACGCATGGACGAAGTTTGTTTTTTTGTTTTTTTTTTTACACATGGACTAAGTGAGCTGTTTACCATGCAGAGTATGGCAACACATGGACGAGGTGAGCTGGTGGCTGTGCACCATGCAGAGTATGGCAACATATGGACGAGGTGAGCTGGTGGCTGTGCACCATGCAGAGTATGGCAACACATGGACGAGGTGAGCTGGTGGCTGTGCACCATGCAGACTATGGCAACACATGGACGAGGTGAGCTGGTGGCTGTGCACCATGCAGAGTATGGCAACACATGGATGAGGTGAGCTGGTGGCTGTGCACCATGCAGAGTATGGCAACACATGGACGAGGTGAGCTGGTGGCTGTGCACCATGCAGAGTATGGCAACACATGGACGAGGTGAGCTGGTACATATTCACCATGCAGAGTATGGCAACACATGGACGAAGTGAGCTGGTACATATTCACCATGCAGAGTATGGCAACGCATGGACGAAGTTTGTTTTTTTGTTTACACATGGACTAAGTGAGCTGTTTACCATGCAGAGTATGGCAACATATGGACGAGGTGAGCTGGTGGCTGTGCACCATGCAGAGTATGGCAACACATGGACGAGGTGAGCTGGTGGCTGTGCACCATGCAGACTATGGCAACACATGGACGAGGTGAGCTGGTGGCTATGCACTATGCAGAGTATGGCAACACATGGACGAGGTGAGCTGGTACATATTCACCATGCAGAGTATGGCAACACATGGACGAGGTGAGCTGGTGGCTGTGCACCGTGCAGAGTATGGCAACACATGGACGAGGTGAGCTGGTGGCTGTGCACCATGCAGAGTATGGCAACACATGGACGAGGTGAGCTGGTGGCTGTGCACCATGCAGAGTACAGCAACATATGGACGAGGTGAGCTGGTGGCTGTGCACCATGCAGAGTATGGCAACACATGGACGAGGTGAGCTGGTGGCTGTGCACCATGCAGAGTATGGCAACACATGGACGAGGTGAGCTGGTACATATTCACCATGCAGAGTATGGCAACACATGGACGAAGTGAGCTGGTACATATTCACCATGCAGACTATGGCAACACATGGACGAAGTGAGCTGGTAGATATGCACCGTGCAGAGTATGGCAACGCATGGACGAAGTTTGTTTTTTTGTTTTTTTGTTTACACATGGACTAAGTGAGCTGTTTACCATGCAGAGTATGGCAACACATGGACGAGGTGAGATGGTGGCTGTGCACCATGCAGAGTATGGCAACATATGGACGAGGTGAGCTGGTGGCTGTGCACCATGCAGAGTATGGCAACACATGGACGAGGTGAGCTGGTGGCTGTGCACCATGCAGACTATGGCAACACATGGACGAGGTGAGCTGGTGGCTGTGCACCATGCAGAGTATGGCAACACATGGACGAGGTGAGCTGGTGGCTGTGCACCATGCAGAGTATGGCAACACATGGACGAGGTGAGCTGGTGGCTGTGCACCATGCAGAGTATGGCAACACATGGACGAAGTTTGTTTTTTGTTTTTTTACACATGGACGAAGTGAGCTGGTGGCTGTGCACCGTGCAGAGTATGGCAACACATGGACGAAGTGAGCTGGTGGCTGTGCACCGTGCAGAGTATGGCAACACATGGACGAAGTGAGCTGGTGGCTGTGCACCATGCAGAGTATGGCAACACATGGACGAGGTGAGCTGTTACATATTCACCATGCAGAGTATGGCAACACATGGACGAGGTGAGCTGGTACATATTCACCATGCAGAGTATGGCAACACATGGACGAGGTGAGCTGGTGGCTGTGCACAATGCAGAGTATAGCAACACATGGACGAGGTGAGCTGGTGGCTGTGCACCATGCAGAGTATGGCAACACATGGACGAGGTGAGCTGGTGGCTGTGCACCGTGCAGAGTATGGCAACACATGGACGAAGTGAGCTGGTGGCTGTGCACCGTGCAGAGTATGGCAACACATGGACGAGGTGAGCTGGTGGCTGTGCACCACGCAGAGTATGGCAACACATGGACGAGGTGAGCTGGTGGCTGTGCACCGTGCAGAGTATGGCAACACATGGACGACGTTTGTTTTTTGTTTTTTACACATGGACGAAGTGAGCTGGTGGCTGTGCACCATGCAGAGTATGGCAACACATTGACGAATTGAGCTGGTACATATTCACCATGCAGAGTATGGCAACACATGGACGAGGTGAGCTGGTGGCTGTGCACCATGCAGAGTATGGCAACACATGGACGAAGTGAGCTGGTACATATTCACCATGCAGAGTATGGCAACACATGGACGAAGTGAGCTGGTAGATATGCACCATGCAGAGTATGGCAACACATGGACGAAGTGAGCTGGTAGATATGCACCATGCAGAGTATGGCAACACATGGACGAAGTGAGCTGGTAGATATGCACCATGCAGAGTATGGCAACACATGGACGACGTTTGTTTTTTGTTTTTTACACATGGACGAAGTGAGCTGGTGGCTGTGCACCATGCAGAGTATGGCAACACATGGACGAAGTGAGCTGGTACATATTCACCATGCAGAGTATGGCAACACATGGACGAGGTGAGCTGGTAGATATGCACCATGCAGAGTATGGCAACACATGGACGAAGTGAGCTGGTACATATTCACCATGCAGAGTATGGCAACACATGGACGAAGTGAGCTGGTACATATTCACCATGCAGAGTATGGCAACGCATGGACGAAGTGAGCTGGTAGATATGCACCATGCAGAGTATGGCAGCGCATTGACGAAGTTTGTTTTTTTGTTTTTTTTTTACACATAGACGAAGTGAGCTGTGCACCATACAGAGTATGGCAACACATGGACGAGGTGAGCTGGTGGCTGTGCACCATGCAGAGTATGGCAACACATGGACGAGGTGAGCTGGTGGCTGTGCACCATGCAGAGTACGGCAACACATGGACGAAGTGAGCTGGTAAATATTCACCATGCAGAGTATGGCAACACATGGACAAAGTGAGCTGGTACATATTCACCATGCAGAGTATGGCAACACATGGACGAGGTGAGCTGGTACATATTCACCATGCAGAGTATGGCAACACATGGACAAAGTGAGCTGGTACATATTCACCATGCAGAGTATGGCAACACATGGACGAGGTGAGCTGGTGGCTGTGCACCATGCAGAGTATGGCAACATATGGACGAGGTGAGCTGGTGGCTGTGCACCATGCAGAGTATGGCAACACATGGACGAGGTGAGCTGGTGGCTGTGCACCATGCACACTATGGCAACACATGGACGAGGTGAGCTGGTGGCTGTGCACCATGCAGAGTATGGCAACACATGGACGAGGTGAGCTGGTGGCTGTGCACCATGCAGAGTATGGCAACACATGGACGAGGTGAGCTGGTGGCTGTGCACCATGCAGAGTATGGCAACACATGGACGAAGTTTGTTTTTTGTTTTTTTACACATGGACGAAGTGAGCTGGTGGCTGTGCACCGTGCAGAGTATGGCAACACATGGACGAAGTGAGCTGGTGGCTGTGCACCGTGCAGAGTATGGCAACACATGGACGAAGTGAGCTGGTGGCTGTGCACCATGCAGAGTATGGCAACACATGGACGAGGTGAGCTGTTACATATTCACCATGCAGAGTATGGCAACACATGGACGAGGTGAGCTGGTACATATTCACCATGCAGAGTATGGCAACACATGGACGAGGTGAGCTGGTGGCTGTGCACAATGCAGAGTATAGCAACACATGGACGAGGTGAGCTGGTGGCTGTGCACCATGCAGAGTATGGCAACACATGGACGAGGTGAGCTGGTGGCTGTGCACCGTGCAGAGTATGGCAACACATGGACGAAGTGAGCTGGTGGCTGTGCACCGTGCAGAGTATGGCAACACATGGACGAGGTGAGCTGGTGGCTGTGCACCATGCAGAGTATGGCAACACATGGACGAGGTGAGCTGGTGGCTGTGCACCGTGCAGAGTATGGCAACACATGGACGACGTTTGTTTTTTGTTTTTTACACATGGACGAAGTGAGCTGGTGGCTGTGCACCATGCAGAGTATGGCAACACATTGACGAATTGAGCTGGTACATATTCACCATGCAGAGTATGGCAACACATGGACGAGGTGAGCTGGTGGCTGTGCACCATGCAGAGTATGGCAACACATGGACGAAGTGAGCTGGTACATATTCACCATGCAGAGTATGGCAACACATGGACGAAGTGAGCTGGTAGATATGCACCATGCAGAGTATGGCAACACATGGACGAAGTGAGCTGGTAGATATGCACCATGCAGAGTATGGCAACACATGGACGAAGTGAGCTGGTAGATATGCACCATGCAGAGTATGGCAACACATGGACGACGTTTGTTTTTTGTTTTTTACACATGGACGAAGTGAGCTGGTGGCTGTGCACCATGCAGAGTATGGCAACACATGGACGAAGTGAGCTGGTACATATTCACCATGCAGAGTATGGCAACACATGGACGAAGTGAGCTGGTAGATATGCACCATGCAGAGTATGGCAACACATGGACGAAGTGAGCTGGTACATATTCACCATGCAGAGTATGGCAACACATGGACGAAGTGAGCTGGTACATATTCACCATGCAGAGTATGGCAACGCATGGACGAAGTGAGCTGCTAGATATGCACCATGCAGAGTATGGCAGCGCATTGACGAAGTTTGTTTTTTTGTTTTTTTTTTACACATAGACGAAGTGAGCTGTGCACCATACAGAGTATGGCAACACATGGACGAGGTGAGCTGGTGGCTGTGCACCATGCAGAGTATGGCAACACATGGACGAGGTGAGCTGGTGGCTGTGCACCATGCAGAGTACGGCAACACATGGACGAAGTGAGCTGGTAAATATTCACCATGCAGAGTATGGCAACACATGGACAAAGTGAGCTGGTACATATTCACCATGCAGAGTATGGCAACACATGGACGAGGTGAGCTGGTACATATTCACCATGCAGAGTATGGCAACACATGGACAAAGTGAGCTGGTACATATTCACCATGCAGAGTATGGCAACACATGGACGAGGTGAGCTGGTACATATTCACCATGCAGAGTATGGCAACACATGGACGAGGTGAGCTGGTGGCTGTGCACCGTGCAGAGTATGGCAACACATGGACGAGGTGAGCTGGTGGCTGTGCACCATGCAGAGTATGGCAACACATGGACGAGGTGAGCTGGTGGCTGTACACCATGCAGAGTATGGCAACACATGGACGAAGTTTGTTTTTTGTTTTTTTACACATGGACGAAGTGAGCTGGTGGCTGTGCACCGTGCAGAGTATGGCAACACATGGACGAGGTGAGCTGGTGGCTGTGCACCATGCAGAGTATGGCAACACATGGACGAAGTTTGTTTTTTGTTTTTTTACACATGGACGAAGTGAGCTGGTGGCTGTGCACCGTGCAGAGTATGGCAACACATGGACGAAGTGAGCTGGTGGCTGTGCACCGTGCAGAGTATGGCAACACATGGACGAAGTGAGCTGGTGGCTGTGCACCATGCAGAGTATGGCAACACATGGACGAGGTGAGCTGGTACATATTCACCATGCAGAGTATGGCAACACATGGACGAGGTGAGCTGGTGGCTGTGCACAATGCAGAGTATGGCAACACATGGACGAGGTGAGCTGGTGGCTGTGCACCATGCAGAGTATGGCAACACATGGACGAGGTGAGCTGGTGGCTGTGCACCGTGCAGAGTATGGCAACACATGGACGAAGTGAGCTGGTGGCTGTGCACCGTGCAGAGTATGGCAACACATGGACGAGGTGAGCTGGTGGCTGTGCAACATGCAGAGTATGGCAACACATGGACGAGGTGAGCTGGTGGCTGTGCACCGTGCAGAGTATGGCAACACATGGACGACGTTTGTTTTTTGTTTTTTACACATGGACGAAGTGAGCTGGTGGCTGTGCACCGTGCAGAGTATGGCAACACATTAACGAAGTGAGCTGGTACATATTCACCATGCAGAGTATTGCAACACATGGACGAGGTGAGCTGGTGGCTGTGCACCATGCAGAGTATGGCAACACATGGACGAAGTGAGCTGGTACATATTCACCATGCAGAGTATGGCAACACATGGACGACGTTTGTTTTTTGTTTTTTACACATGGACGAAGTGAGCTGGTAGATATGCACCATGCAGAGTATGGCAACACATGGACGAAGTGAGCTGGTAGATATGCACCATGCAGAGTATGGCAACACATGGACGACGTTTGTTTTTTGTTTTTTACACATGGACGAAGTGAGCTGGTGGCTGTGAACCATGCACAGTATGGCAACACATGGACGAAGTGAGCTGGTGGCTGTGCACCATGCAGAGTATGGCAACACATGGACGAAGTGAGCTGGTACATATTCACCATGCAAAGTATGGCAACACATGGACGAGGTGAGCTGGTGGCTGTGCACCATGCAGAGTATGGCAACACATGGACGAAGTGAGCTGGTACATATTCACCATGCAGAGTATGGCAACACATGGACGAAGTGAGCTGGTAGATATGCACCATGCAGAGTATGGCAACACATGGACGAAGTGAGCTGGTACATATTCACCATGCAGAGTAAGGCAACACATGGACGAAGTGAGCTGGTACATATTCACCATGCAGAGTATGGCAACGCATGGACGAAGTGAGCTGGTAGATATGCACCATGCAGAGTATGGCAGCGCATTGACGAAGTTTGTTTTTTTGTTTTTTTTTTACACATAGACGAAGTGAGCTGTGCACCATACAGAGTATGGCAACACATGGACGAGGTGAGCTGGTGGCTGTGCACCATGCAGAGTATGGCAACACATGGACGAGGTGAGCTGGTGGCTGTGCACCATGCAGAGTACGGCAACACATGGACGAAGTGAGCTGGTAAATATTCACCATGCAGAGTATGGCAACACATGGACAAAGTGAGCTGGTAAATATTCACCATGCAGAGTATGGCAACACATGGACGAGGTGAGCTGGTACATATTCACCATGCAGAGTATGGCAACACATGGACGAGGTGAGCTGGTGGCTGTGCACCGTGCAGAGTATGGCAACACATGGACGAGGTGAGCTGGTGGCTGTGCACCATGCAGAGTATGGCAACACATGGACGAGGTGAGCTGGTGGCTGTACACCATGCAGAGTATGGCAACACATGGACGAGGTGAGCTGGTGGCTGTGCACCATGCAGAGTATGGCAACACATGGACGAGGTGAGCTGGTGGCTGTGCACCATGCAGAGTACAGCAACATATGGACGAGGTGAGCTGGTGGCTGTGCACCATGCAGAGTATGGCAACACATGGACGAGGTGAGCTGGTGGCTGTGCACCATGCAGAGTATGGCAACACATGGACGAGGTGAGCTGGTACATATTCACCATGCAGAGTATGGCAACACATGGACGAAGTGAGCTGGTACATATTCACCATGCAGAGTATGGCAACACATGGACGAAGTGAGCTGGTAGATATGCACCGTGCAGAGTATGGCAACACATGGACGAAGTGAGCTGGTACATATTCACCATGCAGAGTATGGCAACACATGGACGAAGTGAGCTGGTACATATTCACCATGCAGAGTATGGCAACGCATGGACGAAGTTTGTTTTTTTGTTTACACATGGACTAAGTGAGCTGTTTACCATGCAGAGTATGGCAACACATGGACGAGGTGAGCTGGTGGCTGTGCACCATGCAGAGTATGGCAACATATGGACGAGGTGAGCTGGTGGCTGTGCACCATGCAGAGTATGGCAACACATGGACGAGGTGAGCTGGTGGCTGTGCACCATGCAGACTATGGCAACACATGGACGAGGTGAGCTGGTGGCTGTGCACCATGCAGAGTATGGCAACACATGGACGACGTTTGTTTTTTGTTTTTTTACACATGGACGAAGTGAGCTGGTGGCTGTGAACCATGCAGAGTATGGCAACACATGGACGAAGTGAGCTGGTGGCTGTGCACCATGCAGAGTATGGCAACACATGGACGAAGTGAGCTGGCACATATTCACCATGCAAAGTATGGCAACACATGGACGAGGTGAGCTGGTGGCTGTGCACCATGCAGAGTATGGCAACACATGGACGAAGTGAGCTGGTACATATTCACCATGCAGAGTATGGCAACACATGGACGAAGTGAGCTGGTAGATATGCACCATGCAGAGTATGGCAACACATGGACGAAGTGAGCTGGTACATATTCACCATGCAGAGTATGGCAACACATGGACGAAGTGAGCTGGTACATATTCACCATGCAGAGTATGGCAACGCATGGACGAAGTGAGCTGGTAGATATGCACCATGCAGAGTATGGCAGCGCATTGACGAAGTTTGTTTTTTTTTTTTTTTTTTACACATAGACGAAGTGAGCTGTGCACCATACAGAGTATGGCAACACATGGACGAGGTGAGCTGGTGGCTGTGCACCATGCAGAGTATGGCAACACATGGACGAGGTGAGCTGGTGGCTGTGCACCATGCAGAGTACGGCAACACATGGACGAAGTGAGCTGGTAAATATTCACCATGCAGAGTATGGCAACACATGGACAAAGTGAGCTGGTAAATATTCACCATGCAGAGTATGGCAACACATGGACGAGGTGAGCTGGTACATATTCACCATGCAGAGTATGGCAACACATGGACGAGGTGAGCTGGTGGCTGTGCACCGTGCAGAGTATGGCAACACATGGACGAGGTGAGCTGGTGGCTGTGCACCATGCAGAGTATGGCAACACATGGACGAGGTGAGCTGGTGGCTGTACACCATGCAGAGTATGGCAACACATGGACGAGGTGAGCTGGTGGCTGTGCACCATGCAGAGTATGGCAACACATGGACGAGGTGAGCTGGTACATATTCACCATGCAGAGTATGGCAACACATGGACGAAGTGAGCTGGTACATATTCACCATGCAGAGTATGGCAACACATGGACGAAGTGAGCTGGTAGATATGCACCGTGCAGAGTATGGCAACACATGGACGAAGTGAGCTGGTACATATTCACCATGCAGAGTATGGCAACACATGGACGAAGTGAGCTGGTACATATTCACCATGCAGAGTATGGCAACGCATGGACGAAGTTTGTTTTTTTTTTTTTTTTTTTTACACATGGACTAAGTGAGCTGTTTACCATGCAGAGTATGGCAACACATGGACGAGGTGAGCTGGTGGCTGTGCACCATGCAGAGTATGGCAACATATGGACGAGGTGAGCTGGTGGCTGTGCACCATGCAGAGTATGGCAACACATGGACGAGGTGAGCTGGTGGCTGTGCACCATGCAGACTATGGCAACACATGGACGAGGTGAGCTGGTGGCTGTGCACCATGCAGAGTATGGCAACACATGGACGAGGTGAGCTGGTGGCTGTGCACCATGCAGAGTATGGCAACACATGGACGAGGTGAGCTGGTGGCTGTGCACCATGCAGAGTATGGCAACACATGGACGAGGTGAGCTGGTACATATTCACCATGCAGAGTATGGCAACACATGGACGAAGTGAGCTGGTACATATTCACCATGCAGAGTATGGCAACACATGGACGAAGTGAGCTGGTACATATTCACCATGCAGAGTATGGCAACGCATGGACGAAGTTTGTTTTTTTGTTTACACATGGACTAAGTGAGCTGTTTACCATGCAGAGTATGGCAACACATGGACGAGGTGAGCTGGTGGCTGTGCACCATGCAGAGTATGGCAACATATGGACGAGGTGAGCTGGTGGCTGTGCACCATGCAGAGTATGGCAACACATGGACGAGGTGAGCTGGTGGCTGTGCACCATGCAGACTATGGCAACACATGGACGAGGTGAGCTGGTGGCTATGCACCATGCAGAGTATGGCAACACATGGACGAGGTGAGCTGGTACATATTCACCATGCAGAGTATGGCAACACATGGACGAGGTGAGCTGGTGGCTGTAAACCATGCAGAGTATGGCAACACATGGACGAGGTGAGCTGGTGGCTGTGCACCATGCAGAGTATGGCAACACATGGACGAGGTGAGCTGGTGGCTGTGCACCATGCAGAGTATGGCAACACATGGACGAGGTGAGCTGGTGGCTGTGCACCATGCAGAGTACGGCAACACATGGACGAAGTGAGCTGGTAAATATTCACCATGCAGAGTATGGCAACACATGGACAAAGTGAGCTGGTAAATATTCACCATGCAGAGTATGGCAACACATGGACGAGGTGAGCTGGTACATATTCACCATGCAGAGTATGGCAACACATGGACGAGGTGAGCTGGTGGCTGTGCACCGTGCAGAGTATGGCAACACATGGACGAGGTGAGCTGGTGGCTGTGCACCATGCAGAGTATGGCAACACATGGACGAGGTGAGCTGGTGGCTGTACACCATGCAGAGTATGGCAACACATGGACGAGGTGAGCTGGTGGCTGTGCACCATGCAGAGTATGGCAACACATGGACGAGGTGAGCTGATACATATTTGCCATGCAGATTATGGCAACACATGGACGAAGTGAGCTGGTACATATTCACCATGCAGAGTATGGCAACACATGGACGAAGTGAGCTGGTAGATATGCACCGTGCAGAGTATGGCAACACATGGACGAAGTGAGCTGGTACATATTCACCATGCAGAGTATGGCAACACATGGACGAAGTGAGCTGGTACATATTCACCATGCAGAGTATGGCAACGCATGGACGAAGTTTGTTTTTTTGTTTTTTTTTTTACACATGGACTAAGTGAGCTGTTTACCATGCAGAGTATGGCAACACATGGACGAGGTGAGCTGGTGGCTGTGCACCATGCAGAGTATGGCAACATATGGACGAGGTGAGCTGGTGGCTGTGCACCATGCAGAGTATGGCAACACATGGACGAGGTGAGCTGGTGGCTGTGCACCATGCAGACTATGGCAACACATGGACGAGGTGAGCTGGTGGCTGTGCACCATGCAGAGTATGGCAACACATGGACGAGGTGAGCTGGTGGCTGTGCACCATGCAGAGTATGGCAACACATGGACGAGGTGAGCTGGTGGCTGTGCACCATGCAGAGTATGGCAACACATGGACGAGGTGAGCTGGTACATATTCACCATGCAGAGTATGGCAACACATGGACGAAGTGAGCTGGTACATATTCACCATGCAGAGTATGGCAACACATGGACGAAGTGAGCTGGTACATATTCACCATGCAGAGTATGGCAACGCATGGACGAAGTTTGTTTTTTTGTTTACACATGGACTAAGTGAGCTGTTTACCATGCAGAGTATGGCAACATATGGACGAGGTGAGCTGGTGGCTGTGCACCATGCAGAGTATGGCAACACATGGACGAGGTGAGCTGGTGGCTGTGCACCATGCAGACTATGGCAACACATGGACGAGGTGAGCTGGTGGCTATGCACTATGCAGAGTATGGCAACACATGGACGAGGTGAGCTGGTACATATTCACCATGCAGAGTATGGCAACACATGGACGAGGTGAGCTGGTGGCTGTGCACCGTGCAGAGTATGGCAACACATGGACGAGGTGAGCTGGTGGCTGTGCACCATGCAGAGTATGGCAACACATGGACGAGGTGAGCTGGTGGCTGTACACCATGCAGAGTATGGCAACACATGGACGAGGTGAGCTGGTGGCTGTGCACCATGCAGAGTATGGCAACACATGGACGAGGTGAGCTGGTGGCTGTGCACCATGCAGAGTACAGCAACATATGGACGAGGTGAGCTGGTGGCTGTGCACCATGCAGAGTATGGCAACACATGGACGAGGTGAGCTGGTGGCTGTGCACCATGCAGAGTATGGCAACACATGGACGAGGTGAGCTGGTACATATTCACCATGCAGAGTATGGCAACACATGGACGAAGTGAGCTGGTACATATTCACCATGCAGACTATGGCAACACATGGACGAAGTGAGCTGGTAGATATGCACCGTGCAGAGTATGGCAACGCATGGACGAAGTTTGTTTTTTTGTTTTTTTGTTTACACATGGACTAAGTGAGCTGTTTACCATGCAGAGTATGGCAACACATGGACGAGGTGAGCTGGTGGCTGTGCACCATGCAGAGTATGGCAACATATGGACGAGGTGAGCTGGTGGCTGTGCACCATGCAGAGTATGGCAACACATGGACGAGGTGAGCTGGTGGCTGTGCACCATGCAGACTATGGCAACACATGGACGAGGTGAGCTGGTGGCTGTGCACCATGCAGAGTATGGCAACACATGGACGAGGTGAGCTGGTGGCTGTGCACCATGCAGAGTATGGCAACACATGGACGAGGTGAGCTGGTGGCTGTGCACCATGCAGAGTATGGCAACACATGGACGAAGTTTGTTTTTTGTTTTTTTACACATGGACGAAGTGAGCTGGTGGCTGTGCACCGTGCAGAGTATGGCAACACATGGACGAAGTGAGCTGGTGGCTGTGCACCGTGCAGAGTATGGCAACACATGGACGAAGTGAGCTGGTGGCTGTGCACCATGCAGAGTATGGCAACACATGGACGAGGTGAGCTGTTACATATTCACCATGCAGAGTATGGCAACACATGGACGAGGTGAGCTGGTACA
This sequence comes from Lampris incognitus, assembly GCF_029633865.1. Lineage (NCBI taxonomy): Eukaryota > Metazoa > Chordata > Actinopteri > Lampriformes > Lampridae > Lampris > Lampris incognitus. Next base: position 1,995,326 of record NC_079218.1, on the reverse strand, counting down.
TATTCACCATGCAGAGTATGGCAACACATGGACGAGGTGAGCTGGTGGCTGTGCACAATGCAGAGTATAGCAACACATGGACGAGGTGAGCTGGTGGCTGTGCACCATGCAGAGTATGGCAACACATGGACGAGGTGAGCTGGTGGCTGTGCACCGTGCAGAGTATGGCAACACATGGACGAAGTGAGCTGGTGGCTGTGCACCGTGCAGAGTATGGCAACACATGGACGAGGTGAGCTGGTGGCTGTGCACCATGCAGAGTATGGCAACACATGGACGAGGTGAGCTGGTGGCTGTGCACCGTGCAGAGTATGGCAACACATGGACGACGTTTGTTTTTTGTTTTTTACACATGGACGAAGTGAGCTGGTGGCTGTGCACCATGCAGAGTATGGCAACACATTGACGAATTGAGCTGGTACATATTCACCATGCAGAGTATGGCAACACATGGACGAGGTGAGCTGGTGGCTGTGCACCATGCAGAGTATGGCAACACATGGACGAAGTGAGCTGGTACATATTCACCATGCAGAGTATGGCAACACATGGACGAAGTGAGCTGGTAGATATGCACCATGCAGAGTATGGCAACACATGGACGAAGTGAGCTGGTAGATATGCACCATGCAGAGTATGGCAACACATGGACGAAGTGAGCTGGTAGATATGCACCATGCAGAGTATGGCAACACATGGACGACGTTTGTTTTTTGTTTTTTACACATGGACGAAGTGAGCTGGTGGCTGTGCACCATGCAGAGTATGGCAACACATGGACGAAGTGAGCTGGTACATATTCACCATGCAGAGTATGGCAACACATGGACGAAGTGAGCTGGTAGATATGCACCATGCAGAGTATGGCAACACATGGACGAAGTGAGCTGGTACATATTCACCATGCAGAGTATGGCAACACATGGACGAAGTGAGCTGGTACATATTCACCATGCAGAGTATGGCAACGCATGGACGAAGTGAGCTGGTAGATATGCACCATGCAGAGTATGGCAGCGCATTGACGAAGTTTGTTTTTTTGTTTTTTTTTTACACATAGACGAAGTGAGCTGTGCACCATACAGAGTATGGCAACACATGGACGAGGTGAGCTGGTGGCTGTGCACCATGCAGAGTATGGCAACACATGGACGAGGTGAGCTGGTGGCTGTGCACCATGCAGAGTACGGCAACACATGGACGAAGTGAGCTGGTAAATATTCACCATGCAGAGTATGGCAACACATGGACAAAGTGAGCTGGTACATATTCACCATGCAGAGTATGGCAACACATGGACGAGGTGAGCTGGTACATATTCACCATGCAGAGTATGGCAACACATGGACAAAGTGAGCTGGTACATATTCACCATGCAGAGTATGGCAACACATGGACGAGGTGAGCTGGTACATATTCACCATGCAGAGTATGGCAACACATGGACGAGGTGAGCTGGTGGCTGTGCACCGTGCAGAGTATGGCAACACATGGACGAGGTGAGCTGGTGGCTGTGCACCATGCAGAGTATGGCAACACATGGACGAGGTGAGCTGGTGGCTGTACACCATGCAGAGTATGGCAACACATGGACGAAGTTTGTTTTTTGTTTTTTTACACATGGACGAAGTGAGCTGGTGGCTGTGCACCGTGCAGAGTATGGCAACACATGGACGAGGTGAGCTGGTGGCTGTGCACCATGCAGAGTATGGCAACACATGGACGAAGTTTGTTTTTTGTTTTTTTACACATGGACGAAGTGAGCTGGTGGCTGTGCACCGTGCAGAGTATGGCAACACATGGACGAAGTGAGCTGGTGGCTGTGCACCGTGCAGAGTATGGCAACACATGGACGAAGTGAGCTGGTGGCTGTGCACCATGCAGAGTATGGCAACACATGGACGAGGTGAGCTGGTACATATTCACCATGCAGAGTATGGCAACACATGGACGAGGTGAGCTGGTGGCTGTGCACAATGCAGAGTATGGCAACACATGGACGAGGTGAGCTGGTGGCTGTGCACCATGCAGAGTATGGCAACACATGGACGAGGTGAGCTGGTGGCTGTGCACCGTGCAGAGTATGGCAACACATGGACGAAGTGAGCTGGTGGCTGTGCACCGTGCAGAGTATGGCAACACATGGACGAGGTGAGCTGGTGGCTGTGCAACATGCAGAGTATGGCAACACATGGACGAGGTGAGCTGGTGGCTGTGCACCGTGCAGAGTATGGCAACACATGGACGACGTTTGTTTTTTGTTTTTTACACATGGACGAAGTGAGCTGGTGGCTGTGCACCGTGCAGAGTATGGCAACACATTAACGAAGTGAGCTGGTACATATTCACCATGCAGAGTATGGCAACACATGGACGAGGTGAGCTGGTGGCTGTGCACCATGCAGAGTATGGCAACACATGGACGAAGTGAGCTGGTACATATTCACCATGCAGAGTATGGCAACACATGGACGACGTGAGCTGGTAGATATGCACCATGCAGAGTATGGCAACACATGGACGAAGTGAGCTGGTAGATATGCACCATGCAGAGTATGGCAACACATGGACGAAGTGAGCTGGTAGATATGCACCATGCAGAGTATGGCAACACATGGACGACGTTTGTTTTTTGTTTTTTACACATGGACGAAGTGAGCTGGTGGCTGTGAACCATGCACAGTATGGCAACACATGGACGAAGTGAGCTGGTGGCTGTGCACCATGCAGAGTATGGCAACACATGGACGAAGTGAGCTGGTACATATTCACCATGCAAAGTATGGCAACACATGGACGAGGTGAGCTGGTGGCTGTGCACCATGCAGAGTATGGCTACACATGGACGAAGTGAGCTGGTACATATTCACCATGCAGAGTATGGCAACACATGGACGAAGTGAGCTGGTAGATATGCACCATGCAGAGTATGGCAACACATGGACGAAGTGAGCTGGTACATATTCACCATGCAGAGTATGGCAACGCATGGACGAAGTGAGCTGGTAGATATGCACCATGCAGAGTATGGCAGCGCATTGACGAAGTTTGTTTTTTTGTTTTTTTTTTACACATAGACGAAGTGAGCTGTGCACCATACAGAGTATGGCAACACATGGACGAGGTGAGCTGGTGGCTGTGCACCATGCAGAGTATGGCAACACATGGACGAGGTGAGCTGGTGGCTGTGCACCATGCAGAGTACGGCAACACATGGACGAAGTGAGCTGGTAAATATTCACCATGCAGAGTATGGCAACACATGGACAAAGTGAGCTGGTAAATATTCACCGTGCAGAGTATGGCAACACATGGACGAGGTGAGCTGGTACATATTCACCATGCAGAGTATGGCAACACATGGACGAGGTGAGCTGGTGGCTGTGCACCGTGCAGAGTATGGCAACACATGGACGAGGTGAGCTGGTGGCTGTGCACCATGCAGAGTATGGCAACACATGGACGAGGTGAGCTGGTGACTGTACACCATGCAGAGTATGGCAACACATGGACGAGGTGAGCTGGTGGCTGTGCACCATGCAGAGTATGGCAACACATGGACGAGGTGAGCTGGTACATATTCACCATGCAGAGTATGGCAACACATGGACGAAGTGAGCTGGTACATATTCACCATGCAGAGTATGGCAACACATGGACGAAGTGAGCTGGTAGATATGCACCGTGCAGAGTATGGCAACACATGGACGAAGTGAGCTGGTACATATTCACCATGCAGAGTATGGCAACACATGGACGAAGTGAGCTGGTACATATTCACCATGCAGAGTATGGCAACGCATAGACGAAGTTTGTTTTTTTGTTTTTTGTTTTACACATGGACTAAGTGAGCTGTTTACCATGCAGAGTATGGCAACACATGGACGAGGTGAGCTGGTGGCTGTGCACCATGCAGAGTATGGCAACATATGGACGAGGTGAGCTGGTGGCTGTGCACCATGCAGAGTATGGCAACACATGGACGAGGTGAGCTGGTGGCTGTGCACCATGTAGACTATGGCAACACATGGACGAGGTGAGCTGGTGGCTGTGCACCATGCAGAGTATGGCAACACATGGACGAGGTGAGCTGGTGGCTGTGCACCATGCAGAGTATGGCAACACATGGACGAGGTGAGCTGGTACATATTCACCATGCAGAGTATGGCAACGCATGGACGAAGTTTGTTTTTTTGTTTACACATGGACTAAGTGAGCTGTTTACCATGCAGAGTATGGCAACACATGGACGAGGTGAGCTGGTGGCTGTGCACCATGCAGAGTATGGCAACATATGGACGAGGTGAGCTGGTGGCTGTGCACCATGCAGAGTATGGCAACACATGGACGAGGTGAGCTGGTGGCTGTGCACCATGCAGACTATGGCAACACATGGACGAGGTGAGCTGGTGGCTGTGCACCATGCAGAGTATGGCAACACATGGACGAAGTGAGCTGGTACATATTCACCATGCAGAGTATGGCAACACATGGACGAAGTGAGCTGGTAGATATGCACCATGCAGAGTATGGCAACACATGGACGAAGTGAGCTGGTACATATTCACCATGCAGAGTATGGCAACACATGGACGAAGTGAGCTGGTACATATTCACCATGCAGAGTATGGCAACGCATGGACGAAGTGAGCTGGTAGATATGCACCATGCAGAGTATGGCAGCGCATTGACGAAGTTTGTTTTTTTGTTTTTTTTTTACACATAGACGAAGTGAGCTGTGCACCATACAGAGTATGGCAACACATGGACGAGGTGAGCTGGTGGCTGTGCACCATGCAGAGTATGGCAACACATGGACGAGGTGAGCTGGTGGCTGTGCACCATGCAGAGTACGGCAACACATGGACGAAGTGAGCTGGTAAATATTCACCATGCAGAGTATGGCAACACATGGACAAAGTGAGCTGGTAAATATTCACCATGCAGAGTATGGCAACACATGGACGAGGTGAGCTGGTACATATTCACCATGCAGAGTATGGCAACACATGGACGAGGTGAGCTGGTGGCTGTGCACCGTGCAGAGTATGGCAACACATGGACGAGGTGAGCTGGTGGCTGTGCACCATGCAGAGTATGGCAACACATGGACGAGGTGAGCTGGTGGCTGTACACCATGCAGAGTATGGCAACACATGGACGAGGTGAGCTGGTGGCTGTGCACCATGCAGAGTATGGCAACACATGGACGAGGTGAGCTGGTACATATTCACCATGCAGAGTATGGCAACACATGGACGAAGTGAGCTGGTACATATTCACCATGCAGAGTATGGCAACACATGGACGAAGTGAGCTGGTAGATATGCACCGTGCAGAGTATGGCAACACATGGACGAAGTGAGCTGGTACATATTCACCATGCAGAGTATGGCAACACATGGACGAAGTGAGCTGGTACATATTCACCATGCAGAGTATGGCAACGCATGGACGAAGTTTGTTTTTTTGTTTTTTTTTTTTACACATGGACTAAGTGAGCTGTTTACCATGCAGAGTATGGCAACACATGGACGAGGTGAGCTGGTGGCTGTGCACCATGCAGAGTATGGCAACATATGGACGAGGTGAGCTGGTGGCTGTGCACCATGCAGAGTATGGCAACACATGGACGAGGTGAGCTGGTGGCTGTGCACCATGCAGACTATGGCAACACATGGACGAGGTGAGCTGGTGGCTGTGCACCATGCAGAGTATGGCAACACATGGACGAGGTGAGCTGGTGGCTGTGCACCATGCAGAGTATGGCAACACATGGACGAGGTGAGCTGGTGGCTGTGCACCATGCAGAGTATGGCAACACATGGACGAGGTGAGCTGGTACATATTCACCATGCAGAGTATGGCAACACATGGACGAAGTGAGCTGGTACATATTCACCATGCAGAGTATGGCAACACATGGACGAAGTGAGCTGGTACATATTCACCATGCAGAGTATGGCAACGCATGGACGAAGTTTGTTTTTTTGTTTACACATGGACTAAGTGAGCTGTTTACCATGCAGAGTATGGCAACACATGGACGAGGTGAGCTGGTGGCTGTGCACCATGCAGAGTATGGCAACATATGGACGAGGTGAGCTGGTGGCTGTGCACCATGCAGAGTATGGCAACACATGGACGAGGTGAGCTGGTGGCTGTGCACCATGCAGACTATGGCAACACATGGACGAGGTGAGCTGGTGGCTATGCACCATGCAGAGTATGGCAACACATGGACGAGGTGAGCTGGTACATATTCACCATGCAGAGTATGGCAACACATGGACGAGGTGAGCTGGTGGCTGTAAACCGTGCAGAGTATGGCAACACATGGACGAGGTGAGCTGGTGGCTGTGCACCATGCAGAGTATGGCAACACATGGACGAGGTGAGCTGGTGGCTGTGCACCATGCAGAGTATGGCAACACATGGACGAGGTGAGCTGGTGGCTGTGCACCATGCAGAGTACGGCAACACATGGACGAAGTGAGCTGGTAAATATTCACCATGCAGAGTATGGCAACACATGGACAAAGTGAGCTGGTAAATATTCACCATGCAGAGTATGGCAACACATGGACGAGGTGAGCTGGTACATATTCACCATGCAGAGTATGGCAACACATGGACGAGGTGAGCTGGTGGCTGTGCACCGTGCAGAGTATGGCAACACATGGACGAGGTGAGCTGGTGGCTGTGCACCATGCAGAGTATGGCAACACATGGACGAGGTGAGCTGGTGGCTGTACACCATGCAGAGTATGGCAACACATGGACGAGGTGAGCTGGTGGCTGTGCACCATGCAGAGTATGGCAACACATGGACGAGGTGAGCTGATACATATTTGCCATGCAGAGTATGGCAACACATGGACGAAGTGAGCTGGTACATATTCACCATGCAGAGTATGGCAACACATGGACGAAGTGAGCTGGTAGATATGCACCGTGCAGAGTATGGCAACACATGGACGAAGTGAGCTGGTACATATTCACCATGCAGAGTATGGCAACACATGGACGAAGTGAGCTGGTACATATTCACCATGCAGAGTATGGCAACGCATGGACGAAGTTTGTTTTTTTGTTTTTTTTTTTACACATGGACTAAGTGAGCTGTTTACCATGCAGAGTATGGCAACACATGGACGAGGTGAGCTGGTGGCTGTGCACCATGCAGAGTATGGCAACATATGGACGAGGTGAGCTGGTGGCTGTGCACCATGCAGAGTATGGCAACACATGGACGTGGTGAGCTGGTGGCTGTGCACCATGCAGACTATGGCAACACATGGACGAGGTGAGCTGGTGGCTGTGCACCATGCAGAGTATGGCAACACATGGACGAGGTGAGCTGGTGGCTGTGCACCATACAGAGTATGGCAACACATGGACGAGGTGAGCTGGTGGCTGTGCACCATGCAGAGTATGGCAACACATGGACGAGGTGAGCTGGTACATATTCACCATGCAGAGTATGGCAACACATGGACGAAGTGAGCTGGTACATATTCACCATGCAGAGTATGGCAACACATGGACGAAGTGAGCTGGTACATATTCACCATGCAGAGTATGGCAACGCATGGACGAAGTTTGTTTTTTTGTTTTTTTTTTTACACATGGACTAAGTGAGCTGTTTACCATGCAGAGTATGGCAACATATGGACGAGGTGAGCTGGTGGCTGTGCACCATGCAGAGTATGGCAACACATGGACGAGGTGAGCTGGTGGCTGTGCACCATGCAGACTATGGCAACACATGGACGAGGTGAGCTGGTGGCTATGCACCATGCAGAGTATGGCAACACATGGACGAGGTGAGCTGGTACATATTCACCATGCAGAGTATGGCAACACATGGACGAGGTGAGCTGGTGGCTGTGCACCGTGCAGAGTATGGCAACACATGGACGAGGTGAGCTGGTGGCTGTGCACCATGCAGAGTATGGCAACACATGGACGAGGTGAGCTGGTGGCTGTACACCATGCAGAGTATGGCAACACATGGACGAGGTGAGCTGGTGGCTGTGCACCATGCAGAGTATGGCAACACATGGACGAGGTGAGCTGGTGGCTGTGCACCATGCAGAGTACAGCAACATATGGACGAGGTGAGCTGGTGGCTGTGCACCATGCAGAGTATGGCAACACATGGACGAGGTGAGCTGGTGGCTGTGCACCATGCAGAGTATGGCAACACATGGACGAGGTGAGCTGGTACATATTCACCATGCAGAGTATGGCAACACATGGACGAAGTGAGCTGGTACATATTCACCATGCAGAGTATGGCAACACATGGACGAAGTGAGCTGGTAGATATGCACCGTGCAGAGTATGGCAACGCATGGACGAAGTTTGTTTTTTTGTTTTTTTGTTTACACATGGACTAAGTGAGCTGTTTACCATGCAGAGTATGGCAACACATGGACGAGGTGAGATGGTGGCTGTGCACCATGCAGAGTATGGCAACATATGGACGAGGTGAGCTGGTGGCTGTGCACCATGCAGAGTATGGCAACACATGGACGAGGTGAGCTGGTGGCTGTGCACCATGCAGACTATGGCAACACATGGACGAGGTGAGCTGGTGGCTGTGCACCATGCAGAGTATGGCAACACATGGACGAGGTGAGCTGGTGGCTGTGCACCATGCAGAGTATGGCAACACATGGACGAGGTGAGCTGGTGGCTGTGCACCATGCAGAGTATGGCAACACATGGACGAAGTTTGTTTTTTGTTTTTTTACACATGGACGAAGTGAGCTGGTGGCTGTGCACCGTGCAGAGTATGGCAACACATGGACGAAGTGAGCTGGTGGCTGTGCACCGTGCAGAGTATGGCAACACATGGACGAAGTGAGCTGGTACATATTCACCATGCAGAGTATGGCAACACATGGACGAAGTGAGCTGGTAGATATGCACCGTGCAGAGTATGGCAACACATGGACGAAGTGAGCTGGTACATATTCACCATGCAGAGTATGGCAACACATGGACGAAGTGAGCTGGTACATATTCACCATGCAGAGTATGGCAACGCATGGACGAAGTTTGTTTTTTTGTTTTTTTTTTTACACATGGACTAAGTGAGCTGTTTACCATGCAGAGTATGGCAACACATGGACGAGGTGAGCTGGTGGCTGTGCACCATGCAGAGTATGGCAACATATGGACGAGGTGAGCTGGTGGCTGTGCACCATGCAGAGTATGGCAACACATGGACGAGGTGAGCTGGTGGCTGTGCACCATGCAGACTATGGCAACACATGGACGAGGTGAGCTGGTGGCTGTGCACCATGCAGAGTATGGCAACACATGGACGAGGTGAGCTGGTGGCTGTGCACCATGCAGAGTATGGCAACACATGGACGAGGTGAGCTGGTGGCTGTGCACCATGCAGAGTATGGCAACACATGGACGAGGTGAGCTGGTACATATTCACCATGCAGAGTATGGCAACACATGGACGAAGTGAGCTGGTACATATTCACCATGCAGAGTATGGCAACACATGGACGAAGTGAGCTGGTACATATTCACCATGCAGAGTATGGCAACGCATGGACGAAGTTTGTTTTTTTGTTTACACATGGACTAAGTGAGCTGTTTACCATGCAGAGTATGGCAACATATGGACGAGGTGAGCTGGTGGCTGTGCACCATGCAGAGTATGGCAACACATGGACGAGGTGAGCTGGTGGCTGTGCACCATGCAGACTATGGCAACACATGGACGAGGTGAGCTGGTGGCTATGCACCATGCAGAGTATGGCAACACATGGACGAGGTGAGCTGGTACATATTCACCATGCAGAGTATGGCAACACATGGACGAGGTGAGCTGGTGGCTGTGCACCGTGCAGAGTATGGCAACACATGGACGAGGTGAGCTGGTGGCTGTGCACCATGCAGAGTATGGCAACACATGGACGAGGTGAGCTGGTGGCTGTACACCATGCAGAGTATGGCAACACATGGACGAGGTGAGCTGGTGGCTGTGCACCATGCAGAGTATGGCAACACATGGACGAGGTGAGCTGGTGGCTGTGCACCATGCAGAGTACAGCAACATATGGACGAGGTGAGCTGGTGGCTGTGCACCATGCAGAGTATGGCAACACATGGACGAGGTGAGCTGGTGGCTGTGCACCATGCAGAGTATGGCAACACATGGACGAGGTGAGCTGGTACATATTCACCATGCAGAGTATGGCAACACATGGACGAAGTGAGCTGGTACATATTCACCATGCAGAGTATGGCAACACATGGACGAAGTGAGCTGGTAGATATGCACCGTGCAGAGTATGGCAACGCATGGACGAAGTTTGTTTTTTTGTTTTTTTGTTTACACATGGACTAAGTGAGCTGTTTACCATGCAGAGTATGGCAACACATGGACGAGGTGAGATGGTGGCTGTGCACCATGCAGAGTATGGCAACATATGGACGAGGTGAGCTGGTGGCTGTGCACCATGCAGAGTATGGCAACACATGGACGAGGTGAGCTGGTGGCTGTGCACCATGCAGACTATGGCAACACATGGACGAGGTGAGCTGGTGGCTGTGCACCATGCAGAGTATGGCAACACATGGACGAGGTGAGCTGGTGGCTGTGCACCATGCAGAGTATGGCAACACATGGACGAGGTGAGCTGGTGGCTGTGCACCATGCAGAGTATGGCAACACATGGACGAAGTTTGTTTTTTGTTTTTTTACACATGGACGAAGTGAGCTGGTGGCTGTGCACCGTGCAGAGTATGGCAACACATGGACGAAGTGAGCTGGTGGCTGTGCACCGTGCAGAGTATGGCAACACATGGACGAAGTGAGCTGGTGGCTGTGCACCATGCAGAGTATGGCAACACATGGACGAGGTGAGCTGTTACATATTCACCATGCAGAGTATGGCAACACATGGACGAGGTGAGCTGGTACATATTCACCATGCAGAGTATGGCAACACATGGACGAGGTGAGCTGGTGGCTGTGCACAATGCAGAGTATAGCAACACATGGACGAGGTGAGCTGGTGGCTGTGCACCATGCAGAGTATGGCAACACATGGACGAGGTGAGCTGGTGGCTGTGCACCGTGCAGAGTATGGCAACACATGGACGAAGTGAGCTGGTGGCTGTGCACCGTGCAGAGTATGGCAACACATGGACGAGGTGAGCTGGTGGCTGTGCACCATGCAGAGTATGGCAACACATGGACGAGGTGAGCTGGTGGCTGTGCACCGTGCAGAGTATGGCAACACATGGACGACGTTTGTTTTTTGTTTTTTACACATGGACGAAGTGAGCTGGTGGCTGTGCACCATGCAGAGTATGGCAACACATTGACGAATTGAGCTGGTACATATTCACCATGCAGAGTATGGCAACACATGGACGAGGTGAGCTGGTGGCTGTGCACCATGCAGAGTATGGCAACACATGGACGAAGTGAGCTGCTACATATTCACCATGCAGAGTATGGCAACACATGGACGAAGTGAGCTGGTAGATATGCACCATGCAGAGTATGGCAACACATGGACGAAGTGAGCTGGTAGATATGCACCATGCAGAGTATGGCAACACATGGACGAAGTGAGCTGGTAGATATGCACCATGCAGAGTATGGCAACACATGGACGACGTTTGTTTTTTGTTTTTTACACATGGACGAAGTGAGCTGGTGGCTGTGCACCATGCAGAGTATGGCAACACATGGACGAAGTGAGCTGGTACATATTCACCATGCAGAGTATGGCAACACATGGACGAAGTGAGCTGGTAGATATGCACCATGCAGAGTATGGCAACACATGGACGAAGTGAGCTGGTACATATTCACCATGCAGAGTATGGCAACACATGGACGAAGTGAGCTGGTACATATTCACCATGCAGAGTATGGCAACGCATGGACGAAGTGAGCTGGTAGATATGCACCATGCAGAGTATGGCAGCGCATTGACGAAGTTTGTTTTTTTGTTTTTTTTTTACACATAGACGAAGTGAGCTGTGCACCATACAGAGTATGGCAACACATGGACGAGGTGAGCTGGTGGCTGTGCACCATGCAGAGTATGGCAACACATGGACGAGGTGAGCTGGTGGCTGTGCACCATGCAGAGTACGGCAACACATGGACGAAGTGAGCTGGTAAATATTCACCATGCAGAGTATGGCAACACATGGACAAAGTGAGCTGGTACATATTCACCATGCAGAGTATGGCAACACATGGACGAGGTGAGCTGGTACATATTCACCATGCAGAGTATGGCAACACATGGACAAAGTGAGCTGGTACATATTCACCATGCAGAGTATGGCAACACATGGACGAGGTGAGCTGGTGGCTGTGCACCATGCAGAGTATGGCAACATATGGACGAGGTGAGCTGGTGGCTGTGCACCATGCAGAGTATGGCAACACATGGACGAGGTGAGCTGGTGGCTGTGCACCATGCAGACTATGGCAACACATGGACGAGGTGAGCTGGTGGCTGTGCACCATGCAGAGTATGGCAACACATGGACGAGGTGAGCCGGTGGCTGTGCACCATGCAGAGTATGGCAACACATGGACGAGGTGAGCTGGTGGCTGTGCACCATGCAGAGTATGGCAACACATGGACGAAGTTTGTTTTTTGTTTTTTTACACATGGACGAAGTGAGCTGGTGGCTGTGCACCGTGCAGAGTATGGCAACACATGGACGAAGTGAGCTGGTTGCTGTGCACCGTGCAGAGTATGGCAACACATGGACGAAGTGAGCTGGTGGCTGTGCACCATGCAGAGTATGGCAACACATGGACGAGGTGAGCTGTTACATATTCACCATGCAGAGTATGGCAACACATGGACGAGGTGAGCTGGTACATATTCACCATGCAGAGTATGGCAACACATGGACGAGGTGAGCTGGTGGCTGTGCACAATGCAGAGTATAGCAACACATGGACGAGGTGAGCTGGTGGCTGTGCACCATGCAGAGTATGGCAACACATGGACGAGATGAGCTGGTGGCTGTGCACCGTGCAGAGTATGGCAACACATGGACGAAGTGAGCTGGTGGCTGTGCACCGTGCAGAGTATGGCAACACATGGACGAGGTGAGCTGGTGGCTGTGCACCATGCAGAGTATGGCAACACATGGACGAGGTGAGCTGGTGGCTGTGCACCGTGCAGAGTATGGCAACACATGGACGACGTTTGTTTTTTGTTTTTTACACATGGACGAAGTGAGCTGGTGGCTGTGCACCATGCAGAGTATGGCAACACATTGACGAATTGAGCTGGTACATATTCACCATGCAGAGTATGGCAACACATGGACGAGGTGAGCTGGTGGCTGTGCACCATGCAGAGTATGGCAACACATGGACGAAGTGAGCTGGTACATATTCACCATGCAGAGTATGGCAACACATGGACGAAGTGAGCTGGTAGATATGCACCATGCAGAGTATGGCAACACATGGACGAAGTGAGCTGGTAGATATGCACCATGCAGAGTATGGCAACACATGGACGAAGTGAGCTGGTAGATATGCACCATGCAGAGTATGGCAACACATGGACGACGTTTGTTTTTTGTTTTTTACACATGGACGAAGTGAGCTGGTGGCTGTGCACCATGCAGAGTATGGCAACACATGGACGAAGTGAGCTGGTACATATTCACCATGCAGAGTATGGCAACACATGGACGAAGTGAGCTGGTAGATATGCACCATGCAGAGTATGGCAACACATGGACGAAGTGAGCTGGTACATATTCACCATGCAGAGTATGGCAACACATGGACGAAGTGAGCTGGTACATATTCACCATGCAGAGTATGGCAACGCATGGACGAAGTGAGCTGGTAGATATGCACCATGCAGAGTATGGCAGCGCATTAACGAAGTTTGTTTTTTTGTTTTTTTTTTACACATAGACGAAGTGAGCTGTGCACCATACAGAGTATGGCAACACATGGACGAGGTGAGCTGGTGGCTGTGCACCATGCAGAGTATGGCAACACATGGACGAGGTGAGCTGGTGGCTGTGCACCATGCAGAGTACGGCAACACATGGACGAAGTGAGCTGGTAAATATTCACCATGCAGAGTATGGCAACACATGGACAAAGTGAGCTGGTACATATTCACCATGCAGAGTATGGCAACACATGGACGAGGTGAGCTGGTACATATTCACCATGCAGAGTATGGCAACACATGGACGAGGTGAGCTGGTGGCTGTGCACCGTGCAGAGTATGGCAACACATGGACGAGGTGAGCTGGTGGCTGTGCACCATGCAGAGTATGGCAACACATGGACGAGGTGAGCTGGTGGCTGTACACCATGCAGAGTATGGCAACACATGGACGAAGTTTGTTTTTTGTTTTTTTACACATGGACGAAGTGAGCTGGTGGCTGTGCACCGTGCAGAGTATGGCAACACATGGACGAGGTGAGCTGGTGGCTGTGCACCATGCAGAGTATGGCAACACATGGACGAGGTGAGCTGGTGGCTGTGCACCATGCAGAGTATGGCAACACATGGACGAAGTTTGTTTTTTGTTTTTTTACACATGGACGAAGTGAGCTGGTGGCTGTGCACCGTGCAGAGTATGGCAACACATGGACGAAGTGAGCTGGTGGCTGTGCACCGTGCAGAGTATGGCAACACATGGACGAAGTGAGCTGGTGGCTGTGCACCATGCAGAGTATGGCAACACATGGACGAGGTGAGCTGGTACATATTCACCATGCAGAGTATGGCAACACATGGACGAGGTGAGCTGGTACATATTCACCATGCAGAGTATGGCAACACATGGACGAGGTGAGCTGGTGGCTGTGCACAATGCAGAGTATGGCAACACATGGACGAGGTGAGCTGGTGGCTGTGCACCATGCAGAGTATGGCAACACATGGACGAGGTGAGCTGGTGGCTGTGCACCGTGCAGAGTATGGCAACACATGGACGAAGTGAGCTGGTGGCTGTGCACCGTGCAGAGTATGGCAACACATGGACGAGGTGAGCTGGTGGCTGTGCAACATGCAGAGTATGGCAACACATGGACGAGGTGAGCTGGTGGCTGTGCACCGTGCAGAGTATGGCAACACATGGACGACGTTTGTTTTTTGTTTTTTACACATGGACGAAGTGAGCTGGTGGCTGTGCACCGTGCAGAGTATGGCAACACATTAACGAAGTGAGCTGGTACATATTCACCATGCAGAGTATGGCAACACATGGACGAGGTGAGCTGGTGGCTGTGCACCATGCAGAGTATGGCAACACATGGACGAAGTGAGCTGGTACATATTCACCATGCAGAGTATGGCAACACATGGACGAAGTGAGCTGGTAGATATGCACCATGCAGAGTATGGCAACACATGGACGAAGTGAGCTGGTAGATATGCACCATGCAGAGTATGGCAACACATGGACGAAGTGAGCTGGTAGATATGCACCATGCAGAGTATGGCAACACATGGACGACGTTTGTTTTTTGTTTTTTACACATGGACGAAGTGAGCTGGTGGCTGTGAACCATGCACAGTATGGCAACACATGGACGAAGTGAGCTGGTGGCTGTGCACCATGCAGAGTATGGCAACACATGGACGAAGTGAGCTGGTACATATTCACCATGCAAAGTATGGCAACACATGGACGAGGTGAGCTGGTGGCTGTGCACCATGCAGAGTATGGCAACACATGGACGAAGTGAGCTGGTACATATTCACCATGCAGAGTATGGCAACACATGGACGAAGTGAGCTGGTAGATATGCACCATGCAGAGTATGGCAACACATGGACGAAGTGAGCTGGTACATATTCACCATGCAGAGTATGGCAACGCATGGACGAAGTGAGCTGGTAGATATGCACCATGCAGAGTATGGCAGCGCATTGACGAAGTTTGTTTTTTTGTTTTTTTTTTACACATAGACGAAGTGAGCTGTGCACCATACAGAGTATGGCAACACATGGACGAGGTGAGCTGGTGGCTGTGCACCATGCAGAGTATGGCAACACATGGACGAGGTGAGCTGGTGGCTGTGCACCATGCAGAGTACGGCAACACATGGACGAAGTGAGCTGGTAAATATTCACCATGCAGAGTATGGCAACACATGGACAAAGTGAGCTGGTAAATATTCACCGTGCAGAGTATGGCAACACATGGACGAGGTGAGCTGGTACATATTCACCATGCAGAGTATGGCAACACATGGACGAGGTGAGCTGGTGGCTGTGCACCGTGCAGAGTATGGCAACACATGGACGAGGTGAGCTGGTGGCTGTGCACCATGCAGAGTATGGCAACACATGGACGAGGTGAGCTGGTGACTGTACACCATGCAGAGTATGGCAACACATGGACGAGGTGAGCTGGTGGCTGTGCACCATGCAGAGTATGGCAACACATGGACGAGGTGAGCTGGTACATATTCACCATGCAGAGTATGGCAACACATGGACGAAGTGAGCTGGTACATATTCACCATGCAGAGTATGGCAACACATGGACGAAGTGAGCTGGTAGATATGCACCGTGCAGAGTATGGCAACACATGGACGAAGTGAGCTGGTACATATTCACCATGCAGAGTATGGCAACACATGGACGAAGTGAGCTGGTACATATTCACCATGCAGAGTATGGCAACGCATAGACGAAGTTTGTTTTTTTGTTTTTTTTTTTACACATGGACTAAGTGAGCTGTTTACCATGCAGAGTATGGCAACACATGGACGAGGTGAGCTGGTGGCTGTGCACCATGCAGAGTATGGCAACATATGGACGAGGTGAGCTGGTGGCTGTGCACCATGCAGAGTATGGCAACACATGGACGAGGTGAGCTGGTGGCTGTGCACCATGTAGACTATGGCAACACATGGACGAGGTGAGCTGGTGGCTGTGCACCATGCAGAGTATGGCAACACATGGACGAGGTGAGCTGGTGGCTGTGCACCATGCAGAGTATGGCAACACATGGACGAGGTGAGCTGGTACATATTCACCATGCAGAGTATGGCAACGCATGGACGAAGTTTGTTTTTTTGTTTACACATGGACTAAGTGAGCTGTTTACCATGCAGAGTATGGCAACACATGGACGAGGTGAGCTGGTGGCTGTGCACCATGCAGAGTATGGCAACATATGGACGAGGTGAGCTGGTGGCTGTGCACCATGCAGAGTATGGCAACACATGGACGAGGTGAGCTGGTGGCTGTGCACCATGCAGACTATGGCAACACATGGACGAGGTGAGCTGGTGGCTGTGCACCATGCAGAGTATGGCAACACATGGACGACGTTTGTTTTTTGTTTTTTTACACATGGACGAAGTGAGCTGGTGGCTGTGAACCATGCAGAGTATGGCAACACATGGACGAAGTGAGCTGGTGGCTGTGCACCATGCAGAGTATGGCAACACATGGACGAAGTGAGCTGGCACATATTCACCATGCAAAGTATGGCAACACATGGACGAGGTGAGCTGGTGGCTGTGCACCATGCAGAGTATGGCAACACATGGACGAAGTGAGCTGGTACATATTCACCATGCAGAGTATGGCAACACATGGACGAAGTGAGCTGGTAGATATGCACCATGCAGAGTATGGCAACACATGGACGAAGTGAGCTGGTACATATTCACCATGCAGAGTATGGCAACACATGGACGAAGTGAGCTGGTACATATTCACCATGCAGAGTATGGCAACGCATGGACGAAGTGAGCTGGTAGATATGCACCATGCAGAGTATGGCAGCGCATTGACGAAGTTTGTTTTTTTGTTTTTTTTTTACACATAGACGAAGTGAGCTGTGCACCATACAGAGTATGGCAACACATGGACGAGGTGAGCTGGTGGCTGTGCACCATGCAGAGTATGGCAACACATGGACGAGGTGAGCTGGTGGCTGTGCACCATGCAGAGTACGGCAACACATGGACGAAGTGAGCTGGTAAATATTCACCATGCAGAGTATGGCAACACATGGACAAAGTGAGCTGGTAAATATTCACCATGCAGAGTATGGCAACACATGGACGAGGTGAGCTGGTACATATTCACCATGCAGAGTATGGCAACACATGGACGAGGTGAGCTGGTGGCTGTGCACCGTGCAGAGTATGGCAACACATGGACGAGGTGAGCTGGTGGCTGTGCACCATGCAGAGTATGGCAACACATGGACGAGGTGAGCTGGTGGCTGTACACCATGCAGAGTATGGCAACACATGGACGAGGTGAGCTGGTGGCTGTGCACCATGCAGAGTATGGCAACACATGGACGAGGTGAGCTGGTACATATTCACCATGCAGAGTATGGCAACACATGGACGAAGTGAGCTGGTACATATTCACCATGCAGAGTATGGCAACGCATGGACGAAGTTTGTTTTTTTGTTTACACATGGACTAAGTGAGCTGTTTACCATGCAGAGTATGGCAACACATGGACGAGGTGAGCTGGTGGCTGTGCACCATGCAGAGTATGGCAACATATGGACGAGGTGAGCTGGTGGCTGTGCACCATGCAGAGTATGGCAACACATGGACGAGGTGAGCTGGTGGCTGTGCACCATGCAGACTATGGCAACACATGGACGAGGTGAGCTGGTGGCTGTGCACCATGCAGAGTATGGCAACACATGGACGACGTTTGTTTTTTGTTTTTTTACACATGGACGAAGTGAGCTGGTGGCTGTGAACCATGCAGAGTATGGCAACACATGGACGAAGTGAGCTGGTGGCTGTGCACCATGCAGAGTATGGCAACACATGGACGAAGTGAGCTGGCACATATTCACCATGCAAAGTATGGCAACACATGGACGAGGTGAGCTGGTGGCTGTGCACCATGCAGAGTATGGCAACACATGGACGAAGTGAGCTGGTACATATTCACCATGCAGAGTATGGCAACACATGGACGAAGTGAGCTGGTAGATATGCACCATGCAGAGTATGGCAACACATGGACGAAGTGAGCTGGTACATATTCACCATGCAGAGTATGGCAACACATGGACGAAGTGAGCTGGTACATATTCACCATGCAGAGTATGGCAACGCATGGACGAAGTGAGCTGGTAGATATGCACCATGCAGAGTATGGCAGCGCATTGACGAAGTTTGTTTTTTTGTTTTTTTTTTACACATAGACGAAGTGAGCTGTGCACCATACAGAGTATGGCAACACATGGACGAGGTGAGCTGGTGGCTGTGCACCATGCAGAGTATGGCAACACATGGACGAGGTGAGCTGGTGGCTGTGCACCATGCAGAGTACGGCAACACATGGACGAAGTGAGCTGGTAAATATTCACCATGCAGAGTATGGCAACACATGGACAAAGTGAGCTGGTAAATATTCACCATGCAGAGTATGGCAACACATGGACGAGGTGAGCTGGTACATATTCACCATGCAGAGTATGGCAACACATGGACGAGGTGAGCTGGTGGCTGTGCACCGTGCAGAGTATGGCAACACATGGACGAGGTGAGCTGGTGGCTGTGCACCATGCAGAGTATGGCAACACATGGACGAGGTGAGCTGGTGGCTGTACACCATGCAGAGTATGGCAACACATGGACGAGGTGAGCTGGTGGCTGTGCACCATGCAGAGTATGGCAACACATGGACGAGGTGAGCTGGTACATATTCACCATGCAGAGTATGGCAACACATGGACGAAGTGAGCTGGTACATATTCACCATGCAGAGTATGGCAACACATGGACGAAGTGAGCTGGTAGATATGCACCGTGCAGAGTATGGCAACACATGGACGAAGTGAGCTGGTACATATTCACCATGCAGAGTATGGCAACACATGGACGAAGTGAGCTGGTACATATTCACCATGCAGAGTATGGCAACGCATGGACGAAGTTTGTTTTTTTGTTTTTTTTTTTTACACATGGACTAAGTGAGCTGTTTACCATGCAGAGTATGGCAACACATGGACGAGGTGAGCTGGTGGCTGTGCACCATGCAGAGTATGGCAACATATGGACGAGGTGAGCTGGTGGCTGTGCACCATGCAGAGTATGGCAACACATGGACGAGGTGAGCTGGTGGCTGTGCACCATGCAGACTATGGCAACACATGGACGAGGTGAGCTGGTGGCTGTGCACCATGCAGAGTATGGCAACACATGGACGAGGTGAGCTGGTGGCTGTGCACCATGCAGAGTATGGCAACACATGGACGAGGTGAGCTGGTGGCTGTGCACCATGCAGAGTATGGCAACACATGGACGAGGTGAGCTGGTACATATTCACCATGCAGAGTATGGCAACACATGGACGAAGTGAGCTGGTACATATTCACCATGCAGAGTATGGCAACACATGGACGAAGTGAGCTGGTACATATTCACCATGCAGAGTATGGCAACGCATGGACGAAGTTTGTTTTTTTGTTTACACATGGACTAAGTGAGCTGTTTACCATGCAGAGTATGGCAACACATGGACGAGGTGAGCTGGTGGCTGTGCACCATGCAGAGTATGGCAACATATGGACGAGGTGAGCTGGTGGCTGTGCACCATGCAGAGTATGGCAACACATGGACGAGGTGAGCTGGTGGCTGTGCACCATGCAGACTATGGCAACACATGGACGAGGTGAGCTGGTGGCTATGCACCATGCAGACTATGGCAACACATGGACGAGGTGAGCTGGTGGCTGTGCACCATGCAGAGTATGGCAACACATGGACGAGGTGAGCTGGTGGCTGTGCACCATGCAGAGTATGGCAACACATGGACGAGGTGAGCTGGTGGCTGTGCACCATGCAGAGTATGGCAACACATGGACGAAGTTTGTTTTTTGTTTTTTTACACATGGACGAAGTGAGCTGGTGGCTGTGCACCGTGCAGAGTATGGCAACACATGGACGAAGTGAGCTGGTGGCTGTGCACCGTGCAGAGTATGGCAACACATGGACGAAGTGAGCTGGTACATATTCACCATGCAGAGTATGGCAACACATGGACGAAGTGAGCTGGTAGATATGCACCGTGCAGAGTATGGCAACACATGGACGAAGTGAGCTGGTACATATTCACCATGCAGAGTATGGCAACACATGGACGAAGTGAGCTGGTACATATTCACCATGCAGAGTATGGCAACGCATGGACGAAGTTTGTTTTTTTGTTTGTTTTTTTTACACATGGACTAAGTGAGCTGTTTACCATGCAGAGTATGGCAACACATGGACGAGGTGAGCTGGTGGCTGTGCACCATGCAGAGTATGGCAACATATGGACGAGGTGAGCTGGTGGCTGTGCACCATGCAGAGTATGGCAACACATGGACGAGGTGAGCTGGTGGCTGTGCACCATGCAGACTATGGCAACACATGGACGAGGTGAGCTGGTGGCTGTGCACCATGCAGAGTATGGCAACACATGGACGAGGTGAGCTGGTGGCTGTGCACCATGCAGAGTATGGCAACACATGGACGAGGTGAGCTGGTGGCTGTGCACCATGCAGAGTATGGCAACACATGGACGAGGTGAGCTGGTACATATTCACCATGCAGAGTATGGCAACACATGGACGAAGTGAGCTGGTACATATTCACCATGCAGAGTATGGCAACACATGGACGAAGTGAGCTGGTACATATTCACCATGCAGAGTATGGCAACGCATGGACGAAGTTTGTTTTTTTGTTTACACATGGACTAAGTGAGCTGTTTACCATGCAGAGTATGGCAACATATGGACGAGGTGAGCTGGTGGCTGTGCACCATGCAGAGTATGGCAACACATGGACGAGGTGAGCTGGTGGCTGTGCACCATGCAGACTATGGCAACACATGGACGAGGTGAGCTGGTGGCTATG
Source organism: Lampris incognitus (assembly GCF_029633865.1). Lineage (NCBI taxonomy): Eukaryota > Metazoa > Chordata > Actinopteri > Lampriformes > Lampridae > Lampris > Lampris incognitus. Next base: position 1,973,423 of record NC_079218.1, on the reverse strand, counting down.
CACCATGCAGAGTATGGCAACACATGGACGAGGTGAGCTGGTACATATTCACCATGCAGAGTATGGCAACACATGGACGAGGTGAGCTGGTGGCTGTGCACCGTGCAGAGTATGGCAACACATGGACGAGGTGAGCTGGTGGCTGTGCACCATGCAGAGTATGGCAACACATGGACGAGGTGAGCTGGTGGCTGTACACCATGCAGAGTATGGCAACACATGGACGAGGTGAGCTGGTGGCTGTGCACCATGCAGAGTATGGCAACACATGGACGAGGTGAGCTGGTGGCTGTGCACCATGCAGAGTACAGCAACATATGGACGAGGTGAGCTGGTGGCTGTGCACCATGCAGAGTATGGCAACACATGGACGAGGTGAGCTGGTGGCTGTGCACCATGCAGAGTATGGCAACACATGGACGAGGTGAGCTGGTACATATTCACCATGCAGAGTATGGCAACACATGGACGAAGTGAGCTGGTACATATTCACCATGCAGAGTATGGCAACACATGGACGAAGTGAGCTGGTAGATATGCACCGTGCAGAGTATGGCAACGCATGGACGAAGTTTGTTTTTTTGTTTTTTTGTTTACACATGGACTAAGTGAGCTGTTTACCATGCAGAGTATGGCAACACATGGACGAGGTGAGCTGGTGGCTGTGCACCATGCAGAGTATGGCAACATATGGACGAGGTGAGCTGGTGGCTGTGCACCATGCAGAGTATGGCAACACATGGACGAGGTGAGCTGGTGGCTGTGCACCATGCAGACTATGGCAACACATGGACGAGGTGAGCTGGTGGCTGTGCACCATGCAGACTATGGCAACACATGGACGAGGTGAGCTGGTGGCTGTGCACCATGCAGAGTATGGCAACACATGGACGAGGTGAGCTGGTGGCTGTGCACCATGCAGAGTATGGCAACACATGGACGAAGTTTGTTTTTTGTTTTTTTACACATGGACGAAGTGAGCTGGTGGCTGTGCACCGTGCAGAGTATGGCAACACATGGAGGAAGTGAGCTGGTGGCTGTGCACCGTGCAGAGTATGGCAACACATGGACGAAGTGAGCTGGTGGCTGTGCACCATGCAGAGTATGGCAACACATGGACGAGGTGAGCTGTTACATATTCACCATGCAGAGTATGGCAACACATGGACGAGGTGAGCTGGTACATATTCACCATGCAGAGTATGGCAACACATGGACGAGGTGAGCTGGTGGCTGTGCACAATGCAGAGTATAGCAACACATGGACGAGGTGAGCTGGTGGCTGTGCACCATGCAGAGTATGGCAACACATGGACGAGGTGAGCTGGTGGCTGTGCACCGTGCAGAGTATGGCAACACATGGACGAAGTGAGCTGGTGGCTGTGCACCGTGCAGAGTATGGCAACACATGGACGAGGTGAGCTGGTGGCTGTGCACCATGCAGAGTATGGCAACACATGGACGAGGTGAGCTGGTGGCTGTGCACCGTGCAGAGTATGGCAACACATGGACGACGTTTGTTTTTTGTTTTTTACACATGGACGAAGTGAGCTGGTGGCTGTGCACCATGCAGAGTATGGCAACACATTGACGAATTGAGCTGGTACATATTCACCATGCAGAGTATGGCAACACATGGACGAGGTGAGCTGGTGGCTGTGCACCATGCAGAGTATGGCAACACATGGACGAAGTGAGCTGCTACATATTCACCATGCAGAGTATGGCAACACATGGACGAGGTGAGCTGGTGGCTGTGCACCATGCAGAGTACGGCAACACATGGACGAAGTGAGCTGGTACATATTCACCATGCAGAGTATGGCAACACATGGACAAAGTGAGCTGGTACATATTCACCATGCAGAGTATGGCAACACATGGACGAGGTGAGCTGGTGGCTGTGCACCATGCAGACTATGGCAACACATGGACGAGGTGAGCTGGTGGCTATGCACCATGCAGACTATGGCAACACATGGACGAGGTGAGCTGGTGGCTGTGCACCATGCAGAGTATGGCAACACATGGACGAGGTGAGCTGGTGGCTGTGCACCATGCAGAGTATGGCAACACATGGACGAGGTGAGCTGGTGGCTGTGCACCATGCAGAGTATGGCAACACATGGACGAAGTTTGTTTTTTGTTTTTTTACACATGGACGAAGTGAGCTGGTGGCTGTGCACCGTGCAGAGTATGGCAACACATGGACGAAGTGAGCTGGTGGCTGTGCACCGTGCAGAGTATGGCAACACATGGACGAAGTGAGCTGGTACATATTCACCATGCAGAGTATGGCAACACATGGACGAAGTGAGCTGGTACATATTCACCATGCAGAGTATGGCAACACATGGACGAAGTGAGCTGGTAGATATGCACCGTGCAGAGTATGGCAACACATGGACGAAGTGAGCTGGTACATATTCACCATGCAGAGTATGGCAACACATGGACGAAGTGAGCTGGTACATATTCACCATGCAGAGTATGGCAACGCATGGACGAAGTTTGTTTTTTTGTTTTTTTTTTTTACACATGGACTAAGTGAGCTGTTTACCATGCAGAGTATGGCAACACATGGACGAGGTGAGCTGGTGGCTGTGCACCATGCAGAGTATGGCAACATATGGACGAGGTGAGCTGGTGGCTGTGCACCATGCAGAGTATGGCAACACATGGACGAGGTGAGCTGGTGGCTGTGCACCATGCAGACTATGGCAACACATGGACGAGGTGAGCTGGTGGCTGTGCACCATGCAGAGTATGGCAACACATGGACGAGGTGAGCTGGTGGCTGTGCACCATGCAGAGTATGGCAACACATGGACGAGGTGAGCTGGTGGCTGTGCACCATGCAGAGTATGGCAACACATGGACGAGGTGAGCTGGTACATATTCACCATGCAGAGTATGGCAACACATGGACGAAGTGAGCTGGTACATATTCACCATGCAGAGTATGGCAACACATGGACGAAGTGAGCTGGTACATATTCACCATGCAGAGTATGGCAACGCATGGACGAAGTTTGTTTTTTTGTTTACACATGGACTAAGTGAGCTGTTTACCATGCAGAGTATGGCAACACATGGACGAGGTGAGCTGGTGGCTGTGCACCATGCAGAGTATGGCAACATATGGACGAGGTGAGCTGGTGGCTGTGCACCATGCAGAGTATGGCAACACATGGACGAGGTGAGCTGGTGGCTGTGCACCATGCAGACTATGGCAACACATGGACGAGGTGAGCTGGTGGCTATGCACCATGCAGACTATGGCAACACATGGACGAGGTGAGCTGGTGGCTGTGCACCATGCAGAGTATGGCAACACATGGACGAGGTGAGCTGGTGGCTGTGCACCATGCAGAGTATGGCAACACATGGACGAGGTGAGCTGGTGGCTGTGCACCATGCAGAGTATGGCAACACATGGACGAAGTTTGTTTTTTGTTTTTTTACACATGGACGAAGTGAGCTGGTGGCTGTGCACCGTGCAGAGTATGGCAACACATGGACGAAGTGAGCTGGTGGCTGTGCACCGTGCAGAGTATGGCAACACATGGACGAAGTGAGCTGGTACATATTCACCATGCAGAGTATGGCAACACATGGACGAAGTGAGCTGGTAGATATGCACCGTGCAGAGTATGGCAACACATGGACGAAGTGAGCTGGTACATATTCACCATGCAGAGTATGGCAACACATGGACGAAGTGAGCTGGTACATATTCACCATGCAGAGTATGGCAACGCATGGACGAAGTTTGTTTTTTTGTTTGTTTTTTTTACACATGGACTAAGTGAGCTGTTTACCATGCAGAGTATGGCAACACATGGACGAGGTGAGCTGGTGGCTGTGCACCATGCAGAGTATGGCAACATATGGACGAGGTGAGCTGGTGGCTGTGCACCATGCAGAGTATGGCAACACATGGACGAGGTGAGCTGGTGGCTGTGCACCATGCAGACTATGGCAACACATGGACGAGGTGAGCTGGTGGCTGTGCACCATGCAGAGTATGGCAACACATGGACGAGGTGAGCTGGTGGCTGTGCACCATGCAGAGTATGGCAACACATGGACGAGGTGAGCTGGTGGCTGTGCACCATGCAGAGTATGGCAACACATGGACGAGGTGAGCTGGTACATATTCACCATGCAGAGTATGGCAACACATGGACGAAGTGAGCTGGTACATATTCACCATGCAGAGTATGGCAACACATGGACGAAGTGAGCTGGTACATATTCACCATGCAGAGTATGGCAACGCATGGACGAAGTTTGTTTTTTTGTTTACACATGGACTAAGTGAGCTGTTTACCATGCAGAGTATGGCAACATATGGACGAGGTGAGCTGGTGGCTGTGCACCATGCAGAGTATGGCAACACATGGACGAGGTGAGCTGGTGGCTGTGCACCATGCAGACTATGGCAACACATGGACGAGGTGAGCTGGTGGCTATGCACCATGCAGAGTATGGCAACACATGGACGAGGTGAGCTGGTACATATTCACCATGCAGAGTATGGCAACACATGGACGAGGTGAGCTGGTGGCTGTGCACCGTGCAGAGTATGGCAACACATGGACGAGGTGAGCTGGTGGCTGTGCACCATGCAGAGTATGGCAACACATGGACGAGGTGAGCTGGTGGCTGTACACCATGCAGAGTATGGCAACACATGGACGAGGTGAGCTGGTGGCTGTGCACCATGCAGAGTATGGCAACACATGGACGAGGTGAGCTGGTGGCTGTGCACCATGCAGAGTACAGCAACATATGGACGAGGTGAGCTGGTGGCTGTGCACCATGCAGAGTATGGCAACACATGGACGAGGTGAGCTGGTGGCTGTGCACCATGCAGAGTATGGCAACACATGGACGAGGTGAGCTGGTACATATTCACCATGCAGAGTATGGCAACACATGGACGAAGTGAGCTGGTACATATTCACCATGCAGAGTATGGCAACACATGGACGAAGTGAGCTGGTAGATATGCACCGTGCAGAGTATGGCAACGCATGGACGAAGTTTGTTTTTTTGTTTTTTTGTTTACACATGGACTAAGTGAGCTGTTTACCATGCAGAGTATGGCAACACATGGACGAGGTGAGCTGGTGGCTGTGCACCATGCAGAGTATGGCAACATATGGACGAGGTGAGCTGGTGGCTGTGCACCATGCAGAGTATGGCAACACATGGACGAGGTGAGCTGGTGGCTGTGCACCATGCAGACTATGGCAACACATGGACGAGGTGAGCTGGTGGCTGTGCACCATGCAGACTATGGCAACACATGGACGAGGTGAGCTGGTGGCTGTGCACCATGCAGAGTATGGCAACACATGGACGAGGTGAGCTGGTGGCTGTGCACCATGCAGAGTATGGCAACACATGGACGAAGTTTGTTTTTTGTTTTTTTACACATGGACGAAGTGAGCTGGTGGCTGTGCACCGTGCAGAGTATGGCAACACATGGAGGAAGTGAGCTGGTGGCTGTGCACCGTGCAGAGTATGGCAACACATGGACGAAGTGAGCTGGTGGCTGTGCACCATGCAGAGTATGGCAACACATGGACGAGGTGAGCTGTTACATATTCACCATGCAGAGTATGGCAACACATGGACGAGGTGAGCTGGTACATATTCACCATGCAGAGTATGGCAACACATGGACGAGGTGAGCTGGTGGCTGTGCACAATGCAGAGTATAGCAACACATGGACGAGGTGAGCTGGTGGCTGTGCACCATGCAGAGTATGGCAACACATGGACGAGGTGAGCTGGTGGCTGTGCACCGTGCAGAGTATGGCAACACATGGACGAAGTGAGCTGGTGGCTGTGCACCGTGCAGAGTATGGCAACACATGGACGAGGTGAGCTGGTGGCTGTGCACCATGCAGAGTATGGCAACACATGGACGAGGTGAGCTGGTGGCTGTGCACCGTGCAGAGTATGGCAACACATGGACGACGTTTGTTTTTTGTTTTTTACACATGGACGAAGTGAGCTGGTGGCTGTGCACCATGCAGAGTATGGCAACACATTGACGAATTGAGCTGGTACATATTCACCATGCAGAGTATGGCAACACATGGACGAGGTGAGCTGGTGGCTGTGCACCATGCAGAGTATGGCAACACATGGACGAAGTGAGCTGCTACATATTCACCATGCAGAGTATGGCAACACATGGACGAGGTGAGCTGGTGGCTGTGCACCATGCAGAGTACGGCAACACATGGACGAAGTGAGCTGGTACATATTCACCATGCAGAGTATGGCAACACATGGACAAAGTGAGCTGGTACATATTCACCATGCAGAGTATGGCAACACATGGACGAGGTGAGCTGGTGGCTGTGCACCATGCAGACTATGGCAACACATGGACGAGGTGAGCTGGTGGCTATGCACCATGCAGACTATGGCAACACATGGACGAGGTGAGCTGGTGGCTGTGCACCATGCAGAGTATGGCAACACATGGACGAGGTGAGCTGGTGGCTGTGCACCATGCAGAGTATGGCAACACATGGACGAGGTGAGCTGGTGGCTGTGCACCATGCAGAGTATGGCAACACATGGACGAAGTTTGTTTTTTGTTTTTTTACACATGGACGAAGTGAGCTGGTGGCTGTGCACCGTGCAGAGTATGGCAACACATGGACGAAGTGAGCTGGTGGCTGTGCACCGTGCAGAGTATGGCAACACATGGACGAAGTGAGCTGGTACATATTCACCATGCAGAGTATGGCAACACATGGACGAAGTGAGCTGGTAGATATGCACCGTGCAGAGTATGGCAACACATGGACGAAGTGAGCTGGTACATATTCACCATGCAGAGTATGGCAACACATGGACGAAGTGAGCTGGTACATATTCACCATGCAGAGTATGGCAACGCATGGACGAAGTTTGTTTTTTTGTTTGTTTTTTTTACACATGGACTAAGTGAGCTGTTTACCATGCAGAGTATGGCAACACATGGACGAGGTGAGCTGGTGGCTGTGCACCATGCAGAGTATGGCAACATATGGACGAGGTGAGCTGGTGGCTGTGCACCATGCAGAGTATGGCAACACATGGACGAGGTGAGCTGGTGGCTGTGCACCATGCAGACTATGGCAACACATGGACGAGGTGAGCTGGTGGCTGTGCACCATGCAGAGTATGGCAACACATGGACGAGGTGAGCTGGTGGCTGTGCACCATGCAGAGTATGGCAACACATGGACGAGGTGAGCTGGTGGCTGTGCACCATGCAGAGTATGGCAACACATGGACGAGGTGAGCTGGTACATATTCACCATGCAGAGTATGGCAACACATGGACGAAGTGAGCTGGTACATATTCACCATGCAGAGTATGGCAACACATGGACGAAGTGAGCTGGTACATATTCACCATGCAGAGTATGGCAACGCATGGACGAAGTTTGTTTTTTTGTTTACACATGGACTAAGTGAGCTGTTTACCATGCAGAGTATGGCAACATATGGACGAGGTGAGCTGGTGGCTGTGCACCATGCAGAGTATGGCAACACATGGACGAGGTGAGCTGGTGGCTGTGCACCATGCAGACTATGGCAACACATGGACGAGGTGAGCTGGTGGCTATGCACCATGCAGAGTATGGCAACACATGGACGAGGTGAGCTGGTACATATTCACCATGCAGAGTATGGCAACACATGGACGAGGTGAGCTGGTGGCTGTGCACCGTGCAGAGTATGGCAACACATGGACGAGGTGAGCTGGTGGCTGTGCACCATGCAGAGTATGGCAACACATGGACGAGGTGAGCTGGTGGCTGTACACCATGCAGAGTATGGCAACACATGGACGAGGTGAGCTGGTGGCTGTGCACCATGCAGAGTATGGCAACACATGGACGAGGTGAGCTGGTGGCTGTGCACCATGCAGAGTACAGCAACATATGGACGAGGTGAGCTGGTGGCTGTGCACCATGCAGAGTATGGCAACACATGGACGAGGTGAGCTGGTGGCTGTGCACCATGCAGAGTATGGCAACACATGGACGAGGTGAGCTGGTACATATTCACCATGCAGAGTATGGCAACACATGGACGAAGTGAGCTGGTACATATTCACCATGCAGAGTATGGCAACACATGGACGAAGTGAGCTGGTAGATATGCACCGTGCAGAGTATGGCAACGCATGGACGAAGTTTGTTTTTTTGTTTTTTTGTTTACACATGGACTAAGTGAGCTGTTTACCATGCAGAGTATGGCAACACATGGACGAGGTGAGCTGGTGGCTGTGCACCATGCAGAGTATGGCAACATATGGACGAGGTGAGCTGGTGGCTGTGCACCATGCAGAGTATGGCAACACATGGACGAGGTGAGCTGGTGGCTGTGCACCATGCAGACTATGGCAACACATGGACGAGGTGAGCTGGTGGCTGTGCACCATGCAGACTATGGCAACACATGGACGAGGTGAGCTGGTGGCTGTGCACCATGCAGAGTATGGCAACACATGGACGAGGTGAGCTGGTGGCTGTGCACCATGCAGAGTATGGCAACACATGGACGAAGTTTGTTTTTTGTTTTTTTACACATGGACGAAGTGAGCTGGTGGCTGTGCACCGTGCAGAGTATGGCAACACATGGAGGAAGTGAGCTGGTGGCTGTGCACCGTGCAGAGTATGGCAACACATGGACGAAGTGAGCTGGTGGCTGTGCACCATGCAGAGTATGGCAACACATGGACGAGGTGAGCTGTTACATATTCACCATGCAGAGTATGGCAACACATGGACGAGGTGAGCTGGTACATATTCACCATGCAGAGTATGGCAACACATGGACGAGGTGAGCTGGTGGCTGTGCACAATGCAGAGTATAGCAACACATGGACGAGGTGAGCTGGTGGCTGTGCACCATGCAGAGTATGGCAACACATGGACGAGGTGAGCTGGTGGCTGTGCACCGTGCAGAGTATGGCAACACATGGACGACGTTTGTTTTTTGTTTTTTACACATGGACGAAGTGAGCTGGTGGCTGTGCACCATGCAGAGTATGGCAACACATTGACGAATTGAGCTGGTACATATTCACCATGCAGAGTATGGCAACACATGGACGAGGTGAGCTGGTGGCTGTGCACCATGCAGAGTATGGCAACACATGGACGAAGTGAGCTGCTACATATTCACCATGCAGAGTATGGCAACACATGGACGAAGTGAGCTGGTAGATATGCGCCATGCAGAGTATGGCAACACATGGACGAAGTGAGCTGGTAGATATGCACCATGCAGAGTATGGCAACACATGGACGAAGTGAGCTGGTAGATATGCACCATGCAGAGTATGGCAACACATGGACGACGTTTGTTTTTTGTTTTTTACACATGGACGAAGTGAGCTGGTGGCTGTGCACCATGCAGAGTATGGCAACACATGGACGAAGTGAGCTGGTACATATTCACCATGCAGAGTATGGCAACACATGGACGAAGTGAGCTGGTAGATATGCACCATGCAGAGTATGGCAACACATGGACGAAGTGAGCTGGTACATATTCACCATGCAGAGTATGGCAACACATGGACGAAGTGAGCTGGTACATATTCACCATGCAGAGTATGGCAACGCATGGACGAAGTGAGCTGGTAGATATGCACCATGCAGAGTATGGCAGCGCATTAACGAAGTTTGTTTTTTTGTTTTTTTTTTACACATAGACGAAGTGAGCTGTGCACCATACAGAGTATGGCAACACATGGACGAGGTGAGCTGGTGGCTGTGCACCATGCAGAGTATGGCAACACATGGACGAGGTGAGCTGGTGGCTGTGCACCATGCAGAGTACGGCAACACATGGACGAAGTGAGCTGGTAAATATTCACCATGCAGAGTATGGCAACACATGGACAAAGTGAGCTGGTACATATTCACCATGCAGAGTATGGCAACACATGGACGAGGTGAGCTGGTACATATTCACCATGCAGAGTATGGCAACACATGGACGAGGTGAGCTGGTGGCTGTGCACCGTGCAGAGTATGGCAACACATGGACGAGGTGAGCTGGTGGCTGTGCACCATGCAGAGTATGGCAACACATGGACGAGGTGAGCTGGTGGCTGTACACCATGCAGAGTATGGCAACACATGGACGAAGTTTGTTTTTTGTTTTTTTACACATGGACGAAGTGAGCTGGTGGCTGTGCACCGTGCAGAGTATGGCAACACATGGACGAGGTGAGCTGGTGGCTGTGCACCATGCAGAGTATGGCAACACATGGACGAGGTGAGCTGGTGGCTGTGCACCATGCAGAGTATGGCAACACATGGACGAAGTTTGTTTTTTGTTTTTTTACACATGGACGAAGTGAGCTGGTGGCTGTGCACCGTGCAGAGTATGGCAACACATGGACGAAGTGAGCTGGTGGCTGTGCACCGTGCAGAGTATGGCAACACATGGACGAAGTGAGCTGGTGGCTGTGCACCATGCAGAGTATGGCAACACATGGACGAGGTGAGCTGGTACATATTCACCATGCAGAGTATGGCAACACATGGACGAGGTGAGCTGGTACATATTCACCATGCAGAGTATGGCAACACATGGACGAGGTGAGCTGGTGGCTGTGCACCGTGCAGAGTATGGCAACACATGGACGAAGTGAGCTGGTGGCTGTGCACCGTGCAGAGTATGGCAACACATGGACGAGGTGAGCTGGTGGCTGTGCAACATGCAGAGTATGGCAACACATGGACGAGGTGAGCTGGTGGCTGTGCACCGTGCAGAGTATGGCAACACATGGACGACGTTTGTTTTTTGTTTTTTACACATGGACGAAGTGAGCTGGTGGCTGTGCACCGTGCAGAGTATGGCAACACATTAACGAAGTGAGCTGGTACATATTCACCATGCAGAGTATGGCAACACATGGACGAGGTGAGCTGGTGGCTGTGCACCATGCAGAGTATGGCAACACATGGACGAAGTGAGCTGGTACATATTCACCATGCAGAGTATGGCAACACATGGACGAAGTGAGCTGGTAGATATGCACCATGCAGAGTATGGCAACACATGGACGAAGTGAGCTGGTAGATATGCACCATGCAGAGTATGGCAACACATGGACGAAGTGAGCTGGTAGATATGCACCATGCAGAGTATGGCAACACATGGACGACGTTTGTTTTTTGTTTTTTACACATGGACGAAGTGAGCTGGTGGCTGTGAACCATGCACAGTATGGCAACACATGGACGAAGTGAGCTGGTGGCTGTGCACCATGCAGAGTATGGCAACACATGGACGAAGTGAGCTGGTACATATTCACCATGCAAAGTATGGCAACACATGGACGAGGTGAGCTGGTGGCTGTGCACCATGCAGAGTATGGCAACACATGGACGAAGTGAGCTGGTACATATTCACCATGCAGAGTATGGCAACACATGGACGAAGTGAGCTGGTAGATATGCACCATGCAGAGTATGGCAACACATGGACGAAGTGAGCTGGTACATATTCACCATGCAGAGTATGGCAACGCATGGACGAAGTGAGCTGGTAGATATGCACCATGCAGAGTATGGCAGCGCATTGACGAAGTTTGTTTTTTTGTTTTTTTTTTACACATAGACGAAGTGAGCTGTGCACCATACAGAGTATGGCAACACATGGACGAGGTGAGCTGGTGGCTGTGCACCATGCAGACTATGGCAACACATGGACGAGGTGAGCTGGTGGCTATGCACCATGCAGAGTATGGCAACATATGGACGAGGTGAGCTGGTGGCTGTGCACCATGCAGAGTATGGCAACACATGGACGAGGTGAGCTGGTGGCTGTGCACCATGCAGACTATGGCAACACATGGACGAGGTGAGCTGGTGGCTATGCACCATGCAGACTATGGCAACACATGGACGAGGTGAGCTGGTGGCTGTGCACCATGCAGAGTATGGCAACACATGGACGAGGTGAGCTGGTGGCTGTGCACCATGCAGAGTATGGCAACACATGGACGAGGTGAGCTGGTGGCTGTGCACCATGCAGAGTATGGCAACACATGGACGAAGTTTGTTTTTTGTTTTTTTACACATGGACGAAGTGAGCTGGTGGCTGTGCACCGTGCAGAGTATGGCAACACATGGACGAAGTGAGCTGGTGGCTGTGCACCGTGCAGAGTATGGCAACACATGGACGAAGTGAGCTGGTACATATTCACCATGCAGAGTATGGCAACACATGGACGAAGTGAGCTGGTAGATATGCACCGTGCAGAGTATGGCAACACATGGACGAAGTGAGCTGGTACATATTCACCATGCAGAGTATGGCAACACATGGACGAAGTGAGCTGGTACATATTCACCATGCAGAGTATGGCAACGCATGGACGAAGTTTGTTTTTTTGTTTTTTTTTTTACACATGGACTAAGTGAGCTGTTTACCATGCAGAGTATGGCAACACATGGACGAGGTGAGCTGGTGGCTGTGCACCATGCAGAGTATGGCAACATATGGACGAGGTGAGCTGGTGGCTGTGCACCATGCAGAGTATGGCAACACATGGACGAGGTGAGCTGGTGGCTGTGCACCATGCAGACTATGGCAACACATGGACGAGGTGAGCTGGTGGCTGTGCACCATGCAGAGTATGGCAACACATGGACGAGGTGAGCTGGTGGCTGTGCACCATGCAGAGTATGGCAACACATGGACGAGGTGAGCTGGTGGCTGTGCACCATGCAGAGTATGGCAACACATGGACGAGGTGAGCTGGTACATATTCACCATGCAGAGTATGGCAACACATGGACGAAGTGAGCTGGTACATATTCACCATGCAGAGTATGGCAACACATGGACGAAGTGAGCTGGTACATATTCACCATGCAGAGTATGGCAACGCATGGACGAAGTTTGTTTTTTTGTTTACACATGGACTAAGTGAGCTGTTTACCATGCAGAGTATGGCAACATATGGACGAGGTGAGCTGGTGGCTGTGCACCATGCAGAGTATGGCAACACATGGACGAGGTGAGCTGGTGGCTGTGCACCATGCAGACTATGGCAACACATGGACGAGGTGAGCTGGTGGCTATGCACCATGCAGAGTATGGCAACACATGGACGAGGTGAGCTGGTACATATTCACCATGCAGAGTATGGCAACACATGGACGAGGTGAGCTGGTGGCTGTGCACCGTGCAGAGTATGGCAACACATGGACGAGGTGAGCTGGTGGCTGTGCACCATGCAGAGTATGGCAACACATGGACGAGGTGAGCTGGTGGCTGTACACCATGCAGAGTATGGCAACACATGGACGAGGTGAGCTGGTGGCTGTGCACCATGCAGAGTATGGCAACACATGGACGAGGTGAGCTGGTGGCTGTGCACCATGCAGAGTACAGCAACATATGGACGAGGTGAGCTGGTGGCTGTGCACCATGCAGAGTATGGCAACACATGGACGAGGTGAGCTGGTGGCTGTGCACCATGCAGAGTATGGCAACACATGGACGAGGTGAGCTGGTACATATTCACCATGCAGAGTATGGCAACACATGGACGAAGTGAGCTGGTACATATTCACCATGCAGAGTATGGCAACACATGGACGAAGTGAGCTGGTAGATATGCACCGTGCAGAGTATGGCAACGCATGGACGAAGTTTGTTTTTTTGTTTTTTTGTTTACACATGGACTAAGTGAGCTGTTTACCATGCAGAGTATGGCAACACATGGACGAGGTGAGCTGGTGGCTGTGCACCATGCAGAGTATGGCAACATATGGACGAGGTGAGCTGGTGGCTGTGCACCATGCAGAGTATGGCAACACATGGACGAGGTGAGCTGGTGGCTGTGCACCATGCAGACTATGGCAACACATGGACGAGGTGAGCTGGTGGCTGTGCACCATGCAGACTATGGCAACACATGGACGAGGTGAGCTGGTGGCTGTGCACCATGCAGAGTATGGCAACACATGGACGAGGTGAGCTGGTGGCTGTGCACCATGCAGAGTATGGCAACACATGGACGAAGTTTGTTTTTTGTTTTTTTACACATGGACGAAGTGAGCTGGTGGCTGTGCACCGTGCAGAGTATGGCAACACATGGAGGAAGTGAGCTGGTGGCTGTGCACCGTGCAGAGTATGGCAACACATGGACGAAGTGAGCTGGTGGCTGTGCACCATGCAGAGTATGGCAACACATGGACGAGGTGAGCTGTTACATATTCACCATGCAGAGTATGGCAACACATGGACGAGGTGAGCTGGTACATATTCACCATGCAGAGTATGGCAACACATGGACGAGGTGAGCTGGTGGCTGTGCACAATGCAGAGTATAGCAACACATGGACGAGGTGAGCTGGTGGCTGTGCACCATGCAGAGTATGGCAACACATGGACGAGGTGAGCTGGTGGCTGTGCACCGTGCAGAGTATGGCAACACATGGACGAAGTGAGCTGGTGGCTGTGCACCGTGCAGAGTATGGCAACACATGGACGAGGTGAGCTGGTGGCTGTGCACCATGCAGAGTATGGCAACACATGGACGAGGTGAGCTGGTGGCTGTGCACCGTGCAGAGTATGGCAACACATGGACGACGTTTGTTTTTTGTTTTTTACACATGGACGAAGTGAGCTGGTGGCTGTGCACCATGCAGAGTATGGCAACACATTGACGAATTGAGCTGGTACATATTCACCATGCAGAGTATGGCAACACATGGACGAGGTGAGCTGGTGGCTGTGCACCATGCAGAGTATGGCAACACATGGACGAAGTGAGCTGCTACATATTCACCATGCAGAGTATGGCAACACATGGACGAAGTGAGCTGGTAGATATGCGCCATGCAGAGTATGGCAACACATGGACGAAGTGAGCTGGTAGATATGCACCATGCAGAGTATGGCAACACATGGACGAAGTGAGCTGGTAGATATGCACCATGCAGAGTATGGCAACACATGGACGACGTTTGTTTTTTGTTTTTTACACATGGACGAAGTGAGCTGGTGGCTGTGCACCATGCAGAGTATGGCAACACATGGACGAAGTGAGCTGGTACATATTCACCATGCAGAGTATGGCAACACATGGACGAAGTGAGCTGGTAGATATGCACCATGCAGAGTATGGCAACACATGGACGAAGTGAGCTGGTACATATTCACCATGCAGAGTATGGCAACACATGGACGAAGTGAGCTGGTACATATTCACCATGCAGAGTATGGCAACGCATGGACGAAGTGAGCTGGTAGATATGCACCATGCAGAGTATGGCAGCGCATTAACGAAGTTTGTTTTTTTGTTTTTTTTTTACACATAGACGAAGTGAGCTGTGCACCATACAGAGTATGGCAACACATGGACGAGGTGAGCTGGTGGCTGTGCACCATGCAGAGTATGGCAACACATGGACGAGGTGAGCTGGTGGCTGTGCACCATGCAGAGTACGGCAACACATGGACGAAGTGAGCTGGTAAATATTCACCATGCAGAGTATGGCAACACATGGACAAAGTGAGCTGGTACATATTCACCATGCAGAGTATGGCAACACATGGACGAGGTGAGCTGGTACATATTCACCATGCAGAGTATGGCAACACATGGACGAGGTGAGCTGGTGGCTGTGCACCGTGCAGAGTATGGCAACACATGGACGAGGTGAGCTGGTGGCTGTGCACCATGCAGAGTATGGCAACACATGGACGAGGTGAGCTGGTGGCTGTACACCATGCAGAGTATGGCAACACATGGACGAAGTTTGTTTTTTGTTTTTTTACACATGGACGAAGTGAGCTGGTGGCTGTGCACCGTGCAGAGTATGGCAACACATGGACGAGGTGAGCTGGTGGCTGTGCACCATGCAGAGTATGGCAACACATGGACGAGGTGAGCTGGTGGCTGTGCACCATGCAGAGTATGGCAACACATGGACGAAGTTTGTTTTTTGTTTTTTTACACATGGACGAAGTGAGCTGGTGGCTGTGCACCGTGCAGAGTATGGCAACACATGGACGAAGTGAGCTGGTGGCTGTGCACCGTGCAGAGTATGGCAACACATGGACGAAGTGAGCTGGTGGCTGTGCACCATGCAGAGTATGGCAACACATGGACGAGGTGAGCTGGTACATATTCACCATGCAGAGTATGGCAACACATGGACGAGGTGAGCTGGTACATATTCACCATGCAG
The DNA here is from genome assembly GCF_029633865.1 of Lampris incognitus. Taxonomy (NCBI): domain Eukaryota; kingdom Metazoa; phylum Chordata; class Actinopteri; order Lampriformes; family Lampridae; genus Lampris; species Lampris incognitus. Next base: position 1,957,173 of record NC_079218.1, on the reverse strand, counting down.
AGTATGGCAACACATGGACGAGGTGAGCTGGTGGCTGTGCACAATGCAGAGTATGGCAACACATGGACGAGGTGAGCTGGTGGCTGTGCACCATGCAGAGTATGGCAACACATGGACGAGGTGAGCTGGTGGCTGTGCACCGTGCAGAGTATGGCAACACATGGACGAAGTGAGCTGGTGGCTGTGCACCGTGCAGAGTATGGCAACACATGGACGAGGTGAGCTGGTGGCTGTGCAACATGCAGAGTATGGCAACACATGGACGAGGTGAGCTGGTGGCTGTGCACCGTGCAGAGTATGGCAACACATGGACGACGTTTGTTTTTTGTTTTTTACACATGGACGAAGTGAGCTGGTGGCTGTGCACCGTGCAGAGTATGGCAACACATTAACGAAGTGAGCTGGTACATATTCACCATGCAGAGTATGGCAACACATGGACGAGGTGAGCTGGTGGCTGTGCACCATGCAGAGTATGGCAACACATGGACGAAGTGAGCTGGTACATATTCACCATGCAGAGTATGGCAACACATGGACGAAGTGAGCTGGTAGATATGCACCATGCAGAGTATGGCAACACATGGACGAAGTGAGCTGGTAGATATGCACCATGCAGAGTATGGCAACACATGGACGAAGTGAGCTGGTAGATATGCACCATGCAGAGTATGGCAACACATGGACGACGTTTGTTTTTTGTTTTTTACACATGGACGAAGTGAGCTGGTGGCTGTGAACCATGCACAGTATGGCAACACATGGACGAAGTGAGCTGGTGGCTGTGCACCATGCAGAGTATGGCAACACATGGACGAAGTGAGCTGGTACATATTCACCATGCAAAGTATGGCAACACATGGACGAGGTGAGCTGGTGGCTGTGCACCATGCAGAGTATGGCAACACATGGACGAAGTGAGCTGGTACATATTCACCATGCAGAGTATGGCAACACATGGACGAAGTGAGCTGGTAGATATGCACCATGCAGAGTATGGCAACACATGGACGAAGTGAGCTGGTACATATTCACCATGCAGAGTATGGCAACGCATGGACGAAGTGAGCTGGTAGATATGCACCATGCAGAGTATGGCAGCGCATTGACGAAGTTTGTTTTTTTGTTTTTTTTTTACACATAGACGAAGTGAGCTGTGCACCATACAGAGTATGGCAACACATGGACGAGGTGAGCTGGTGGCTGTGCACCATGCAGAGTATGGCAACACATGGACGAGGTGAGCTGGTGGCTGTGCACCATGCAGAGTACGGCAACACATGGACGAAGTGAGCTGGTAAATATTCACCATGCAGAGTATGGCAACACATGGACAAAGTGAGCTGGTAAATATTCACCGTGCAGAGTATGGCAACACATGGACGAGGTGAGCTGGTACATATTCACCATGCAGAGTATGGCAACACATGGACGAGGTGAGCTGGTGGCTGTGCACCGTGCAGAGTATGGCAACACATGGACGAGGTGAGCTGGTGGCTGTGCACCATGCAGAGTATGGCAACACATGGACGAGGTGAGCTGGTGACTGTACACCATGCAGAGTATGGCAACACATGGACGAGGTGAGCTGGTGGCTGTGCACCATGCAGAGTATGGCAACACATGGACGAGGTGAGCTGGTACATATTCACCATGCAGAGTATGGCAACACATGGACGAAGTGAGCTGGTACATATTCACCATGCAGAGTATGGCAACACATGGACGAAGTGAGCTGGTAGATATGCACCGTGCAGAGTATGGCAACACATGGACGAAGTGAGCTGGTACATATTCACCATGCAGAGTATGGCAACACATGGACGAAGTGAGCTGGTACATATTCACCATGCAGAGTATGGCAACGCATAGACGAAGTTTGTTTTTTTGTTTTTTTTTTACACATGGACTAAGTGAGCTGTTTACCATGCAGAGTATGGCAACATATGGACGAGGTGAGCTGGTGGCTGTGCACCATGCAGAGTATGGCAACACATGGACGAGGTGAGCTGGTGGCTGTGCACCATGTAGACTATGGCAACACATGGACGAGGTGAGCTGGTGGCTGTGCACCATGCAGAGTATGGCAACACATGGACGAGGTGAGCTGGTGGCTGTGCACCATGCAGAGTATGGCAACACATGGACGAGGTGAGCTGGTACATATTCACCATGCAGAGTATGGCAACGCATGGACGAAGTTTGTTTTTTTGTTTACACATGGACTAAGTGAGCTGTTTACCATGCAGAGTATGGCAACACATGGACGAGGTGAGCTGGTGGCTGTGCACCATGCAGAGTATGGCAACATATGGACGAGGTGAGCTGGTGGCTGTGCACCATGCAGAGTATGGCAACACATGGACGAGGTGAGCTGGTGGCTGTGCACCATGCAGACTATGGCAACACATGGACGAGGTGAGCTGGTGGCTGTGCACCATGCAGAGTATGGCAACACATGGACGACGTTTGTTTTTTGTTTTTTTACACATGGACGAAGTGAGCTGGTGGCTGTGAACCATGCAGAGTATGGCAACACATGGACGAAGAGAGCTGGTGGCTGTGCACCATGCAGAGTATGGCAACACATGGACGAAGTGAGCTGGCACATATTCACCATGCAAAGTATGGCAACACATGGACGAGGTGAGCTGGTGGCTGTGCACCATGCAGAGTATGGCAACACATGGACGAAGTGAGCTGGTACATATTCACCATGCAGAGTATGGCAACACATGGACGAAGTGAGCTGGTAGATATGCACCATGCAGAGTATGGCAACACATGGACGAAGTGAGCTGGTACATATTCACCATGCAGAGTATGGCAACACATGGACGAAGTGAGCTGGTACATATTCACCATGCAGAGTATGGCAACGCATGGACGAAGTGAGCTGGTAGATATGCACCATGCAGAGTATGGCAGCGCATTGACGAAGTTTGTTTTTTTGTTTTTTTTTTACACATAGACGAAGTGAGCTGTGCACCATACAGAGTATGGCAACACATGGACGAGGTGAGCTGGTGGCTGTGCACCATGCAGAGTATGGCAACACATGGACGAGGTGAGCTGGTGGCTGTGCACCATGCAGAGTACGGCAACACATGGACGAAGTGAGCTGGTAAATATTCACCATGCAGAGTATGGCAACACATGGACAAAGTGAGCTGGTAAATATTCACCATGCAGAGTATGGCAACACATGGACGAGGTGAGCTGGTACATATTCACCATGCAGAGTATGGCAACACATGGACGAGGTGAGCTGGTGGCTGTGCACCGTGCAGAGTATGGCAACACATGGACGAGGTGAGCTGGTGGCTGTGCACCATGCAGAGTATGGCAACACATGGACGAGGTGAGCTGGTGGCTGTACACCATGCAGAGTATGGCAACACATGGACGAGGTGAGCTGGTGGCTGTGCACCATGCAGAGTATGGCAACACATGGACGAGGTGAGCTGGTACATATTCACCATGCAGAGTATGGCAACACATGGACGAAGTGAGCTGGTACATATTCACCATGCAGAGTATGGCAACACATGGACGAAGTGAGCTGGTAGATATGCACCGTGCAGAGTATGGCAACACATGGACGAAGTGAGCTGGTACATATTCACCATGCAGAGTATGGCAACACATGGACGAAGTGAGCTGGTACATATTCACCATGCAGAGTATGGCAACGCATGGACGAAGTTTGTTTTTTTGTTTTTTTTTTTTACACATGGACTAAGTGAGCTGTTTACCATGCAGAGTATGGCAACACATGGACGAGGTGAGCTGGTGGCTGTGCACCATGCAGAGTATGGCAACATATGGACGAGGTGAGCTGGTGGCTGTGCACCATGCAGAGTATGGCAACACATGGACGAGGTGAGCTGGTGGCTGTGCACCATGCAGACTATGGCAACACATGGACGAGGTGAGCTGGTGGCTGTGCACCATGCAGAGTATGGCAACACATGGACGAGGTGAGCTGGTGGCTGTGCACCATGCAGAGTATGGCAACACATGGACGAGGTGAGCTGGTGGCTGTGCACCATGCAGAGTATGGCAACACATGGACGAGGTGAGCTGGTACATATTCACCATGCAGAGTATGGCAACACATGGACGAAGTGAGCTGGTACATATTCACCATGCAGAGTATGGCAACACATGGACGAAGTGAGCTGGTACATATTCACCATGCAGAGTATGGCAACGCATGGACGAAGTTTGTTTTTTTGTTTACACATGGACTAAGTGAGCTGATTACCATGCAGAGTATGGCAACACATGGACGAGGTGAGCTGGTGGCTGTGCACCATGCAGAGTATGGCAACATATGGACGAGGTGAGCTGGTGGCTGTGCACCATGCAGAGTATGGCAACAAATGGACGAGGTGAGCTGGTGGCTGTGCACCATGCAGACTATGGCAACACATGGACGAGGTGAGCTGGTGGCTATGCACCATGCAGAGTATGGCAACACATGGACGAGGTGAGCTGGTACATATTCACCATGCAGAGTATGGCAACACATGGACGAGGTGAGCTGGTGGCTGTAAACCGTGCAGAGTATGGCAACACATGGACGAGGTGAGCTGGTGGCTGTGCACCATGCAGAGTATGGCAACACATGGACGAGGTGAGCTGGTGGCTGTGCACCATGCAGAGTATGGCAACACATGGACGAGGTGAGCTGGTGGCTGTGCACCATGCAGAGTACGGCAACACATGGACGAAGTGAGCTGGTAAATATTCACCATGCAGAGTATGGCAACACATGGACAAAGTGAGCTGGTAAATATTCACCATGCAGAGTATGGCAACACATGGACGAGGTGAGCTGGTACATATTCACCATGCAGAGTATGGCAACACATGGACGAGGTGAGCTGGTGGCTGTGCACCGTGCAGAGTATGGCAACACATGGACGAGGTGAGCTGGTGGCTGTGCACCATGCAGAGTATGGCAACACATGGACGAGGTGAGCTGGTGGCTGTACACCATGCAGAGTATGGCAACACATGGACGAGGTGAGCTGGTGGCTGTGCACCATGCAGAGTATGGCAACACATGGACGAGGTGAGCTGATACATATTTGCCATGCAGAGTATGGCAACACATGGACGAAGTGAGCTGGTACATATTCACCATGCAGAGTATGGCAACACATGGACGAAGTGAGCTGGTAGATATGCACCGTGCAGAGTATGGCAACACATGGACGAAGTGAGCTGGTACATATTCACCATGCAGAGTATGGCAACACATGGACGAAGTGAGCTGGTACATATTCACCATGCAGAGTATGGCAACGCATGGACGAAGTTTGTTTTTTTGTTTTTTTTTTTACACATGGACTAAGTGAGCTGTTTACCATGCAGAGTATGGCAACACATGGACGAGGTGAGCTGGTGGCTGTGCACCATGCAGAGTATGGCAACATATGGACGAGGTGAGCTGGTGGCTGTGCACCATGCAGAGTATGGCAACACATGGACGTGGTGAGCTGGTGGCTGTGCACCATGCAGACTATGGCAACACATGGACGAGGTGAGCTGGTGGCTGTGCACCATGCAGAGTATGGCAACACATGGACGAGGTGAGCTGGTGGCTGTGCACCATGCAGAGTATGGCAACACATGGACGAGGTGAGCTGGTGGCTGTGCACCATGCAGAGTATGGCAACACATGGACGAGGTGAGCTGGTACATATTCACCATGCAGAGTATGGCAACACATGGACGAAGTGAGCTGGTACATATTCACCATGCAGAGTATGGCAACACATGGACGAAGTGAGCTGGTACATATTCACCATGCAGAGTATGGCAACGCATGGACGAAGTTTGTTTTTTTGTTTACACATGGACTAAGTGAGCTGTTTACCATGCAGAGTATGGCAACATATGGACGAGGTGAGCTGGTGGCTGTGCACCATGCAGAGTATGGCAACACATGGACGAGGTGAGCTGGTGGCTGTGCACCATGCAGACTATGGCAACACATGGACGAGGTGAGCTGGTGGCTATGCACCATGCAGAGTATGGCAACACATGGACGAGGTGAGCTGGTACATATTCACCATGCAGAGTATGGCAACACATGGACGAGGTGAGCTGGTGGCTGTGCACCGTGCAGAGTATGGCAACACATGGACGAGGTGAGCTGGTGGCTGTGCACCATGCAGAGTATGGCAACACATGGACGAGGTGAGCTGGTGGCTGTACACCATGCAGAGTATGGCAACACATGGACGAGGTGAGCTGGTGGCTGTGCACCATGCAGAGTATGGCAACACATGGACGAGGTGAGCTGGTGGCTGTGCACCATGCAGAGTACAGCAACATATGGACGAGGTGAGCTGGTGGCTGTGCACCATGCAGAGTATGGCAACACATGGACGAGGTGAGCTGGTGGCTGTGCACCATGCAGAGTATGGCAACACATGGACGAGGTGAGCTGGTACATATTCACCATGCAGAGTATGGCAACACATGGACGAAGTGAGCTGGTACATATTCACCATGCAGAGTATGGCAACACATGGACGAAGTGAGCTGGTAGATATGCACCGTGCAGAGTATGGCAACGCATGGACGAAGTTTGTTTTTTTGTTTTTTTGTTTACACATGGACTAAGTGAGCTGTTTACCATGCAGAGTATGGCAACACATGGACGAGGTGAGATGGTGGCTGTGCACCATGCAGAGTATGGCAACATATGGACGAGGTGAGCTGGTGGCTGTGCACCATGCAGAGTATGGCAACACATGGACGAGGTGAGCTGGTGGCTGTGCACCATGCAGACTATGGCAACACATGGACGAGGTGAGCTGGTGGCTGTGCACCATGCAGAGTATGGCAACACATGGACGAGGTGAGCTGGTGGCTGTGCACCATGCAGGGTATGGCAACACATGGACGAGGTGAGCTGGTGGCTCTGCACCATGCAGAGTATGGCAACACATGGACGAAGTTTGTTTTTTGTTTTTTTACACATGGACGAAGTGAGCTGGTGGCTGTGCACCGTGCAGAGTATGGCAACACATGGACGAAGTGAGCTGGTGGCTGTGCACCGTGCAGAGTATGGCAACACATGGACGAAGTGAGCTGGTGGCTGTGCACCATGCAGAGTATGGCAACACATGGACGAGGTGAGCTGTTACATATTCACCATGCAGAGTATGGCAACACATGGACGAGGTGAGCTGGTACATATTCACCATGCAGAGTATGGCAACACATGGACGAGGTGAGCTGGTGGCTGTGCACAATGCAGAGTATAGCAACACATGGACGAGGTGAGCTGGTGGCTGTGCACCATGCAGAGTATGGCAACACATGGACGAGGTGAGCTGGTGGCTGTGCACCGTGCAGAGTATGGCAACACATGGACGAAGTGAGCTGGTGGCTGTGCACCGTGCAGAGTATGGCAACACATGGACGAGGTGAGCTGGTGGCTGTGCACCATGCAGAGTATGGCAACACATGGACGAGGTGAGCTGGTGGCTGTGCACCATGCAGAGTATGGCAACACATTGACGAATTGAGCTGGTACATATTCACCATGCAGAGTATGGCAACACATGGACGAGGTGAGCTGGTGGCTGTGCACCATGCAGAGTATGGCAACACATGGACGAAGTGAGCTGGTACATATTCACCATGCAGAGTATGGCAACACATGGACGAAGTGAGCTGGTAGATATGCACCATGCAGAGTATGGCAACACATGGACGAAGTGAGCTGGTAGATATGCACCATGCAGAGTATGGCAACACATGGACGAAGTGAGCTGGTAGATATGCACCATGCAGAGTATGGCAACACATGGACGACGTTTGTTTTTTGTTTTTTACACATGGACGAAGTGAGCTGGTGGCTGTGCACCATGCAGAGTATGGCAACACATGGACGAAGTGAGCTAGTACATATTCACCATGCAGAGTATGGCAACACATGGACGAAGTGAGCTGGTAGATATGCACCATGCAGAGTATGGCAACACATGGACGAAGTGAGCTGGTACATATTCACCATGCAGAGTATGGCAACACATGGACGAAGTGAGCTGGTACATATTCACCATGCAGAGTATGGCAACGCATGGACGAAGTGAGCTGGTAGATATGCACCATGCAGAGTATGGCAGCGCATTGACGAAGTTTGTTTTTTTGTTTTTTTTTTACACATAGACGAAGTGAGCTGTGCACCATACAGAGTATGGCAACACATGGACGAGGTGAGCTGGTGGCTGTGCACCATGCAGAGTATGGCAACACATGGACGAGGTGAGCTGGTGGCTGTGCACCATGCAGAGTACGGCAACACATGGACGAAGTGAGCTGGTAAATATTCACCATGCAGAGTATGGCAACACATGGACAAAGTGAGCTGGTACATAATCACCATGCAGAGTATGGCAACACATGGACGAGGTGAGCTGGTACATATTCACCATGCAGAGTATGGCAACACATGGACAAAGTGAGCTGGTACATATTCACCATGCAGAGTATGGCAACACATGGACGAGGTGAGCTGGTACATATTCACCATGCAGAGTATGGCAACACATGGACGAGGTGAGCTGGTGGCTGTGCACCGTGCAGAGTATGGCAACACATGGACGAGGTGAGCTGGTGGCTGTGCACCATGCAGAGTATGGCAACACATGGACGAGGTGAGCTGCTGGCTGTACACCATGCAGAGTATGGCAACACATGGACGAAGTTTGTTTTTTGTTTTTTTACACATGGACGAAGTGAGCTGGTGGCTGTGCACCGTGCAGAGTATGGCAACACATGGACGAGGTGAGCTGGTGGCTGTGCACCATGCAGAGTATGGCAACACATGGACGAGGTGAGCTGGTGGCTGTGCACCATGCAGAGTATGGCAACACATGGACGAAGTTTGTTTTTTGTTTTTTTACACATGGACGAAGTGAGCTGGTGGCTGTGCACCGTGCAGAGTATGGCAACACATGGACGAGGTGAGCTGGTACATATTCACCATGCAGAGTATGGCAACACATGGACGAGGTGAGCTGGTACATATTCACCATGCAGAGTATGGCAACACATGGACGAGGTGAGCTGGTGGCTGTGCACAATACAGAGTATGGCAACACATGGACGAGGTGAGCTGGTGGCTGTGCACGATGCAGAGTATGGCAACACATGGACGAGGTGAGCTGGTGGCTGTGCACCGTGCAGAGTATGGCAACACATGGACGAAGTGAGCTGGTGGCTGTGCACCGTGCAGAGTATGGCAACACATGGACGAGGTGAGCTGGTGGCTGTGCACCATGCAGAGTATGGCAACATATGGACGAGGTGAGCTGGTGGCTGTGCACCATGCAGAGTATGGCAACACATGGACGAGGTGAGCTGGTGGCTGTGCACCATGCAGACTATGGCAACACATGGACGAGGTGAGCTGGTGGCTGTGCACCATGCAGAGTATGGCAACACATGGACGAGGTGAGCTGGTGGCTGTGCACCATGCAGAGTATGGCAACACATGGACGAGGTGAGCTGGTGGCTGTGCACCATACAGAGTATGGCAACACATGGACGAGGTGAGCTGGTACATATTCACCATGCAGAGTATGGCAACACATGGACGAAGTGAGCTGGTACATATTCACCATGCAGAGTATGGCAACACATGGACGAAGTGAGCTGGTACATATTCACCATGCAGAGTATGGCAACGCATGGACGAAGTTTGTTTTTTTGTTTACACATGGACTAAGTGAGCTGTTTACCATGCAGAGTATGGCAACACATGGACGAGGTGAGCTGGTGGCTGTGCACCATGCAGAGTATGGCAACATATGGACGAGGTGAGCTGGTGGCTGTGCACCATGCAGAGTATGGCAACACATGGACGAGGTGAGCTGGTGGCTGTGCACCATGCAGACTATGGCAACACATGGACGAGGTGAGCTGGTGGCTATGCACCATGCAGAGTATGGCAACACATGGACGAGGTGAGCTGGTACATATTCACCATGCAGAGTATGGCAACACATGGACGAGGTGAGCTGGTGGCTGTAAACCGTGCAGAGTATGGCAACACATGGACGAGGTGAGCTGGTGGCTGTGCACCATGCAGAGTATGGCAACACATGGACGAGGTGAGCTGGTGGCTGTGCACCATGCAGAGTATGGCAACACATGGACGAGGTGAGCTGGTGGCTGTGCACCATGCAGAGTACGGCAACACATGGACGAAGTGAGCTGGTAAATATTCACCATGCAGAGTATGGCAACACATGGACAAAGTGAGCTGGTAAATATTCACCATGCAGAGTATGGCAACACATGGACGAGGTGAGCTGGTACATATTCACCATGCAGAGTATGGCAACACATGGACGAGGTGAGCTGGTGGCTGTGCACCGTGCAGAGTATGGCAACACATGGACGAGGTGAGCTGGTGGCTGTGCACCATGCAGAGTATGGCAACACATGGACGAGGTGAGCTGGTGGCTGTACACCATGCAGAGTATGGCAACACATGGACGAGGTGAGCTGGTGGCTGTGCACCATGCAGAGTATGGCAACACATGGACGAGGTGAGCTGATACATATTTGCCATGCAGAGTATGGCAACACATGGACGAAGTGAGCTGGTACATATTCACCATGCAGAGTATGGCAACACATGGACGAAGTGAGCTGGTAGATATGCACCGTGCAGAGTATGGCAACACATGGACGAAGTGAGCTGGTACATATTCACCATGCAGAGTATGGCAACACATGGACGAAGTGAGCTGGTACATATTCACCATGCAGAGTATGGCAACGCATGGACGAAGTTTGTTTTTTTGTTTTTTTTTTTACACATGGACTAAGTGAGCTGTTTACCATGCAGAGTATGGCAACACATGGACGAGGTGAGCTGGTGGCTGTGCACCATGCAGAGTATGGCAACATATGGACGAGGTGAGCTGGTGGCTGTGCACCATGCAGAGTATGGCAACACATGGACGTGGTGAGCTGGTGGCTGTGCACCATGCAGACTATGGCAACACATGGACGAGGTGAGCTGGTGGCTGTGCACCATGCAGAGTATGGCAACACATGGACGAGGTGAGCTGGTGGCTGTGCACCATGCAGAGTATGGCAACACATGGACGAGGTGAGCTGGTGGCTGTGCACCATGCAGAGTATGGCAACACATGGACGAGGTGAGCTGGTACATATTCACCATGCAGAGTATGGCAACACATGGACGAAGTGAGCTGGTACATATTCACCATGCAGAGTATGGCAACACATGGACGAAGTGAGCTGGTACATATTCACCATGCAGAGTATGGCAACGCATGGACGAAGTTTGTTTTTTTGTTTACACATGGACTAAGTGAGCTGTTTACCATGCAGAGTATGGCAACATATGGACGAGGTGAGCTGGTGGCTGTGCACCATGCAGAGTATGGCAACACATGGACGAGGTGAGCTGGTGGCTGTGCACCATGCAGACTATGGCAACACATGGACGAGGTGAGCTGGTGGCTATGCACCATGCAGAGTATGGCAACACATGGACGAGGTGAGCTGGTACATATTCACCATGCAGAGTATGGCAACACATGGACGAGGTGAGCTGGTGGCTGTGCACCGTGCAGAGTATGGCAACACATGGACGAGGTGAGCTGGTGGCTGTGCACCATGCAGAGTATGGCAACACATGGACGAGGTGAGCTGGTGGCTGTACACCATGCAGAGTATGGCAACACATGGACGAGGTGAGCTGGTGGCTGTGCACCATGCAGAGTATGGCAACACATGGACGAGGTGAGCTGGTGGCTGTGCACCATGCAGAGTACAGCAACATATGGACGAGGTGAGCTGGTGGCTGTGCACCATGCAGAGTATGGCAACACATGGACGAGGTGAGCTGGTGGCTGTGCACCATGCAGAGTATGGCAACACATGGACGAGGTGAGCTGGTACATATTCACCATGCAGAGTATGGCAACACATGGACGAAGTGAGCTGGTACATATTCACCATGCAGAGTATGGCAACACATGGACGAAGTGAGCTGGTAGATATGCACCGTGCAGAGTATGGCAACGCATGGACGAAGTTTGTTTTTTTGTTTTTTTGTTTACACATGGACTAAGTGAGCTGTTTACCATGCAGAGTATGGCAACACATGGACGAGGTGAGATGGTGGCTGTGCACCATGCAGAGTATGGCAACATATGGACGAGGTGAGCTGGTGGCTGTGCACCATGCAGAGTATGGCAACACATGGACGAGGTGAGCTGGTGGCTGTGCACCATGCAGACTATGGCAACACATGGACGAGGTGAGCTGGTGGCTGTGCACCATGCAGAGTATGGCAACACATGGACGAGGTGAGCTGGTGGCTGTGCACCATGCAGAGTATGGCAACACATGGACGAGGTGAGCTGGTGGCTGTGCACCATGCAGAGTATGGCAACACATGGACGAAGTTTGTTTTTTGTTTTTTTACACATGGACGAAGTGAGCTGGTGGCTGTGCACCGTGCAGAGTATGGCAACACATGGACGAAGTGAGCTGGTGGCTGTGCACCGTGCAGAGTATGGCAACACATGGACGAAGTGAGCTGGTGGCTGTGCACCATGCAGAGTATGGCAACACATGGACGAGGTGAGCTGTTACATATTCACCATGCAGAGTATGGCAACACATGGACGAGGTGAGCTGGTACATATTCACCATGCAGAGTATGGCAACACATGGACGAGGTGAGCTGGTGGCTGTGCACAATGCAGAGTATAGCAACACATGGACGAGGTGAGCTGGTGGCTGTGCACCATGCAGAGTATGGCAACACATGGACGAGGTGAGCTGGTGGCTGTGCACCGTGCAGAGTATGGCAACACATGGACGAAGTGAGCTGGTGGCTGTGCACCGTGCAGAGTATGGCAACACATGGACGAGGTGAGCTGGTGGCTGTGCACCATGCAGAGTATGGCAACACATGGACGAGGTGAGCTGGTGGCTGTGCACCGTGCAGAGTATGGCAACACATGGACGACGTTTGTTTTTTGTTTTTTACACATGGACGAAGTGAGCTGGTGGCTGTGCACCATGCAGAGTATGGCAACACATTGACGAATTGAGCTGGTACATATTCACCATGCAGAGTATGGCAACACATGGACGAGGTGAGCTGGTGGCTGTGCACCATGCAGAGTATGGCAACACATGGACGAAGTGAGCTGGTACATATTCACCATGCAGAGTATGGCAACACATGGACGAAGTGAGCTGGTAGATATGCACCATGCAGAGTATGGCAACACATGGACGAAGTGAGCTGGTAGATATGCACCATGCAGAGTATGGCAACACATGGACGAAGTGAGCTGGTAGATATGCACCATGCAGAGTATGGCAACACATGGACGACGTTTGTTTTTTGTTTTTTACACATGGACGAAGTGAGCTGGTGGCTGTGCACCATGCAGAGTATGGCAACACATGGACGAAGTGAGCTGGTACATATTCACCATGCAGAGTATGGCAACACATGGACGAAGTGAGCTGGTAGATATGCACCATGCAGAGTATGGCAACACATGGACGAAGTGAGCTGGTACATATTCACCATGCAGAGTATGGCAACACATGGACGAAGTGAGCTGGTACATATTCACCATGCAGAGTATGGCAACGCATGGACGAAGTGAGCTGGTAGATATGCACCATGCAGAGTATGGCAGCGCATTGACGAAGTTTGTTTTTTTGTTTTTTTTTTACACATAGACGAAGTGAGCTGTGCACCATACAGAGTATGGCAACACATGGACGAGGTGAGCTGGTGGCTGTGCACCATGCAGAGTATGGCAACACATGGACGAGGTGAGCTGGTGGCTGTGCACCATGCAGAGTACGGCAACACATGGACGAAGTGAGCTGGTAAATATTCACCATGCAGAGTATGGCAACACATGGACAAAGTGAGCTGGTACATATTCACCATGCAGAGTATGGCAACACATGGACGAGGTGAGCTGGTACATATTCACCATGCAGAGTATGGCAACACATGGACAAAGTGAGCTGGTACATATTCACCATGCAGAGTATGGCAACACATGGACGAGGTGAGCTGGTACATATTCACCATGCAGAGTATGGCAACACATGGACGAGGTGAGCTGGTGGCTGTGCACCGTGCAGAGTATGGCAACACATGGACGAGGTGAGCTGGTGGCTGTGCACCATGCAGAGTATGGCAACACATGGACGAGGTGAGCTGGTGGCTGTACACCATGCAGAGTATGGCAACACATGGACGAAGTTTGTTTTTTGTTTTTTTACACATGGACGAAGTGAGCTGGTGGCTGTGCACCGTGCAGAGTATGGCATCACATGGACGAGGTGAGCTGGTGGCTGTGCACCATGCAGAGTATGGCAACACATGGACGAGGTGAGCTGGTGGCTGTGCACCATGCAGAGTATGGCAACACATGGACGAAGTTTGTTTTTTGTTTTTTTACACATGGACGAAGTGAGCTGGTGGCTGTGCACCGTGCAGAGTATGGCAACACATGGACGAAGTGAGCTGGTGGCTGTGCACCGTGCAGAGTATGGCAACACATGGACGAAGTGAGCTGGTGGCTGTGCACCATGCAGAGTATGGCAACACATGGACGAGGTGAGCTGGTACATATTCACCATGCAGAGTATGGCAACACATGGACGAGGTGAGCTGGTACATATTCACCATAAAGAGTATGGCAACACATGGACGAGGTGAGCTGGTGGCTGTGCACAATGCAGAGTATGGCAACACATGGACGAGGTGAGCTGGTGGCTGTGCACCATGCAGAGTATGGCAACACATGGACGAGGTGAGCTGGTGGCTGTGCACCGTGCAGCGTATGGCAACACATGGACGAAGTGAGCTGGTGGCTGTGCACCGTGCAGAGTATGGCAACACATGGACGAGGTGAGCTGGTGGCTGTGCAACATGCAGAGTATGGCAACACATGGACGAGGTGAGCTGGTGGCTGTGCACCGTGCAGAGTATGGCAACACATGGACGACGTTTGTTTTTTGTTTTTTACACATGGACGAAGTGAGCTGGTGGCTGTGCACCGTGCAGAGTATGGCAACACATTAACGAAGTGAGCTGGTACATATTCACCATGCAGAGTATGGCAACACATGGACGAGGTGAGCTGGTGGCTGTGCACCATGCAGAGTATGGCAACACATGGACGAAGTGAGCTGGTACATATTCACCATGCAGAGTATGGCAACACATGGACGAAGTGAGCTGGTAGATATGCACCATGCAGAGTATGGCAACACATGGACGAAGTGAGCTGGTAGATATGCACCATGCAGAGTATGGCAACACATGGACGAAGTGAGCTGGTAGATATGCACCATGCAGAGTATGGCAACACATGGACGACGTTTGTTTTTTGTTTTTTACACATGGACGAAGTGAGCTGGTGGCTGTGAACCATGCACAGTATGGCAACACATGGACGAAGTGAGCTGGTGGCTGTGCACCATGCAGAGTATGGCAACACATGGACGAAGTGAGCTGGTACATATTCACCATGCAAAGTATGGCAACACATGGACGAGGTGAGCTGGTGGCTGTGCACCGTGCAGAGTATGGCAACACATGGACGAGGTGAGCTGGTGGCTGTGCACCATGCAGAGTATGGCAACACATGGACGAGGTGAGCTGGTGGCTGTGCACCGTGCAGAGTATGGCAACACATGGACGAAGTGAGCTGGTACATATTCACCATGCAGAGTATGGCAACACATGGACGAAGTGAGCTGGTAGATATGCACCATGCAGAGTATGGCAACACATGGACGAAGTGAGCTGGTACATATTCACCATGCAGAGTATGGCAACGCATGGACGAAGTGAGCTGGTAGATATGCACCATGCAGAGTATGGCAGCGCATTGACGAAGTTTGTTTTTTTGTTTTTTTTTTACACATAGACGAAGTGAGCTGTGCACCATACAGAGTATGGCAACACATGGACGAGGTGAGCTGGTGGCTGTGCACCATGCAGAGTATGGCAACACATGGACGAGGTGAGCTGGTGGCTGTGCACCATGCAGAGTACGGCAACACATGGACGAAGTGAGCTGGTAAATATTCACCATGCAGAGTATGGCAACACATGGACAAAGTGAGCTGGTAAATATTCACCGTGCAGAGTATGGCAACACATGGACGAGGTGAGCTGGTACATATTCACCATGCAGAGTATGGCAACACATGGACGAGGTGAGCTGGTGGCTGTGCACCGTGCAGAGTATGGCAACACATGGACGAGGTGAGCTGGTGGCTGTGCACCATGCAGAGTATGGCAACACATGGACGAGGTGAGCTGGTGACTGTACACCGTGCAGAGTATGGCAACACATGGACGAGGTGAGCTGGTGGCTGTGCACCATGCAGAGTATGGCAACACATGGACGAGGTGAGCTGGTACATATTCACCATGCAGAGTATGGCAACACATGGACGAAGTGAGCTGGTACATATTCACCATGCAGAGTATGGCAACACATGGACGAAGTGAGCTGGTAGATATGCACCGTGCAGAGTATGGCAACACATGGACGAAGTGAGCTGGTACATATTCACCATGCAGAGTATGGCAACACATGGACGAAGTGAGCTGGTACATATTCACCATGCAGAGTATGGCAACGCATAGACAAAGTTTTTTTTTTTGTTTTTTTTTTTACACATGGACTAAGTGAGCTGTTTACCATGCAGAGTATGGCAACACATGGACGAGGTGAGCTGGTGGCTGTGCACCATGCAGAGTATGGCAACATATGGACGAGGTGAGCTGGTGGCTGTGCACCATGCAGAGTATGGCAACACATGGACGAGGTGAGCTGGTGGCTGTGCACCATGTAGACTATGGCAACACATGGACGAGGTGAGCTGGTGGCTGTGCACCATGCAGAGTATGGCAACACATGGACGAGGTGAGCTGGTGGCTGTGCACCATGCAGAGTATGGCAACACATGGACGAGGTGAGCTGGTGGCTGTGCACCATGCAGAGTATGGGAACACATGGACGAAGTTTGTTTTTTGTTTTTTTACACATGGACGAAGTGAGCTGGTGGCTGTGCACCGTGCAGAGTATGGCAACACATGGACGAAGTGAGCTGGTGGCTGTGCACCGTGCAGAGTATGGCAACACATGGACGAAGTGAGCTGGTGGCTGTGCACCATGCAGAGTATGGCAACACATGGACGAGGTGAGCTGGTACATATTCACCATGCAGAGTATGGCAACACATGGACGAGGTGAGCTGGTACATATTCACCATGCAGAGTATGGCAACATATGGACGAGGTGAGCTGGTACATATTCACCATGCAGAGTATGGCAACACATGGACGAGGTGAGCTGGTGGCTGTGCACAATGCAGAGTATAGCAACACATGGACGAGGTGAGCTGGTGGCTGTGCACCATGCAGAGTATGGCAACACATGGACGAGGTGAGCTGGTGGCTGTGCACCGTGCATAGTATGGCAACACATGGACGAAGTGAGCTGGTGGCTGTGCACCGTGCAGAGCATGGCAACACATGGACGAGGTGAGCTGGTGGCTGTGCACCATGCAGAGTATGGCAACACATGGACGAGGTGAGCTGGTGGCTGTGCACCGTGCAGAGTATGGCAACACATGGACGACGTTTGTTTTTTGTTTTTTACACATGGACGAAGTGAGCTGGTGGCTGTGCACCATGCAGAGTATGGCAACACATTGACGAAGTGAGCTGGTACATATTCACCATGCAGAGTATGGCAACACATGGACGAGGTGAGCTGGTGGCTGTGCACCATGCAGAGTATGGCAACACATGGACGAAGTGAGCTGGTACATATTCACCATGCAGAGTATGGCAACACATGGACGAAGTGAGCTGGTAGATATGCACCATGCAGAGTATGGCAACACATGGACGAAGTGAGCTGGTAGATATGCACCATGCAGAGTATGGCAACACATGGACGAAGTGAGCTGGTAGATATGCACCATGCGGAGTATGGCAACACATGGACGACGTTTGTTTTTTGTTTTTTACACATGGACGAAGTGAGCTGGTGGCTGTGAACCATGCAGAGTATGGCAACACATGGACGAAGTGAGCTGGTGGCTGTGCACCATGCAGAGTATGGCAACACATGGACGAAGTGAGCTGGTACATATTCACCATGCAGAGTGTGGCAACACATGGACGAGGTGAGCTGGTGGCTGTGCACCATGCAGAGTATGGCAACACATGGACGAAGTGAGCTGGTACATATTCACCATGCAGAGTATGGCAACACATGGACGAAGTGAGCTGGTAGATATGCACCATGCAGAGTATGGCAACACATGGACGAAGTGAGCTGGTACATATTCACCATGCAGAGTATGGCAACACATGGACGAAGTGAACTGGTACATATTCACCATGCAGAGTATGGCAACGCATGGACGAAGTGAGCTGGTAGATATGCACCATGCAGAGTATGGCAGCGCATTGACGAAGTTTTTTTTTTTGTTTTTTTTTTACACATAGACGAAGTGAGCTGTGCACCATACAGAGTATGGCAACACATGGACGAGGTGAGCTGGTGGCTGTGCACCCTGCAGAGTATGGCAACACATGGACGAGGTGAGCTGGTGGCTGTACACCATGCAGAGTATGGCAACACATGGACGAGGTGAGCTGGTGGCTGTGCACCATGCAGAGTATGGCAACACATGGACGAGGTGAGCTGGTGGCTGTGCACCATGCAGAGTACAGCAACATATGGACGAGGTGAGCTGGTGGCTGTGCACCATGCAGAGTATGGCAACACATGGACGAAGTGAGCTGGTAGATATGCACCATGCAGAGTATGGCAACACATGGACGACGTTTGTTTTTTGTTTTTTACACATGGACGAAGTGAGCTGGTGGCTGTGCACCATGCAGAGTATGGCAACACATGGACGAAGTGAGCTGGTACATATTCACCATGCAGAGTATGGCAACACATGGACGAAGTGAGCTGGTAGATATGCACCATGCAGAGTATGGCAACACATGGACGAAGTGAGCTGGTACATATTCACCATGCAGAGTATGGCAACACATGGACGAAGTGAGCTGGTACATATTCACCATGCAGAGTATGGCAACGCATGGACGAAGTGAGCTGGTAGATATGCACCATGCAGAGTATGGCAGCGCATTGACGAAGTTTGTTTTTTTGTTTTTTTTTTACACATAGACGAAGTGAGCTGTGCACCATACAGAGTATGGCAACACATGGACGAGGTGAGCTGGTGGCTGTGCACCATGCAGAGTATGGCAACACATGGACGAGGTGAGCTGGTGGCTGTGCACCATGCAGAGTACGGCAACACATGGACGAAGTGAGCTGGTAAATATTCACCATGCAGAGTATGGCAACACATGGACAAAGTGAGCTGGTACATATTCACCATGCAGAGTATGGCAACACATGGACGAGGTGAGCTGGTACATATTCACCATGCAGAGTATGGCAACACATGGACAAAGTGAGCTGGTACATATTCACCATGCAGAGTATGGCAACACATGGACGAGGTGAGCTGGTACATATTCACCATGCAGAGTATGGCAACACATGGACGAGGTGAGCTGGTGGCTGTGCACCGTGCAGAGTATGGCAACACATGGACGAGGTGAGCTGGTGGCTGTGCACCATGCAGAGTATGGCAACACATGGACGAGGTGAGCTGGTGGCTGTACACCATGCAGAGTATGGCAACACATGGACGAAGTTTGTTTTTTGTTTTTTTACACATGGACGAAGTGAGCTGGTGGCTGTGCACCGTGCAGAGTATGGCAACACATGGACGAGGTGAGCTGGTGGCTGTGCACCATGCAGAGTATGGCAACACATGGACGAGGTGAGCTGGTGGCTGTGCACCATGCAGAGTATGGCAACACATGGACGAAGTTTGTTTTTTGTTTTTTTACACATGGACGAAGTGAGCTGGTGGCTGTGCACCGTGCAGAGTATGGCAACACATGGACGAAGTGAGCTGGTGGCTGTGCACCGTGCAGAGTATGGCAACACATGGACGAAGTGAGCTGGTGGCTGTGCACCATGCAGAGTATGGCAACACATGGACGAGGTGAGCTGGTACATATTCACCATGCAGAGTATGGCAACACATGGACGAGGTGAGCTGGTACATATTCACCATGCAGAGTATGGCAACACATGGACGAGGTGAGCTGGTGGCTGTGCACAATGCAGAGTATGGCAACACATGGACGAGGTGAGCTGGTGGCTGTGCACCATGCAGAGTATGGCAACACATGGACGAGGTGAGCTGGTGGCTGTGCACCGTGCAGCGTATGGCAACACATGGACGAAGTGAGCTGGTGGCTGTGCACCGTGCAGAGTATGGCAACACATGGACGAGGTGAGCTGGTGGCTGTGCAACATGCAGAGTATGGCAACACATGGACGAGGTGAGCTGGTGGCTGTGCACCGTGCAGAGTATGGCAACACATGGACGACGTTTGTTTTTTGTTTTTTACACATGGACGAAGTGAGCTGGTGGCTGTGCACCGTGCAGAGTATGGCAACACATTAACGAAGTGAGCTGGTACATATTCACCATGCAGAGTATGGCAACACATGGACGAGGTGAGCTGGTGGCTGTGCACCATGCAGAGTATGGCAACACATGGACGAAGTGAGCTGGTACATATTCACCATGCAGAGTATGGCAACACATGGACGAAGTGAGCTGGTAGATATGCACCATGCAGAGTATGGCAACACATGGACGAAGTGAGCTGGTAGATATGCACCATGCAGAGTATGGCAACACATGGACGAAGTGAGCTGGTAGATATGCACCATGCAGAGTATGGCAACACATGGACGACGTTTGTTTTTTGTTTTTTACACATGGACGAAGTGAGCTGGTGGCTGTGAACCATGCACAGTATGGCAACACATGGACGAAGTGAGCTGGTGGCTGTGCACCATGCAGAGTATGGCAACACATGGACGAAGTGAGCTGGTACATATTCACCATGCAAAGTATGGCAACACATGGACGAGGTGAGCTGGTGGCTGTGCACCGTGCAGAGTATGGCAACACATGGACGAGGTGAGCTGGTGGCTGTGCACCATGCAGAGTATGGCAACACATGGACGAGGTGAGCTGGTGGCTGTGCACCGTGCAGAGTATGGCAACACATGGACGAAGTGAGCTGGTACATATTCACCATGCAGAGTATGGCAACACATGGACGAAGTGAGCTGGTAGATATGCACCATGCAGAGTATGGCAACACATGGACGAAGTGAGCTGGTACATATTCACCATGCAGAGTATGGCAACGCATGGACGAAGTGAGCTGGTAGATATGCACCATGCAGAGTATGGCAGCGCATTGACGAAGTTTGTTTTTTTGTTTTTTTTTTACACATAGACGAAGTGAGCTGTGCACCATACAGAGTATGGCAACACATGGACGAGGTGAGCTGGTGGCTGTGCACCATGCAGAGTATGGCAACACATGGACGAGGTGAGCTGGTGGCTGTGCACCATGCAGAGTACGGCAACACATGGACGAAGTGAGCTGGTAAATATTCACCATGCAGAGTATGGCAACACATGGACAAAGTGAGCTGGTAAATATTCACCGTGCAGAGTATGGCAACACATGGACGAGGTGAGCTGGTACATATTCACCATGCAGAGTATGGCAACACATGGACGAGGTGAGCTGGTGGCTGTGCACCGTGCAGAGTATGGCAACACATGGACGAGGTGAGCTGGTGGCTGTGCACCATGCAGAGTATGGCAACACATGGACGAGGTGAGCTGGTGACTGTACACCGTGCAGAGTATGGCAACACATGGACGAGGTGAGCTGGTGGCTGTGCACCATGCAGAGTATGGCAACACATGGACGAGGTGAGCTGGTACATATTCACCATGCAGAGTATGGCAACACATGGACGAAGTGAGCTGGTACATATTCACCATGCAGAGTATGGCAACACATGGACGAAGTGAGCTGGTAGATATGCACCGTGCAGAGTATGGCAACACATGGACGAAGTGAGCTGGTACATATTCACCATGCAGAGTATGGCAACACATGGACGAAGTGAGCTGGTACATATTCACCATGCAGAGTATGGCAACGCATAGACAAAGTTTTTTTTTTTGTTTTTTTTTTTACACATGGACTAAGTGAGCTGTTTACCATGCAGAGTATGGCAACACATGGACGAGGTGAGCTGGTGGCTGTGCACCATGCAGAGTATGGCAACATATGGACGAGGTGAGCTGGTGGCTGTGCACCATGCAGAGTATGGCAACACATGGACGAGGTGAGCTGGTGGCTGTGCACCATGTAGACTATGGCAACACATGGACGAGGTGAGCTGGTGGCTGTGCACCATGCAGAGTATGGCAACACATGGACGAGGTGAGCTGGTGGCTGTGCACCATGCAGAGTATGGCAACACATGGACGAGGTGAGCTGGTGGCTGTGCACCATGCAGAGTATGGGAACACATGGACGAAGTTTGTTTTTTGTTTTTTTACACATGGACGAAGTGAGCTGGTGGCTGTGCACCGTGCAGAGTATGGCAACACATGGACGAAGTGAGCTGGTGGCTGTGCACCGTGCAGAGTATGGCAACACATGGACGAAGTGAGCTGGTGGCTGTGCACCATGCAGAGTATGGCAACACATGGACGAGGTGAGCTGGTACATATTCACCATGCAGAGTATGGCAACACATGGACGAGGTGAGCTGGTACATATTCACCATGCAGAGTATGGCAACATATGGACGAGGTGAGCTGGTACATATTCACCATGCAGAGTATGGCAACACATGGACGAGGTGAGCTGGTGGCTGTGCACAATGCAGAGTATAGCAACACATGGACGAGGTGAGCTGGTGGCTGTGCACCATGCAGAGTATGGCAACACATGGACGAGGTGAGCTGGTGGCTGTGCACCGTGCATAGTATGGCAACACATGGACGAAGTGAGCTGGTGGCTGTGCACCGTGCAGAGCATGGCAACACATGGACGAGGTGAGCTGGTGGCTGTGCACCATGCAGAGTATGGCAACACATGGACGAGGTGAGCTGGTGGCTGTGCACCGTGCAGAGTATGGCAACACATGGACGACGTTTGTTTTTTGTTTTTTACACATGGACGAAGTGAGCTGGTGGCTGTGCACCATGCAGAGTATGGCAACACATTGACGAAGTGAGCTGGTACATATTCACCATGCAGAGTATGGCAACACATGGACGAGGTGAGCTGGTGGCTGTGCACCATGCAGAGTATGGCAACACATGGACGAAGTGAGCTGGTACATATTCACCATGCAGAGTATGGCAACACATGGACGAAGTGAGCTGGTAGATATGCACCATGCAGAGTATGGCAACACATGGACGAAGTGAGCTGGTAGATATGCACCATGCAGAGTATGGCAACACATGGACGAAGTGAGCTGGTAGATATGCACCATGCGGAGTATGGCAACACATGGACGACGTTTGTTTTTTGTTTTTTACACATGGACGAAGTGAGCTGGTGGCTGTGAACCATGCAGAGTATGGCAACACATGGACGAAGTGAGCTGGTGGCTGTGCACCATGCAGAGTATGGCAACACATGGACGAAGTGAGCTGGTACATATTCACCATGCAGAGTGTGGCAACACATGGACGAGGTGAGCTGGTGGCTGTGCACCATGCAGAGTATGGCAACACATGGACGAAGTGAGCTGGTACATATTCACCATGCAGAGTATGGCAACACATGGACGAAGTGAGCTGGTAGATATGCACCATGCAGAGTATGGCAACACATGGACGAAGTGAGCTGGTACATATTCACCATGCAGAGTATGGCAACACATGGACGAAGTGAGCTGGTACATATTCACCATGCAGAGTATGGCAACGCATGGACGAAGTGAGCTGGTAGATATGCACCATGCAGAGTATGGCAGCGCATTGACGAAGTTTTTTTTTTTGTTTTTTTTTTACACATAGACGAAGTGAGCTGTGCACCATACAGAGTATGGCAACACATGGACGAGGTGAGCTGGTGGCTGTGCACCCTGCAGAGTATGGCAACACATGGACGAGGTGAGCTGGTGGCTGTACACCATGCAGAGTATGGCAACACATGGACGAGGTGAGCTGGTGGCTGTGCACCATGCAGAGTATGGCAACACATGGACGAGGTGAGCTGGTGGCTGTGCACCATGCAGAGTACAGCAACATATGGACGAGGTGAGCTGGTGGCTGTGCACCATGCAGAGTATGGCAACACATGGACGAGGTGAGCTGGTGGCTGTGCACCATGCAGAGTATGGCAACACATGGACGAGGTGAGCTGGTACATATTCACCATGCAGAGTATGGCAACACATGGACGAAGTGAGCTGGTACATATTCACCATGCAGAGTATGGCAACACATGGACGAAGTGAGCTGGTAGATATGCACCGTGCAGAGTATGGCAACGCATGGACGAAGTTTGTTTTTTTGTTTACACATGGACTAAGTGAGCTGTTTACCATGCAGAGTATGGCAACACATGGACGAGGTGAGATGGTGGCTGTGCACCATGCAGAGTATGGCAACATATGGACGAGGTGAGCTGGTGGCTGTGCACCATGCAGAGTATGGCAACACATGGACGAGGTGAGCTGGTGGCTGTGCACCATGCAGACTATGGCAACACATGGACGAGGTGAGCTGGTGGCTGTGCACCATGCAGAGTATGGCAACACATGGACGAGGTGAGCTGGTGGCTGTGCACCATGCAGAGTATGGCAACACATGGACGAGGTGAGCTGGTGGCTGTGCACCATGCAGAGTATGGCAACACATGGACGAAGTTTGTTTTTTGTTTTTTTACACATGGACGAAGTGAGCTGGTGGCTGTGCACCGTGCAGAGTATGGCAACACATGGACGAAGTGAGCTGGTGGCTGTGCACCGTGCAGAGTATGGCAACACATGGACGAAGTGAGCTGGTGGCTGTGCACCATGCAGAGTATGGCAACACATGGACGAGGTGAGCTGTTACATATTCACCATGCAGAGTATGGCAACACATGGACGAGGTGAGCTGGTACATATTCACCATGCAGAGTATGGCAACACATGGACGAGGTGAGCTGGTGGCTGTGCACAATGCAGAGTATAGCAACACATGGACGAGGTGAGCTGGTGGCTGTGCACCATGCAGAGTATGGCAACACATGGACGAGGTGAGCTGGTGGCTGTGCACCGTGCAGAGTATGGCAACACATGGACGAAGTGAGCTGGTGGCTGTGCACCGTGCAGAGTATGGCAACACATGGACGAGGTGAGCTGGTGGCTGTGCACCATGCAGAGTATGGCAACACATGGACGAGGTGAGCTGGTGGCTGTGCACCATGCAGAGTATGGCAACACATTGACGAATTGAGCTGGTACATATTCACCATGCAGAGTATGGCAACACATGGACGAGGTGAGCTGGTGGCTGTGCACCATGCAGAGTATGGCAACACATGGACGAAGTGAGCTGGTACATATTCACCATGCAGAGTATGGCAACACATGGACGAAGTGAGCTGGTAGATATGCACCATGCAGAGTATGGCAACACATGGACGAAGTGAGCTGGTAGATATGCACCATGCAGAGTATGGCAACACATGGACGAAGTGAGCTGGTAGATATGCACCATGCAGAGTATGGCAACACATGGACGACGTTTGTTTTTTGTTTTTTACACATGGACGAAGTGAGCTGGTGGCTGTGCACCATGCAGAGTATGGCAACACATGGACGAAGTGAGCTAGTACATATTCACCATGCAGAGTATGGCAACACATGGACGAAGTGAGCTGGTAGATATGCACCATGCAGAGTATGGCAACACATGGACGAAGTGAGCTGGTACATATTCACCATGCAGAGTATGGCAACACATGGACGAAGTGAGCTGGTACATATTCACCATGCAGAGTATGGCAACGCATGGACGAAGTGAGCTGGTAGATATGCACCATGCAGAGTATGGCAGCGCATTGACGAACTTTGTTTTTTTGTTTTTTTTTTACACATAGACGAAGTGAGCTGTGCACCATACAGAGTATGGCAACACATGGACGAGGTGAGCTGGTGGCTGTGCACCATGCAGAGTATGGCAACACATGGACGAGGTGAGCTGGTGGCTGTGCACCATGCAGAGTACGGCAACACATGGACGAAGTGAGCTGGTAAATATTCACCATGCAGAGTATGGCAACACATGGACAAAGTGAGCTGGTACATATTCACCATGCCGAGTATGGCAACACATGGACGAGGTGAGCTGGTACATATTCACCATGGAGAGTATGGCAACACATGGACAAAGTGAGCTGGTACATATTCACCATGCAGAGTATGGCAACACATGGACGAGGTGAGCTGGTACATATTCACCATGCAGAGTATGGCAACACATGGACGAGGTGAGCTGGTGGCTGTGCACCGTGCAGAGTATGGCAACACATGGACGAGGTGAGCTGGTGGCTGTGCACCATGCAGAGTATGGCAACACATGGACGAGGTGAGCTGCTGGCTGTACACCATGCAGAGTATGGCAACACATGGACGAAGTTTGTTTTTTGTTTTTTTACACATGGACGAAGTGAGCTGGTGGCTGTGCACCGTGCAGAGTATGGCAACACATGGACGAGGTGAGCTGGTGGCTGTGCACCATGCAGAGTATGGCAACACATGGACGAGGTGAGCTGGTGGCTGTGCACCATGCAGAGTATGGCAACACATGGACGAAGTTTGTTTTTTGTTTTTTTACACATGGACGAAGTGAGCTGGTGGCTGTGCACCGTGCAGAGTATGGCAACACATGGACGAAGTGAGCTGGTGGCTGTGCACCGTGCAGAGTATGGCAACACATGGACGAAGTGAGCTGGTGGCTGTGCACCATGCAGAGTATGGCAACACATGGACGAGGTGAGCTGGTACATATTCACCATGCAGAGTATGGCAACACATGGACGAGGTGAGCTGGTACATATTCACCATGCAGAGTATGGCAACACATGGACGAGGTGAGCTGGTGGCTGTGCACGATGCAGAGTATGGCAACACATGGACGAGGTGAGCTGGTGGCTGTGCACCGTGCAGAGTATGGCAACACATGGACGAAGTGAGCTGGTGGCTGTGCACCGTGCAGAGTATGGCAACACATGGACGAGGTGAGCTGGTGGCTGTGCACCATGCAGAGTATGGCAACATATGGACGAGGTGAGCTGGTGGCTGTGCACCATGCAGAGTATGGCAACACATGGACGAGGTGAGCTGGTGGCTGTGCACCATGCAGACTATGGCAACACATGGACGAGGTGAGCTGGTGGCTGTGCACCATGCAGAGTATGGCAACACATGGACGAGGTGAGCTGGTGGCTGTGCACCATGCAGAGTATGGCAACACATGGACGAGGTGAGCTGGTGGCTGTGCACCATACAGAGTATGGCAACACATGGACGAGGTGAGCTGGTACATATTCACCATGCAGAGTATGGCAACACATGGACGAAGTGAGCTGGTACATATTCACCATGCAGAGTATGGCAACACATGGACGAAGTGAGCTGGTACATATTCACCATGCAGAGTATGGCAACGCATGGACGAAGTTTGTTTTTTTGTTTACACATGGACTAAGTGAGCTGTTTACCATGCAGAGTATGGCAACACATGGACGAGGTGAGCTGGTGGCTGTGCACCATGCAGAGTATGGCAACATATGGACGAGGTGAGCTGGTGGCTGTGCACCATGCAGAGTATGGCAACACATGGACGAGGTGAGCTGGTGGCTGTGCACCATGCAGACTATGGCAACACATGGACGAGGTGAGCTGGTGGCTATGCACCATGCAGAGTATGGCAACACATGGACGAGGTGAGCTGGTACATATTCACCATGCAGAGTATGGCAACACATGGACGAGGTGAGCTGGTGGCTGTAAACCGTGCAGAGTATGGGAACACATGGACGAGGTGAGCTGGTGGCTGTGCACCATGCAGAGTATGGCAACACATGGACGAGGTGAGCTGGTGGCTGTGCACCATGCAGAGTATGGCAACACATGGACGAGGTGAGCTGGTGGCTGTGCACCATGCAGAGTACGGCAACACATGGACGAAGTGAGCTGGTAAATATTCACCATGCAGAGTATGGCAACACATGGACAAAGTGAGCTGGTAAATATTCACCATGCAGAGTATGGCAACACATGGACGAGGTGAGCTGGTACATATTCACCATGCAGAGTATGGCAACACATGGACGAGGTGAGCTGGTGGCTGTGCACCGTGCAGAGTATGGCAACACATGGACGAGGTGAGCTGGTGGCTGTGCACCATGCAGAGTATGGCAACACATGGACGAGGTGAGCTGGTGGCTGTACACCATGCAGAGTATGGCAACACATGGACGAGGTGAGCTGGTGGCTGTGCACCATGCAGAGTATGGCAACACATGGACGAGGTGAGCTGATACATATTTGCCATGCAGAGTATGGCAACACATGGACGAAGTGAGCTGGTACATATTCACCATGCAGAGTATGGCAACACATGGACGAAGTGAGCTGGTAGATATGCACCGTGCAGAGTATGGCAACACATGGACGAAGTGAGCTGGTACATATTCACCATGCAGAGTATGGCAACACATGGACGAAGTGAGCTGGTACATATTCACCATGCAGAGTATGGCAACGCATGGACGAAGTTTGTTTTTTTGTTTTTTTTTTTACACATGGACTAAGTGAGCTGTTTACCATGCAGAGTATGGCAACACATGGACGAGGTGAGCTGGTGGCTGTGCACCATGCAGAGTATGGCAACATATGGACGAGGTGAGCTGGTGGCTGTGCACCATGCAGAGTATGGCAACACATGGACGTGGTGAGCTGGTGGCTGTGCACCATGCAGACTATGGCAACACATGGACGAGGTGAGCTGGTGGCTGTGCACCATGCAGAGTATGGCAACACATGGACGAGGTGAGCTGGTGGCTGTGCACCATGCAGAGTATGGCAACACATGGACGAGGTGAGCTGGTGGCTGTGCACCATGCAGAGTATGGCAACACATGGACGAGGTGAGCTGGTACATATTCACCATGCAGAGTATGGCAACACATGGACGAAGTGAGCTGGTACATATTCACCATGCAGAGTATGGCAACACATGGACGAAGTGAGCTGGTACATATTCACCATGCAGAGTATGGCAACGCATGGACGAAGTTTGTTTTTTTGTTTACACATGGACTAAGTGAGCTGTTTACCATGCAGAGTATGGCAACATATGGACGAGGTGAGCTGGTGGCTGTGCACCATGCAGAGTATGGCAACACATGGACGAGGTGAGCTGGTGGCTGTGCACCATGCAGACTATGGCAACACATGGACGAGGTGAGCTGGTGGCTATGCACCATGCAGAGTATGGCAACACATGGACGAGGTGAGCTGGTACATATTCACCATGCAGAGTATGGCAACACATGGACGAGGTGAGCTGGTGGCTGTGCACCGTGCAGAGTATGGCAACACATGGACGAGGTGAGCTGGTGGCTGTGCACCATGCAGAGTATGGCAACACATGGACGAGGTGAGCTGGTGGCTGTACACCATGCAGAGTATGGCAACACATGGACGAGGTGAGCTGGTGGCTGTGCACCATGCAGAGTATGGCAACACATGGACGAGGTGAGCTGGTGGCTGTGCACCATGCAGAGTACAGCAACATATGGACGAGGTGAGCTGGTGGCTGTGCACCATGCAGAGTATGGCAACACATGGACGAGGTGAGCTGGTGGCTGTGCACCATGCAGAGTATGGCAACACATGGACGAGGTGAGCTGGTACATATTCACCATGCAGAGTATGGCAACACATGGACGAAGTGAGCTGGTACATATTCACCATGCAGAGTATGGCAACACATGGACGAAGTGAGCTGGTAGATATGCACCGTGCAGAGTATGGCAACGCATGGACGAAGTTTGTTTTTTTGTTTTTTTGTTTACACATGGACTAAGTGAGCTGTTTACCATGCAGAGTATGGCAACACATGGACGAGGTGAGATGGTGGCTGTGCACCATGCAGAGTATGGCAACATATGGACGAGGTGAGCTGGTGGCTGTGCACCATGCAGAGTATGGCAACACATGGACGAGGTGAGCTGGTGGCTGTGCACCATGCAGACTATGGCAACACATGGACGAGGTGAGCTGGTGGCTGTGCACCATGCAGAGTATGGCAACACATGGACGAGGTGAGCTGGTGGCTGTGCACCATGCAGAGTATGGCAACACATGGACGAAGTTTGTTTTTTGTTTTTTTACACATGGACGAAGTGAGCTGGTGGCTGTGCACCGTGCAGAGTATGGCAACACATGGACGAAGTGAGCTGGTGGCTGTGCACCGTGCAGAGTATGGCAACACATGGACGAAGTGAGCTGGTGGCTGTGCACCATGCAGAGTATGGCAACACATGGACGAGGTGAGCTGTTACATATTCACCATGCAGAGTATGGCAACACATGGACGAGGTGAGCTGGTACATATTCACCATGCAGAGTATGGCAACACATGGACGAGGTGAGCTGGTGGCTGTGCACAATGCAGAGTATAGCAACACATGGACGAGGTGAGCTGGTGGCTGTGCACCATGCAGAGTATGGCAACACATGGACGAGGTGAGCTGGTGGCTGTGCACCGTGCAGAGTATGGCAACACATGGACGAAGTGAGCTGGTGGCTGTGCACCGTGCAGAGTATGGCAACACATGGACGAGGTGAGCTGGTGGCTGTGCACCATGCAGAGTATGGCAACACATGGACGAGGTGAGCTGGTGGCTGTGCACCGTGCAGAGTATGGCAACACATGGACGACGTTTGTTTTTTGTTTTTTACACATGGACGAAGTGAGCTGGTGGCTGTGCACCATGCAGAGTATGGCAACACATTGACGAATTGAGCTGGTACATATTCACCATGCAGAGTATGGCAACACATGGACGAGGTGAGCTGGTGGCTGTGCACCATGCAGAGTATGGCAACACATGGACGAAGTGAGCTGGTACATATTCACCATGCAGAGTATGGCAACACATGGACGAAGTGAGCTGGTAGATATGCACCATGCAGAGTATGGCAACACATGGACGAAGTGAGCTGGTAGATATGCACCATGCAGAGTATGGCAACACATGGACGAAGTGAGCTGGTAGATATGCACCATGCAGAGTATGGCAACACATGGACGACGTTTGTTTTTTGTTTTTTACACATGGACGAAGTGAGCTGGTGGCTGTGCACCATGCAGAGTATGGCAACACATGGACGAAGTGAGCTGGTACATATTCACCATGCAGAGTATGGCAACACATGGACGAAGTGAGCTGGTAGATATGCACCATGCAGAGTATGGCAACACATGGACGAAGTGAGCTGGTACATATTCACCATGCAGAGTATGGCAACACATGGACGAAGTGAGCTGGTACATATTCACCATGCAGAGTATGGCAACGCATGGACGAAGTGAGCTGGTAGATATGCACCATGCAGAGTATGGCAGCGCATTGACGAAGTTTGTTTTTTTGTTTTTTTTTTACACATAGACGAAGTGAGCTGTGCACCATACAGAGTATGGCAACACATGGACGAGGTGAGCTGGTGGCTGTGCACCATGCAGAGTATGGCAACACATGGACGAGGTGAGCTGGTGGCTGTGCACCATGCAGAGTACGGCAACACATGGACGAAGTGAGCTGGTAAATATTCACCATGCAGAGTATGGCAACACATGGACAAAGTGAGCTGGTACATATTCACCATGCAGA
Organism: Lampris incognitus; assembly: GCF_029633865.1. NCBI lineage: Eukaryota > Metazoa > Chordata > Actinopteri > Lampriformes > Lampridae > Lampris > Lampris incognitus. The sequence continues at coordinate 1,925,186 of NC_079218.1, read as the reverse complement.
GTATGGCAACACATGGACGAGGTGAGCTGGTACATATTCACCATGCAGAGTATGGCAACACATGGACAAAGTGAGCTGGTACATATTCACCATGCAGAGTATGGCAACACATGGACGAGGTGAGCTGGTACATATTCACCATGCAGAGTATGGCAACACATGGACGAGGTGAGCTGGTGGCTGTGCACCGTGCAGAGTATGGCAACACATGGACGAGGTGAGCTGGTGGCTGTGCACCATGCAGAGTATGGCAACACATGGACGAGGTGAGCTGGTGGCTGTACACCATGCAGAGTATGGCAACACATGGACGAAGTTTGTTTTTTGTTTTTTTACACATGGACGAAGTGAGCTGGTGGCTGTGCACCGTGCAGAGTATGGCAACACATGGACGAGGTGAGCTGGTGGCTGTGCACCATGCAGAGTATGGCAACACATGGACGAGGTGAGCTGGTGGCTGTGCACCATGCAGAGTATGGCAACACATGGACGAAGTTTGTTTTTTGTTTTTTTACACATGGACGAAGTGAGCTGGTGGCTGTGCACCGTGCAGAGTATGGCAACACATGGACGAAGTGAGCTGGTGGCTGTGCACCGTGCAGAGTATGGCAACACATGGACGAAGTGAGCTGGTGGCTGTGCACCATGCAGAGTATGGCAACACATGGACGAGGTGAGCTGGTACATATTCACCATGCAGAGTATGGCAACACATGGACGAGGTGAGCTGGTACATATTCACCATGCAGAGTATGGCAACACATGGACGAGGTGAGCTGGTGGCTGTGCACAATGCAGAGTATGGCAACACATGGACGAGGTGAGCTGGTGGCTGTGCACCATGCAGAGTATGGCAACACATGGACGAGGTGAGCTGGTGGCTGTGCACCGTGCAGCGTATGGCAACACATGGACGAAGTGAGCTGGTGGCTGTGCACCGTGCAGAGTATGGCAACACATGGACGAAGTGAGCTGGTACATATTCACCATGCAGAGTATGGCAACGCATGGACGAAGTGAGCTGGTAGATATGCACCATGCAGAGTATGGCAGCGCATTGACGAAGTTTGTTTTTTTGTTTTTTTTTTACACATAGACGAAGTGAGCTGTGCACCATACAGAGTATGGCAACACATGGACGAGGTGAGCTGGTGGCTGTGCACCATGCAGAGTATGGCAACACATGGACGAGGTGAGCTGGTGGCTGTGCACCATGCAGAGTACGGCAACACATGGACGAAGTGAGCTGGTAAATATTCACCATGCAGAGTATGGCAACACATGGACAAAGTGAGCTGGTAAATATTCACCGTGCAGAGTATGGCAACACATGGACGAGGTGAGCTGGTACATATTCACCATGCAGAGTATGGCAACACATGGACGAGGTGAGCTGGTGGCTGTGCACCGTGCAGAGTATGGCAACACATGGACGAGGTGAGCTGGTGGCTGTGCACCATGCAGAGTATGGCAACACATGGACGAGGTGAGCTGGTGACTGTACACCGTGCAGAGTATGGCAACACATGGACGAGGTGAGCTGGTGGCTGTGCACCATGCAGAGTATGGCAACACATGGACGAGGTGAGCTGGTACATATTCACCATGCAGAGTATGGCAACACATGGACGAAGTGAGCTGGTACATATTCACCATGCAGAGTATGGCAACACATGGACGAAGTGAGCTGGTAGATATGCACCGTGCAGAGTATGGCAACACATGGACGAAGTGAGCTGGTACATATTCACCATGCAGAGTATGGCAACACATGGACGAAGTGAGCTGGTACATATTCACCATGCAGAGTATGGCAACGCATAGACGAAGTTTTTTTTTTTGTTTTTTTTTTTACACATGGACTAAGTGAGCTGTTTACCATGCAGAGTATGGCAACACATGGACGAGGTGAGCTGGTGGCTGTGCACCATGCAGAGTATGGCAACATATGGACAAGGTGAGCTGGTGGCTGTGCACCATGCAGAGTATGGCAACACATGGACGAGGTGAGCTGGTGGCTGTGCACCATGTAGACTATGGCAACACATGGACGAGGTGAGCTGGTGGCTGTGCACCATGCAGAGTATGGCAACACATGGACGAGGTGAGCTGGTGGCTGTGCACCATGCAGAGTATGGCAACACATGGACGAGGTGAGCTGGTGGCTGTGCACCATGCAGAGTATGGGAACACATGGACGAAGTTTGTTTTTTGTTTTTTTACACATGGACGAAGTGAGCTGGTGGCTGTGCACCGTGCAGAGTATGGCAACACATGGACGAAGTGAGCTGGTGGCTGTGCACCGTGCAGAGTATGGCAACACATGGACGAAGTGAGCTGGTGGCTGTGCACCATGCAGAGTATGGCAACACATGGACGAGGTGAGCTGGTACATATTCACCATGCAGAGTATGGCAACACATGGACGAGGTGAGCTGGTACATATTCACCATGCAGAGTATGGCAACATATGGACGAGGTGAGCTGGTACATATTCACCATGCAGAGTATGGCAACACATGGACGAGGTGAGCTGGTGGCTGTGCACAATGCAGAGTATAGCAACACATGGACGAGGTGAGCTGGTGGCTGTGCACCATGCAGAGTATGGCAACACATGGACGAGGTGAGCTGGTGGCTGTGCACCGTGCATAGTATGGCAACACATGGACGAAGTGAGCTGGTGGCTGTGCACCGTGCAGAGCATGGCAACACATGGACGAGGTGAGCTGGTGGCTGTGCACCATGCAGAGTATGGCAACACATGGACGAGGTGAGCTGGTGGCTGTGCACCGTGCAGAGTATGGCAACACATGGACGACGTTTGTTTTTTGTTTTTTACACATGGACGAAGTGAGCTGGTGGCTGTGCACCATGCAGAGTATGGCAACACATTGACGAAGTGAGCTGGTACATATTCACCATGCAGAGTATGGCAACACATGGACGAGGTGAGCTGGTGGCTGTGCACCATGCAGAGTATGGCAACACATGGACGAAGTGAGCTGGTACATATTCACCATGCAGAGTATGGCAACACATGGACGAAGTGAGCTGGTAGATATGCACCATGCAGAGTATGGCAACACATGGACGAAGTGAGCTGGTAGATATGCACCATGCAGAGTATGGCAACACATGGACGAAGTGAGCTGGTAGATATGCACCATGCGGAGTATGGCAACACATGGACGACGTTTGTTTTTTGTTTTTTACACATGGACGAAGTGAGCTGGTGGCTGTGAACCATGCAGAGTATGGCAACACATGGACGAAGTGAGCTGGTGGCTGTGCACCATGCAGAGTATGGCAACACATGGACGAAGTGAGGTGGTACATATTCACCATGCAGAGTGTGGCAACACATGGACGAGGTGAGCTGGTGGCTGTGCACCATGCAGAGTATGGCAACACATGGACGAAGTGAGCTGGTACATATTCACCATGCAGAGTATGGCAACACATGGACGAAGTGAGCTGGTACATATTCACCATGCAGAGTATGGCAACACATGGACGAAGTGAGCTGGTACATATTCACCATGCAGAGTATGGCAACGCATGGACGAAGTGAGCTGGTAGATATGCACCATGCAGAGTATGGCAGCGCATTGACGAAGTTTTTTTTTTTGTTTTTTTTTTACACATAGACGAAGTGAGCTGTGCACCATACAGAGTATGGCAACACATGGACGAGGTGAGCTGGTGGCTGTGCACCCTGCAGAGTATGGCAACACATGGACGAGGTGAGCTGGTGGCTGTACACCATGCAGAGTATGGCAACACATGGACGAGGTGAGCTGGTGGCTGTGCACCATGCAGAGTATGGCAACACATGGACGAGGTGAGCTGGTGGCTGTGCACCATGCAGAGTACAGCAACATATGGACGAGGTGAGCTGGTGGCTGTGCACCATGCAGAGTATGGCAACACATGGACGAGGTGAGCTGGTGGCTGTGCACCATGCAGAGTATGGCAACACATGGACGAGGTGAGCTGGTACATATTCACCATGCAGAGTATGGCAACACATGGACGAAGTGAGCTGGTACATATTCACCATGCAGAGTATGGCAACACATGGACGAAGTGAGCTGGTAGATATGCACCGTGCAGAGTATGGCAACGCATGGACGAAGTTTGTTTTTTTGTTTTTTTGTTTACACATGGACTAAGTGAGCTGTTTACCATGCAGAGTATGGCAACACATGGACGAGGTGAGATGGTGGCTGTGCACCATGCAGAGTATGGCAACATATGGACGAGGTGAGCTGGTGGCTGTGCACCATGCAGAGTATGGCAACACATGGACGAGGTGAGCTGGTGGCTGTGCACCATGCAGACTATGGCAACACATGGACGAGGTGAGCTGGTGGCTGTGCACCATGCAGAGTATGGCAACACATGGACGAGGTGAGCTGGTGGCTGTGCACCATGCAGAGTATGGCAACACATGGACGAGGTGAGCTGGTGGCTGTGCACCATGCAGAGTATGGCAACACATGGACGAAGTTTGTTTTTTGTTTTTTTACACATGGACGAAGTGAGCTGGTGGCTGTGCACCGTGCAGAGTATGGCAACACATGGACGAAGTGAGCTGGTGGCTGTGCACCATGCAGAGTATGGCAACACATGGACGAGGTGAGCTGTTACATATTCACCATGCAGAGTATGGCAACACATGGACGAGGTGAGCTGGTACATATTCACCATGCAGAGTATGGCAACACATGGACGAGGTGAGCTGGTGGCTGTGCACAATGCAGAGTATAGCAACACATGGACGAGGTGAGCTGGTGGCTGTGCACAATGCAGAGTATGGCAACACATGGACGAGGTGAGCTGGTGGCTGTGCACCGTGCAGAGTATGACAACACATGGACGAAGTGAGCTGGTGGCTGTGCACCGTGCAGAGTATGGCAACACATGGACGAGGTGAGCTGGTGGCTATGCACCATGCAGAGTATGGCAACACATGGACGAGGTGAGCTGGTGGCTGTGCACCATGCAGAGTATGGCAACACATTGACGAATTGAGCTGGTACATATTCACCATGCAGAGTATGGCAACACATGGACGAGGTGAGCTGGTGGCTGTGCACCATGCAGAGTATGGCAACACATGGACGAAGTGAGCTGGTACATATTCACCATGCAGAGTATGGCAACACATGGACGAAGTGAGCTGGTAGATATGCACCATGCAGAGTATGGCAACACATGGACGAAGTGAGCTGGTAGATATGCACCATGCAGAGTATGGCAACACATGGACGAAGTGAGCTGGTAGATATGCACCATGCAGAGTATGGCAACACATGGACGACGTTTGTTTTTTGTTTTTTACACATGGACGAAGTGAGCTGGTGGCTGTGCACCATGCAGAGTATGGCAACACATGGACGATGTGAGCTAGTACATATTCACCATGCAGAGTATGGCAACACATGGACGAAGTGAGCTGGTAGATATGCACCATGCAGAGTATGGCAACACATGGACGAAGTGAGCTGGTACATATTCACCATGCAGAGTATGGCAACACATGGACGAAGTGAGCTGGTACATATTCACCATGCAGAGTATGGCAACGCATGGACGAAGTGAGCTGGTAGATATGCACCATGCAGAGTATGGCAGCGCATTGACGAAGTTTGTTTTTTTGTTTTTTTTTTACACATAGACGAAGTGAGCTGTGCACCATACAGAGTATGGCAACACATGGACGAGGTGAGCTGGTGGCTGTGCACCATGCAGAGTATGGCAACACATGGACGAGGTGAGCTGGTGGCTGTGCACCATGCAGAGTACGGCAACACATGGACGAAGTGAGCTGGTAAATATTCACCATGCAGAGTATGGCAACACATGGACAAAGTGAGCTGGTACATATTCACCATGCAGAGTATGGCAACACATGGACGAGGTGAGCTGGTACATATTCACCATGCAGAGTATGGCAACACATGGACAAAGTGAGCTGGTACATATTCACCATGCAGAGTATGGCAACACATGGACGAGGTGAGCTGGTACATATTCACCATGCAGAGTATGGCAACACATGGACGAGGTGAGCTGGTGGCTGTGCACCGTGCAGAGTATGGCAACACATGGACGAGGTGAGCTGGTGGCTGTGCACCATGCAGAGTATGGCAACACATGGACGAGGTGAGCTGCTGGCTGTACACCATGCAGAGTATGGCAACACATGGACGAAGTTTGTTTTTTGTTTTTTTACACATGGACGAAGTGAGCTGGTGGCTGTGCACCGTGCAGAGTATGGCAACACATGGACGAGGTGAGCTGGTGGCTGTGCACCATGCAGAGTATGGCAACACATGGACGAGGTGAGCTGGTGGCTGTGCACCATGCAGAGTATGGCAACACATGGACGAAGTTTGTTTTTTGTTTTTTTACACATGGACGAAGTGAGCTGGTGGCTGTGCACCGTGCAGAGTATGGCAACACATGGACGAAGTGAGCTGGTGGCTGTGCACCGTGCAGAGTATGGCAACACATGGACGAAGTGAGCTGGTGGCTGTGCACCATGCAGAGTATGGCAACACATGGACGAGGTGAGCTGGTACATATTCACCATGCAGAGTATGGCAACACATGGACGAGGTGAGCTGGTACATATTCACCATGCAGAGTATGGCAACACATGGACGAGGTGAGCTGGTGGCTGTGCACAATACAGAGTATGGCAACACATGGACGAGGTGAGCTGGTGGCTGTGCACGATGCAGAGTATGGCAACACATGGACGAGGTGAGCTGGTGGCTGTGCACCGTGCAGAGTATGGCAACACATGGACGAAGTGAGCTGGTGGCTGTGCACCGTGCAGAGTATGGCAACACATGGACGAGGTGAGCTGGTGGCTGTGCACCATGCAGAGTATGGCAACATATGGACGAGGTGAGCTGGTGGCTGTGCACCATGCAGAGTATGGCAACACATGGACGAGGTGAGCTGGTGGCTGTGCACCATGCAGACTATGGCAACACATGGACGAGGTGAGCTGGTGGCTGTGCACCATGCAGAGTATGGCAACACATGGACGAGGTGAGCTGGTGGCTGTGCACCATGCAGAGTATGGCAACACATGGACGAGGTGAGCTGGTGGCTGTGCACCATACAGAGTATGGCAACACATGGACGAGGTGAGCTGGTACATATTCACCATGCAGAGTATGGCAACACATGGACGAAGTGAGCTGGTACATATTCACCATGCAGAGTATGGCAACACATGGACGAAGTGAGCTGGTACATATTCACCATGCAGAGTATGGCAACGCATGGACGAAGTTTGTTTTTTTGTTTACACATGGACTAAGTGAGCTGTTTACCATGCAGAGTATGGCAACACATGGACGAGGTGAGCTGGTGGCTGTGCACCATGCAGAGTATGGCAACATATGGACGAGGTGAGCTGGTGGCTGTGCACCATGCAGAGTATGGCAACACATGGACGAGGTGAGCTGGTGGCTGTGCACCATGCAGACTATGGCAACACATGGACGAGGTGAGCTGGTGGCTATGCACCATGCAGAGTATGGCAACACATGGACGAGGTGAGCTGGTACATATTCACCATGCAGAGTATGGCAACACATGGACGAGGTGAGCTGGTGGCTGTAAACCGTGCAGAGTATGGCAACACATGGACGAGGTGAGCTGGTGGCTGTGCACCATGCAGAGTATGGCAACACATGGACGAGGTGAGCTGGTGGCTGTGCACCATGCAGAGTATGGCAACACATGGACGAGGTGAGCTGGTGGCTGTGCACCATGCAGAGTACGGCAACACATGGACGAAGTGAGCTGGTAAATATTCACCATGCAGAGTATGGCAACACATGGACAAAGTGAGCTGGTAAATATTCACCATGCAGAGTATGGCAACACATGGACGAGGTGAGCTGGTACATATTCACCATGCAGAGTATGGCAACACATGGACGAGGTGAGCTGGTGGCTGTGCACCGTGCAGAGTATGGCAACACATGGACGAGGTGAGCTGGTGGCTGTGCACCATGCAGAGTATGGCAACACATGGACGAGGTGAGCTGGTGGCTGTACACCATGCAGAGTATGGCAACACATGGACGAGGTGAGCTGGTGGCTGTGCACCATGCAGAGTATGGCAACACATGGACGAGGTGAGCTGATACATATTTGCCATGCAGAGTATGGCAACACATGGACGAAGTGAGCTGGTACATATTCACCATGCAGAGTATGGCAACACATGGACGAAGTGAGCTGGTAGATATGCACCGTGCAGAGTATGGCAACACATGGACGAAGTGAGCTGGTACATATTCACCATGCAGAGTATGGCAACACATGGACGAAGTGAGCTGGTACATATTCACCATGCAGAGTATGGCAACGCATGGACGAAGTTTGTTTTTTTGTTTTTTTTTTTACACATGGACTAAGTGAGCTGTTTACCATGCAGAGTATGGCAACACATGGACGAGGTGAGCTGGTGGCTGTGCACCATGCAGAGTATGGCAACATATGGACGAGGTGAGCTGGTGGCTGTGCACCATGCAGAGTATGGCAACACATGGACGTGGTGAGCTGGTGGCTGTGCACCATGCAGACTATGGCAACACATGGACGAGGTGAGCTGGTGGCTGTGCACCATGCAGAGTATGGCAACACATGGACGAGGTGAGCTGGTGGCTGTGCACCATGCAGAGTATGGCAACACATGGACGAGGTGAGCTGGTGGCTGTGCACCATGCAGAGTATGGCAACACATGGACGAGGTGAGCTGGTACATATTCACCATGCAGAGTATGGCAACACATGGACGAAGTGAGCTGGTACATATTCACCATGCAGAGTATGGCAACACATGGACGAAGTGAGCTGGTACATATTCACCATGCAGAGTATGGCAACGCATGGACGAAGTTTGTTTTTTTGTTTACACATGGACTAAGTGAGCTGTTTACCATGCAGAGTATGGCAACATATGGACGAGGTGAGCTGGTGGCTGTGCACCATGCAGAGTATGGCAACACATGGACGAGGTGAGCTGGTGGCTGTGCACCATGCAGACTATGGCAACACATGGACGAGGTGAGCTGGTGGCTATGCACCATGCAGAGTATGGCAACACATGGACGAGGTGAGCTGGTACATATTCACCATGCAGAGTATGGCAACACATGGACGAGGTGAGCTGGTGGCTGTGCACCGTGCAGAGTATGGCAACACATGGACGAGGTGAGCTGGTGGCTGTGCACCATGCAGAGTATGGCAACACATGGACGAGGTGAGCTGGTGGCTGTACACCATGCAGAGTATGGCAACACATGGACGAGGTGAGCTGGTGGCTGTGCACCATGCAGAGTATGGCAACACATGGACGAGGTGAGCTGGTGGCTGTGCACCATGCAGAGTACAGCAACATATGGACGAGGTGAGCTGGTGGCTGTGCACCATGCAGAGTATGGCAACACATGGACGAGGTGAGCTGGTGGCTGTGCACCATGCAGAGTATGGCAACACATGGACGAGGTGAGCTGGTACATATTCACCATGCAGAGTATGGCAACACATGGACGAAGTGAGCTGGTACATATTCACCATGCAGAGTATGGCAACACATGGACGAAGTGAGCTGGTAGATATGCACCGTGCAGAGTATGGCAACGCATGGACGAAGTTTGTTTTTTTGTTTTTTTGTTTACACATGGACTAAGTGAGCTGTTTACCATGCAGAGTATGGCAACACATGGACGAGGTGAGATGGTGGCTGTGCACCATGCAGAGTATGGCAACATATGGACGAGGTGAGCTGGTGGCTGTGCACCATGCAGAGTATGGCAACACATGGACGAGGTGAGCTGGTGGCTGTGCACCATGCAGACTATGGCAACACATGGACGAGGTGAGCTGGTGGCTGTGCACCATGCAGAGTATGGCAACACATGGACGAGGTGAGCTGGTGGCTGTGCACCATGCAGAGTATGGCAACACATGGGCGAGGTGAGCTGGTGGCTGTGCACCATGCAGAGTATGGCAACACATGGACGAAGTTTGTTTTTTGTTTTTTTACACATGGACGAAGTGAGCTGGTGGCTGTGCACCGTGCAGAGTATGGCAACACATGGACGAAGTGAGCTGGTGGCTGTGCACCGTGCAGAGTATGGCAACACATGGACGAAGTGAGCTGGTGGCTGTGCACCATGCAGAGTATGGCAACACATGGACGAGGTGAGCTGTTACATATTCACCATGCAGAGTATGGCAACACATGGACGAGGTGAGCTGGTACATATTCACCATGCAGAGTATGGCAACACATGGACGAGGTGAGCTGGTGGCTGTGCACAATGCAGAGTATAGCAACACATGGACGAGGTGAGCTGGTGGCTGTGCACCATGCAGAGTATGGCAACACATGGACGAGGTGAGCTGGTGGCTGTGCACCGTGCAGAGTATGGCAACACATGGACGAAGTGAGCTGGTGGCTGTGCACCGTGCAGAGTATGGCAACACATGGACGAGGTGAGCTGGTGGCTGTGCACCATGCAGAGTATGGCAACACATGGACGAGGTGAGCTGGTGGCTGTGCACCGTGCAGAGTATGGCAACACATGGACGACGTTTGTTTTTTGTTTTTTACACATGGACGAAGTGAGCTGGTGGCTGTGCACCATGCAGAGTATGGCAACACATTGACGAATTGAGCTGGTACATATTCACCATGCAGAGTATGGCAACACATGGACGAGGTGAGCTGGTGGCTGTGCACCATGCAGAGTATGGCAACACATGGACGAAGTGAGCTGGTACATATTCACCATGCAGAGTATGGCAACACATGGACGAAGTGAGCTGGTAGATATGCACCATGCAGAGTATGGCAACACATGGACGAAGTGAGCTGGTAGATATGCACCATGCAGAGTATGGCAACACATGGACGAAGTGAGCTGGTAGATATGCACCATGCAGAGTATGGCAACACATGGACGACGTTTGTTTTTTGTTTTTTACACATGGACGAAGTGAGCTGGTGGCTGTGCACCATGCAGAGTATGGCAACACATGGACGAAGTGAGCTGGTACATATTCACCATGCAGAGTATGGCAACACATGGACGAAGTGAGCTGGTAGATATGCACCATGCAGAGTATGGCAACACATGGACGAAGTGAGCTGGTACATATTCACCATGCAGAGTATGGCAACACATGGACGAAGTGAGCTGGTACATATTCACCATGCAGAGTATGGCAACGCATGGACGAAGTGAGCTGGTCGATATGCACCATGCAGAGTATGGCAGCGCATTGACGAAGTTTGTTTTTTTGTTTTTTTTTTACACATAGACGAAGTGAGCTGTGCACCATACAGAGTATGGCAACACATGGACGAGGTGAGCTGGTGGCTGTGCACCATGCAGAGTATGGCAACACATGGACGAGGTGAGCTGGTGGCTGTGCACCATGCAGAGTACGGCAACACATGGACGAAGTGAGCTGGTAAATATTCACCATGCAGAGTATGGCAACACATGGACAAAGTGAGCTGGTACATATTCACCATGCAGAGTATGGCAACACATGGACGAGGTGAGCTGGTACATATTCACCATGCAGAGTATGGCAACACATGGACAAAGTGAGCTGGTACATATTCACCATGCAGAGTATGGCAACACATGGACGAGGTGAGCTGGTACATATTCACCATGCAGAGTATGGCAACACATGGACGAGGTGAGCTGGTGGCTGTGCACCGTGCAGAGTATGGCAACACATGGACGAGGTGAGCTGGTGGCTGTGCACCATGCAGAGTATGGCAACACATGGACGAGGTGAGCTGGTGGCTGTACACCATGCAGAGTATGGCAACACATGGACGAAGTTTGTTTTTTGTTTTTTTACACATGGACGAAGTGAGCTGGTGGCTGTGCACCGTGCAGAGTATGGCAACACATGGACGAGGTGAGCTGGTGGCTGTGCACCATGCAGAGTATGGCAACACATGGACGAGGTGAGCTGGTGGCTGTGCACCATGCAGAGTATGGCAACACATGGACGAAGTTTGTTTTTTGTTTTTTTACACATGGACGAAGTGAGCTGGTGGCTGTGCACCGTGCAGAGTATGGCAACACATGGACGAAGTGAGCTGGTGGCTGTGCACCGTGCAGAGTATGGCAACACATGGACGAAGTGAGCTGGTGGCTGTGCACCATGCAGAGTATGGCAACACATGGACGAGGTGAGCTGGTACATATTCACCATGCAGAGTATGGCAACACATGGACGAGGTGAGCTGGTACATATTCACCATGCAGAGTATGGCAACACATGGACGAGGTGAGCTGGTGGCTGTGCACAATGCAGAGTATGGCAACACATGGACGAGGTGAGCTGGTGGCTGTGCACCATGCAGAGTATGGCAACACATGGACGAGGTGAGCTGGTGGCTGTGCACCGTGCAGCGTATGGCAACACATGGACGAAGTGAGCTGGTGGCTGTGCACCGTGCAGAGTATGGCAACACATGGACGAGGTGAGCTGGTGGCTGTGCAACATGCAGAGTATGGCAACACATGGACGAGGTGAGCTGGTGGCTGTGCACCGTGCAGAGTATGGCAACACATGGACGACGTTTGTTTTTTGTTTTTTACACATGGACGAAGTGAGCTGGTGGCTGTGCACCGTGCAGAGTATGGCAACACATTAACGAAGTGAGCTGGTACATATTCACCATGCAGAGTATGGCAACACATGGACGAGGTGAGCTGGTGGCTGTGCACCATGCAGAGTATGGCAACACATGGACGAAGTGAGCTGGTACATATTCACCATGCAGAGTATGGCAACACATGGACGAAGTGAGCTGGTAGATATGCACCATGCAGAGTATGGCAACACATGGACGAAGTGAGCTGGTAGATATGCACCATGCAGAGTATGGCAACACATGGACGAAGTGAGCTGGTAGATATGCACCATGCAGAGTATGGCAACACATGGACGACGTTTGTTTTTTGTTTTTTACACATGGACGAAGTGAGCTGGTGGCTGTGAACCATGCACAGTATGGCAACACATGGACGAAGTGAGCTGGTGGCTGTGCACCATGCAGAGTATGGCAACACATGGACGAGGTGAGCTGGTGGCTGTGCACCATGCAGAGTACGGCAACACATGGACGAAGTGAGCTGGTAAATATTCACCATGCAGAGTATGGCAACACATGGACAAAGTGAGCTGGTAAATATTCACCGTGCAGAGTATGGCAACACATGGACGAGGTGAGCTGGTACATATTCACCATGCAGAGTATGGCAACACATGGACGAGGTGAGCTGGTGGCTGTGCACCGTGCAGAGTATGGCAACACATGGACGAGGTGAGCTGGTGGCTGTGCACCATGCAGAGTATGGCAACACATGGACGAGGTGAGCTGGTGACTGTACACCGTGCAGAGTATGGCAACACATGGACGAGGTGAGCTGGTGGCTGTGCACCATGCAGAGTATGGCAACACATGGACGAGGTGAGCTGGTACATATTCACCATGCAGAGTATGGCAACACATGGACGAAGTGAGCTGGTACATATTCACCATGCAGAGTATGGCAACACATGGACGAAGTGAGCTGGTAGATATGCACCGTGCAGAGTATGGCAACACATGGACGAAGTGAGCTGGTACATATTCACCATGCAGAGTATGGCAACACATGGACGAAGTGAGCTGGTACATATTCACCATGCAGAGTATGGCAACGCATAGACGAAGTTTTTTTTTTGTTTTTTTTTTTACACATGGACTAAGTGAGCTGTTTACCATGCAGAGTATGGCAACACATGGACGAGGTGAGCTGGTGGCTGTGCACCATGCAGAGTATGGCAACATATGGACGAGGTGAGCTGGTGGCTGTGCACCATGCAGAGTATGGCAACACATGGACGAGGTGAGCTGGTGGCTGTGCACCATGTAGACTATGGCAACACATGGACGAGGTGAGCTGGTGGCTGTGCACCATGCAGAGTATGGCAACACATGGACGAGGTGAGCTGGTGGCTGTGCACCATGCAGAGTATGGCAACACATGGACGAGGTGAGCTGGTGGCTGTGCACCATGCAGAGTATGGGAACACATGGACGAAGTTTGTTTTTTGTTTTTTTACACATGGACGAAGTGAGCTGGTGGCTGTGCACCGTGCAGAGTATGGCAACACATGGACGAAGTGAGCTGGTGGCTGTGCACCGTGCAGAGTATGGCAACACATGGACGAAGTGAGCTGGTGGCTGTGCACCATGCAGAGTATGGCAACACATGGACGAGGTGAGCTGGTACATATTCACCATGCAGAGTATGGCAACACATGGACGAGGTGAGCTGGTACATATTCACCATGCAGAGTATGGCAACATATGGACGAGGTGAGCTGGTACATATTCACCATGCAGAGTATGGCAACACATGGACGAGGTGAGCTGGTGGCTGTGCACAATGCAGAGTATAGCAACACATGGACGAGGTGAGCTGGTGGCTGTGCACCATGCAGAGTATGGCAACACATGGACGAGGTGAGCTGGTGGCTGTGCACCGTGCATAGTATGGCAACACATGGACGAAGTGAGCTGGTGGCTGTGCACCGTGCAGAGCATGGCAACACATGGACGAGGTGAGCTGGTGGCTGTGCACCATGCAGAGTATGGCAACACATGGACGAGGTGAGCTGGTGGCTGTGCACCGTGCAGAGTATGGCAACACATGGACGACGTTTGTTTTTTGTTTTTTACACATGGACGAAGTGAGCTGGTGGCTGTGCACCATGCAGAGTATGGCAACACATTGACGAAGTGAGCTGGTACATATTCACCATGCAGAGTATGGCAACACATGGACGAGGTGAGCTGGTGGCTGTGCACCATGCAGAGTATGGCAACACATGGACGAAGTGAGCTGGTACATATTCACCATGCAGAGTATGGCAACACATGGACGAAGTGAGCTGGTAGATATGCACCATGCAGAGTATGGCAACACATGGACGAAGTGAGCTGGTAGATATGCACCATGCAGAGTATGGCAACACATGGACGAAGTGAGCTGGTAGATATGCACCATGCGGAGTATGGCAACACATGGACGACGTTTGTTTTTTGTTTTTTACACATGGACGAAGTGAGCTGGTGGCTGTGAACCATGCAGAGTATGGCAACACATGGACGAAGTGAGCTGGTGGCTGTGCACCATGCAGAGTATGGCAACACATGGACGAAGTGAGCTGGTACATATTCACCATGCAGAGTGTGGCAACACATGGACGAGGTGAGCTGGTGGCTGTGCACCATGCAGAGTATGGCAACACATGGACGAAGTGAGCTGGTACATATTCACCATGCAGAGTATGGCAACACATGGACGAAGTGAGCTGGTAGATATGCTACATGCAGAGTATGGCAACACATGGACGAAGTGAGCTGGTACATATTCACCATGCAGAGTATGGCAACACATGGACGAAGTGAGCTGGTACATATTCACCATGCAGAGTATGGCAACGCATGGACGAAGTGAGCTGGTAGATATGCACCATGCAGAGTATGGCAGCGCATTGACGAAGTTTTTTTTTTTGTTTTTTTTTTACACATAGACGAAGTGAGCTGTGCACCATACAGAGTATGGCAACACATGGACGAGGTGAGCTGGTGGCTGTGCACCCTGCAGAGTATGGCAACACATGGACGAGGTGAGCTGGTGGCTGTGCACCATGCAGAGTACGGCAACACATGGACGAAGTGAGCTGGTAAATATTCACCATGCAGAGTATGGCAACACATGGACAAAGTGAGCTGGTACATATTCACCATGCAGAGTATGGCAACAAATGGACGAGGTGAGCTGGTACATATTCACCATGCAGAGTATGGCAACACATGGACGAGGTGAGCTGGTGGCTGTGCACCGTGCAGAGTATGGCAACACATGGACGAGGTGAGCTGGTGGCTGTGCACCATGCAGAGTATGGCAACACATGGACGAGGTGAGCTGGTGGCTGTACACCATGCAGAGTATGGCAACACATGGACGAGGTGAGCTGGTGGCTGTGCACCATGCAGAGTATGGCAACACATGGACGAGGTGAGCTGGTGGCTGTGCACCATGCAGAGTACGGCAACATATGGACGAGGTGAGCTGGTGGCTGTACACCATGCAGAGTATGGCAACACATGGACGAGGTGAGCTGGTGGCTGTGCACCATGCAGAGTATGGCAACACATGGACGAGGTGAGCTGGTACATATTCACCATGCAGAGTATGGCAACACATGGACGAAGTGAGCTGGTACATATTCACCATGCAGAGTATGGCAACACATGGACGAAGTGAGCTGGTAGATATGCACCGTGCAGAGTATGGCAACACATGGACGAAGTGAGCTGGTACATATTCACCATGCAGAGTATGGCAACACATGGACGAAGTGAGCTGGTAGATATGCACCATGCAGAGTATGGCAACGCATGGACGAAGTTTTTTTTTTAGTTTTTTTTTTTACACATGGACTAAGTGAGCTGTGCACCATGCAGAGTTTGGCAACACATGGACGAGGTGAGCTGGTGGCTGTGCACCATGCAGAGTATGGCAACACATGGACGAGGTGAGCTGGTGGCTGTGCACCATGCAGACTATGGCAACACATGGACGAGGTGAGCTGGTGGCTGTGCACCATGCAGAGTATGGCAACACATGGACAAGGTGAGCTGGTGGCTGTGCACCATGCAGAGTATGGCAACACATGGACGAGGTGAGCTGGTACATATTCACCATGCAGAGTATGGCAACACATGGACGAGGTGAGCTGGTGGCTGTGCACCATGCAGAGTATGGCAACACATGGACGAGGTGAGCTGGTGGCTGTGCACCATGCAGAGTATGGCAACACATGGACGAGGTGAGCTGGTGGCTGTGCACCATGCAGAGTATGGCAACATATGGACGAGGTGAGCTGGTGGCTGTGCACCATGCAGAGTATGGCAACACATGGACGAGGTGAGCTGGTGGCTGTGCACCATGCAGACTATGGCAACACATGGACGAGGTGAGCTGGTGGCTGTGCACCATGCAGAGTATGGCAACACATGGACAAGGTGAGCTGGTGGCTGTGCACCATGCAGAGTATGGCAACACATGGACGAGGTGAGCTGGTGGCTGTGCACCATGCAGAGTATGGCAACACATGGACGAGGTGAGCTGGTACATATTCACCATGCAGAGTATGGCAACACATGGACGAGGTGAGCTGGTGGCTGTGCACCATGCAGAGTATGGCAACACATGGACGAGGTGAGCTGGTGGCTGTGCACCATGCAGAGTATGGCAACACATGGACAAGGTGAGCTGGTGGCTGAGCACCATGCAGAGTATGGCAACACATGGACGAGGTGAGCTGGTACATATTCACCATGCAGAGTATGGCAACACATGGACGAGGTGAGCTGGTGGCTGTGCACCATGCAGAGTATGGCAACACATGGACGAGGTGAGCTGGTGGCTGTGCACCATGCAGAGTATGGCAACACATGGACGAGGTGAGCTGGTGGCTGTGCACCATGCAGAGTATGGCAACACATGGACGAGGTGAGCTGGTGGCTGTGCACCATGCAGAGTATGGCAACACATGGACAAGGTGAGCTGGTGGCTGTGCACCATGCAGAGTATGGCAACACATGGACGAGGTGAGCTGGTGGCTGTGCACCATGCAGAGTATGGCAACACATGAGCGAGGTGAGCTGGTGGCTGTGCACCATGCAGAGTATGGCAACACATGGACAAAGTTTTTTTTTTTTTTTTTTACACATGGACGAAGTGAGCTGGTGGCTGTGCACCATGCAGAGTATGGCAACACATGGACGAAGTGAGCTGGTAGATATGCACCATGCAGAGTATGGCAACACATGGACGAAGTGAGCTGGTAGCTGTGCACCATGCAGAGTATGGCAACACATGGACGAGGTGAGCTGGTAGCTGTGCACCATGCAGAGTATGGCAACACATGGACGAGGTGAGCTGGTAGATATGCACCATGCAGAGTATGGCAACACATGGACGAAGTGAGCTATGGCAACACATGGGCGAGGTGAGCTGGTGGCTGTGCACCATGCAGAGTACGGCAACACATGGGCGAGGTGAGCTGGTGGCTGTGCACCATGCAGAGTATGGCAACACATGGACATGGTGAGCTGGTAGTTGTGCACCATGCAGAGTATGGCAACACATGGGACGAAGTAAGCTGCACATCGCAAGGCAAGTAAGCGACGTTGGGTCAAAAGTGGCTAATTCTCACCGTTAGCTGTGGTTACATGAGCTGTGTTGCTCACGGGCATCTGCTGTGCAGATCTGAGGGGTCCAGTTGTTAGTAGGCTACACTAATCTTAACGCAACAGAACTCCCAAGGAGGATTTAGTGAGGAGATGTACCCCATATGCTCTCTAAATCAATTGTCTACCAAATATAATCACTGTCAGTACGTCACTTTTATCAAACTGTTTTTTTTTTACCCCCCCCCTTTTTTTTTCTCTGTCCCGGTCTCTGCTCCATCCCCTCTGCTGATCCGGGGAGGGCTGCAGGCTACCACGTGCCTCCTCCCATACATATGGAGTCACCAGCCGCTTCTTTTCACCTTACAGTGAGGAGCTTCACCAGGGGGACGTAGCGTGTGGGAGGATCACACTATTCCCCCAGTCCCCCCCCCCCAATCAGGTGCCCTGACCAACCAGAGGAGTTGCTAGTGCAGCGGCAGCATACTGAAACATACTTCAGTGTGTTTATACAGGAAAGGACGTTTAAGTCATTTGCATAGACCTACATGACAATTTAGTCCCAGAGGACTTTGTAATGTTAAGTAACTCATTAAAGTCCTTTGTTATGACTCTTCATCCTGTCCTCAGTCACTGAATGCTGAACAAATAGTAAGCAGACAACTATCTATCTATCATAGACGATCAGCCAATTCAAGGGGGTGCACACACACACACACACACACACACACACACACACACACACACACACACACACACACACTGTGCGTACACTAATGCTAACTCTTGTCCTGGATCGCCACCATGTTGTGGTGGAGAAGCTTGTATGCATCAGTGATCCCAAGAGCTATGCCATCTGGAGCTTGACTCCTGGATGGTGGACAGGTGAAGGGGGAGGTTCCATATGGAGCACGATCCAACAAAGACCTCAACGGCGGAACTGGCGGAGGATGTCTCCAGGTCACAACAGCAGGGAAGGTGGATGAAGGCTGCAACAGAGGGTAGTCCCCAATCGTCTTGGTTCTCCATGCCATTGGACTCTGGCCACCGCCTGCCAAGGACCGTGTGGTGGCTGCAGGAGCATCAGCCTCTCCACGTAAAAAGCTGTCAGGTTCAGGCGTCCCCCATCATGCAGCTCCAGGATCAGCCTCTACACCCCACTGAAGACCCAGGAGGAGGACAGTCATACTCGACCCCAAGTGACCTCCGATGATGATGATGATGATGATGACATTAATACATTCAGGATAATACGTATCCAGTAGAAGCATAAACTCGTGGATGCTAAATCAATGCACTTAAAAGTAAGTTTGTCATGACATCAACACACTGTCTAGTGGATGTAGACAAGATTCATTAAGCTGGGAAGAACCATAACCGGTGAGACCGAGGTAAACAGAAGTAGGGGCGTCCGGTTAGCATAGCTGTCTATTTCGTGTTACCTCCGGCTTTTTTGGGTGTCTGCGTATGCGGCTATGTGTCCTGGTTGCTGCACTAGCGCCTCCTCTGGTCGGTCGGGGCACCTGTTCAGGGGGGAGGGGGGACTGGGGGAATAGCGTGATCCTCCCATGCGCTACGTCCCCCTGGTGAAACTCCTCACTGTCAGGTGAAAAGAAGCAGCTGGTGACTCCACATGTATGGGAGGAGGCATGTGGTAGTCTGCAGCCCTCCCTGGATCGGTGGAGGGAGTGGAGCAGAGACCGGGACGGCTCAAAAGAGTGGGGTAATTGGCCAGGTACAATTGGGGAGAGAAAAAAAGGGGGGGCAGAAGTAGTTTATGGGTGAATTGAAAACAAACCAAAGATGTTGTAAGAAAAACAAATGTCAAACATAACACCGGGTTATTCCATTAAATAAGTCCAGTAGTCATATGTATTGGAACTGTGGTGCTGGACTGGTCATATGTATTGGGAACTGTGGTGCTGGACTGGTCATATGTATTGGGAACTGTGGTGCTGGACTGGTCATATGTATTGGGAACTGTGGTGCTGGACTGGTCATATGTATTGGAACTGTGGTGCTGGACTGGTCATATGTATTGGGAACTGTGGTGCTGGACTGGTCATATGTATTGGAACTGTGGTGCTGGACTGGTCATATGTATTGGAACTGTGGTGCTGGACTGGTCATATGTATTGGGAACTGTGGTGCTGGACTGGTCATATGTATTGGGAACTGTGGTGCTGGACTGGTCATATGTATTGGGAACTGTGGTGCTGGACTGGTCATATGTATTGGGAACTGTGGTGCTGGACTGGTCATATGTATTGGGAACTGTGGTGCTGGACTGGTCATATGTATTGGGAACTGTGGTGCTGGACTGGTCATATGTATTGGGAACTGTGGTGCTGGACTGGTCATATGTATTGGGAACTGTGGTGCTGGACTGGTCATATGTATTGGAACTGTGGTGCTGGACTGGTCATATGTATTGGGAACTGTGGTGCTGGACTGGTCATATGTATTGGGAACTGTGGTGCTGGACTGGTCATATGTATTGGAACTGTGGTGCTGGACTGGTCATATGTATTGGAACTGTGGTGCTGGACTGGTCATATGTATTGGGAACCTTGGTGCTGGACTGGTCATATGTATTGGGAACTGTGGTGCTGGACTGGTCATATGTATTGGGAACTGTGGTGCTGGACTGGTCATATGTATTGGGAACCTTGGTGCTGGACTGGTCATATGTATTGGGAACTGTGGTGCTGGACTGGTCATATGTATTGGGAACTGTGGTGCTGGACTGGTCATATGTATTGGAACTGTGGTGCTGGACTGGTCATATGTATTGGGAACTGTGGTGCTGGACTGGTCATATGTATTGGGAACTGTGGTGCTGGACTGGTCATATGTATTGGAACTGTGGTGCTGGACTGGTCATATGTATTGGAACTGTGGTGCTGGACTGGTCATATGTATTGGGAACCTTGGTGCTGGACTGGTCATATGTATTGGGAACTGTGGTGCTGGACTGGTCATATGTATTGGGAACTGTGGTGCTGGACTGGTCATATGTATTGGGAACCTTGGTGCTGGACTGGTCATATGTATTGGAACTGTGGTGCTGGACTGGTCATATGTATTGGGAACTGTGGTGCTGGACTGGTTGTGGTCATATGTATTGGGAACTGTGGTGCTAGACGGGTTGTGGTCGCAGTGATTTCCACCACTATCACAACATCTCTCACAAACAAGTCTGTGGGACCACATTAGTCCATGTTCTTCCACAATGACTGGTCTCAGATGGGGTGATCTAAAAGCACAGTCCTGGCTCACATGTAATTCTGCTTTTCTAACTATGTGATAAGCAAAACCCAATGCCGGTCCCCATAAAACAGAAAAACCCTCCCTCTTTGAGGAACGTGTAGATCTTAAGAGTGCATGTTGAATTGGTTACGTTACGTGTGCTTATGGAGGAAATCTCTTCTCTGGCTGTTCGGCTCGTCTGTTCATTGTGGTCCCAGCATCATTGCCAGTAGTGATGACGTCATTCCCCCCTCGGCTGCAGTCTTTCTGCTTCTGAACTTGGCTGGGACATGTGACAGAGAGGCTGAAATATTCTGTCCTGTCTCTTTGGCTCCACCTTGTTACTGTGGTGTAAATTTGGGCACCAACAACTTTGGCCAAGGCTCCACCACTAATATATATTATAATTTATATTTGATTTAAATTTCTTATCTCTCTTATGTATGCACCATTTCGGGGTTGACACATCTGCTGTTTCGTTGTGCTTGCACAATGAAAATAAAGTTCTTGAATCGTGAATATACGTATCGTAGTGGGAACCACAGTATCGAGACTTGATGGATGATTACAAACGCCGGTTTCCACGGCACACTTGGATGTAACACAATAGAGGAGAGAGGAATACTCCCTCTGGGATATACACTGGATGAACAAGACTTCCAATTATTATGTTGTATGAAGAAAGCCATTTTATTTGACATTGTATTCTGACAATGAATTTGTTGTCTGCATGTAACCATGCTATTGTGTAGGAGCAGGGGGCCGCTGCAGCGCCCGGGGACCAACTCCAGCTCTTCTTTCCATTGCCTTGCTCAGGGGCACAGGCAGGAGTATTAACCCTAACATGCATGCCTTTTTGATGGTGGGAGGAAACCGGAGCACCCGGAGGAAACCCACGCAGACACAGAGAGAACATGCAAACTCCACACAGAAAGGACCTGGGACGGCCCGGGGTTAAAACCCAGAACCTTCTTGCTGTGAGGCACCAGTGCTGACCACTGGACCACCGTCTTACCCCTGGACCACCTTATGCCCACAGAACAGCTTCAGTCCTTCCTGGGCATGGACTCGACCATGTGTTGAAAGCAGTCCACGGGGACGCAGGTGGATGCTGTCCCCAATACTTCCCACAGCTGTGTTGAGTTGGTCGGTGTTGGATCTCTGTTCTCAACAGCTCAGTCCATCTTATCCCACAGACGGTTAATTGCGATCTGATGACTGACTGGGCACACCGCTGTATTAAAAGACATTTAGTGTCATGCATGTGGAACCGCTCCACATACATGACAACTGTTGCCTCACAGCAAGAAGGTCATGGGTTTGAATCTCGGCCCTGGTCCTTTCTGTGTGGAGTTTGCATGTTCTCCCCGTGTCTGTGTGGGTCTCCCCTCTGGGTGCTCCGGTTTCCTCCCACAGTCCAAAGACATGCAGGTCAGGTGAAGAGGAGAAACTCAATTACTCCTAGGCAGGGTTGGGAATGTTACTCTGGGAATGTAATAGGTCACAGATTACTAGTTACCCTTTATAAAATGTAACAAGTAATGTAACTATTTCAATTATAATCAAAGTAATGTAACTTCTATTACATTTGATTACTTTTCTAATTTTCCAAATGTTTTCAACTGTTAACCTTTTTCAAATGCTTAAACCAGGCAGTGTTAACCTTACAGTAGTACTCAACAGTGATTACTGTCAAACTTCTTTCAAAGCCCTTCATCATCACTTGAAATAAGATAATAATAATTTGATTTTAAAGCACAGCCACATCAAAGTCAGACTTCAGTACCTCTTTTTACTTCCAGATTATTCTGAGGTAGTATACAGATTTAAAATCATAACACAAATCTTTGCATAGCTATGACACTGTTTTTAAATCATGAAACATTGGCATGTAACATTTTACAGCGGCCAAAGCCTTGAAAAAAAATCAGTTAATCTCAAAAAATAAATCATATACACAGCCCTAAATATGAAATAAAACAATTACTGAATAAGCAGGTGTCCGTCCTATTCTTGTTGGATTGTGTTCTCTGTGTGTGTGTGTGTGTGTGCGCGCTCTATCTCTGTCTGCCAATAATCAAACTTGAAACAGAACAATAGACATTTATAAATGAAATGTTTTTTAAATTTCCAGCACTGGAACGCGTTTTTCTTCGTAGACACTGCCACTCTCAGACAGGGGGTTCAGCTTTGAGTGGCAGTGTGGGTCGATTTAATTGGCAGACTTGGGGCGCTGCAAATTCCAACGAGAACCAATCAAAAGCATCAGAATAGCATCAAACCGCTTCATTAAATGGCCTTGACTGGAAATGGCAAAAGAAGGCATTGTGCACATCAAAAAATGCAAAGCAACAAAATGAATATTATTCAACATATAGCCTAAGCTTTTACAGAAAATATTCAGACGTAACCACCTTTGTAATCGACATTTTCATAAGTAACTGTAACTTAATTACATCTTTTTTCCTCAGTAACTGTAACAGATTAGTTACATTTATTTTGGAATTGAATTACGTAACGGCCTTACGTGTAACTAGTTACCCCCCAACACTGCTCCTGGGTGTGAATGTGAGTGTGTGTTTATATGTCTCTGTGTTCACCCTGTGATGGACTAGCGCCCTGTCCCGGAGATGATTCTGCCTCGTGTCTAGTGCATGCTGGGATACACTCCAGCACTCTCCACGACCCTGACCAGGGTAAGTGGGTACAGATGATGGATGAATGGTTGGATGGAAGACATAAACTATAAAACCAGATGGATATATTGCTGTACCTGGCTGGCAATGTTCAGATGTCCTCTGAGACTCACACATTGCTCCACGTGTGTCAGGACCCAGGGGGGCTCAAGACAGAACAGTCCACACCACCAAACGCATGCAGCTGGAAGCAAATGCCATGGACATGACTGTTTATTATAACCACCATGATACCGGCCCTGGTGGGGCGGTGGTGCAATGGTTAGCGTGGTCGCCTCACAGCAAGAAGGTCTCAGGTTCGAGCCCCGGGGTAGTCGAATCTTGGTGGGTGGGTGGGCCCGGGTCGTCCTCTGTGTGGAGTTTGCATGTTCTCCCCGTGTCTGTGTGGGTTTCCTCCGGGGGCTCCGGTTTCCTCCCACAGCCCAAAGACATGTAGGTCAGGTGAATCGGCCGTACTACATTGTCCCTAGGAATGAATGTGTGTGTGTGGGCCCTGTGATGGACTGGCAGCCTGTCCAGGGTGTCTCCCCGCCTGCCGCCCAATGACTGCTGGGATAGACTCCAGCAACCCGCAACCCCAGCTGGGACAAGGGCTTGGATGATGGATGGATGGATACTGGTCCTTCCCAGTCAATGCCAACACAACACTCGCTGCTTGTTTCGTGCACTTTGTCAGAATCCTTTATTCGCCAAGTACTCTCAGACAGAAAAGGAATTGAGTTTGGCACATTGCATTCTCAAAACGAACACACACAAAAAAAACACATAGCAGGAACACAACATAATAAAAGATAGTGCAGAGTGAATAAATACAGGAAATAAATCTGCCCAAAATTGTACATTGTTTAGTAAGCAAGTGTAATACTATTATTGTAATGTGCATTTGATTATCTGCTCCATGAAAAGACCGATTTTTAATTTTCCTTTGATTTTGTTACTTTTTTCCTGTTAGCTCAATCAAATACACAGAAGCCAAACTATAACACTATATGTATATATATATATATATATATATATACACACACACACACACACACACATATATGTATGTATATAATCCAGTGAGTCAAGTAAATTCTTTATGACACAGTACAAGCCTGTTTTGTGCCATAAGCAATAATCAGCTGTCAATATAATATAAATTATAATATACTATATTATAATGTAATATATAATAATACTATACTGTATAATATACATATATATCCATCCATCCATTATCTTAACCGCTTATCCTGCTCTCAGGATTGTGGGAATGCTGGAGCCTATCCAAGCAGTCATTGGGTGGCAGGCGGGGAGACACCCTGGACAGGCCGCCAGGCCATCACAGGGCCCATACACACACATTCATTCCTAGGGACAATGTAGTACGGCCAATTCCCCTGACCTACATGTCTTTGGACTGTGGGAGGAAACCGGAGCCCCCAGAGGAAACCCACACAGACACGGGGAGAACATGCAAACTCCACACAGAGGACGACCTGTGATGACCCACCAAGGTTGGACTACCCCGGGGCTCGAACCCAGGACCTTCTTGCTGTAAAGCAACCGCTAACCACTGTGCCACTGTGCTGCTAATATACACATATATATAAAATATACTCCAAGTATATTTTTTAATAATAATAAGATAATATACTGAAAGTCTCTGGGTTGTGTCCTGGATA
Source organism: Lampris incognitus (assembly GCF_029633865.1). Taxonomy (NCBI): domain Eukaryota; kingdom Metazoa; phylum Chordata; class Actinopteri; order Lampriformes; family Lampridae; genus Lampris; species Lampris incognitus. The sequence continues at coordinate 1,899,246 of NC_079218.1, read as the reverse complement.
GGGCTCCGCCTCGGGACTCTATAGTTCTGCTGGGGGACTTCAACGCTCACATGGGCAATGATGGAGAAACCTGGAGGGGCATGATTGGGAGGAACGGCCTCCCCGATCTGAACCCGAGCGGTGCCTTGTTATTGGACTTCTGTGCGAGTCATGGATTGGCAATAACAAATACCATGTTTGAACATAAGGTAGTTCATAAGTGTATTTGGTACCAGAACATCTTAGGCCGAAGCTCAATGATAGACTTTGTGGTCATATCATCAGATCTGTGGCCTTGTGTTTTGGACACTCGAAAGCAGAGCTTTCAACTGATCACCACCTGGTGGTGAGTTGGATCAGATGGCGGGGAAGGCTGCTGGACAGACCTGGCAAACACAAACGTGTAGTGAGGGTGAACTGGGAACGTCTGGCAGAGGCCCCTGTCCATGAGGTCTTCAACTCCCACCTCCAGAAGAAGTTCTAGTGTATCCCGAGGGAGGCTGGGGACATGGAGTCTGAGTGGGCCATGTTCAAAGCCTCTATTGTAGATGCAGCAGGCAGGAGCTGTGGTCAAAAGGTCATTGGTGCCTGTTGAGGCAGCAACCCAAGAACCCGCTGGTGGACACTGGCGGTGAGGGAAGCTGTCAGGCTGAAGAAGGACTTTTGGACTTGGTTGGCCCAGGGGTCTCCTGAAGCAGCAGACAGGTACCGGGAGACCAGAAGGCTGCTGCTTCAGCGGTCGTGAAAACAAAAACTCGGGTGTGGGAGGAGTTCGGTGAGGCTATGGAGGAGGACTTTTTGTTGGCCTCAAGGAAGTTCTGGCAAACCGTCCGGTGACTTAGGAAGGGGAAGCAGGGCTTGACTCAGGCTGTGTTCAGCCGGGGAGGGGAACTGTTAACCCAGACTGGGGATGTTGTCGAGCGGTGGAAAGAACACATTGAGGAGCTCCTGAACCCGACTAATACGTCCTCAGTGGAGGAGGTAGAGTCTGAAGACTCAGGGGAAACCCCACCCATATCCCTGGCAGAGGTCTCTGAGGTAGTTAAAAAGCTCCTCGGTGGCAAGGCGCCGGGTGTGGATGAGATTCGCCCTGAGATGCTGAAGGCTCTGGATATTGTTGGGCTGTCTTTGTTGACACGCCTCTTCAGTGTCGCGTGGAGGTCGGGGATAGTACTTGTGGAGTGGCAGACTGGGGTGGTGGTTCCCATAATCAAAAAGGGGGACCGGAGGGTGTGCTCCAATTATCAGGGCATCACATTGCTCAGCCTCCCTGGGAAAGTCTACTCTAGGGTGCTCGAAAGGAGGCTCCGACCGATTGTCGAACCTCAGATCCAGGAGGAACAATGCGAATTCCATCCTGGCCGTGGAACAACGGACCGACTCTTTACCCTTGCAGAAGTGCTGAGGGGAGCATGGGAGTTTGACCAGCCAGTCTACATGTGTTTTGTGGACTTGGAGAAGGATTACGACCGTGTACCCCGGGGCACTCTGTGGGGGGTACTGCGGGAGTATGGTGTACCCAGGCAGTTGGTACAAGCCATCTGGTCCTTGTATAACCAAAGTGAGAGCTGTGTCCACATTCTTGGCACAAGGTCAAACACGTTTTCCGTGGGTGTCGGACTCCGCCAAGGTTGTCTCCAATTCTGTTTGTGATATTCATGGACAGGATCTCAAGGCGCAGCCAATGAGGAGTGTGTCCGTTTTGGGAACCTCAGAATTGCATCTCTGTTCTTCGCAGATGATGTGGTTTTGTTGGCTTCATCAGAACGCGACCTCCGGCATGCACTGGGGTGCTTTGCAGCTGAGTGTGAAATGGCCGGGATGAGAGTCAGCACCTTTAAGTCTGAGGCCATGATTCTCTATACCGGAAATGATGGATTACTCCCTCCGGGTTGGGGATGAGTTAGTGCCTCAAGTAAATGAGTTCAAGTATCTCAGGGTCTTGTTCACGAGTGAGGGTAGGATGGAGCAGGGGATTGACAGGCGGATTGGTGCAACATCTGCAGTAATGCGGATGTTGTACCGGACAGTTGTGGTAAAGAGGGAGCTGAGCCGGGAGACAAAGCTCTCAATTTACCAGTCAATCTTCGTTCCAATCCTCACCTATGGTCATGAGCTTTGGGTAGTGACCGGAAGGGTGAGATCGCGGATACAAGCAGCTGAAATGAGTTTCCTCCATAGGGTGTCTGGGTTCAGCCTTAGAGATAGGGTGAGCAGCTAGGACATCTGAGGGGAGCTTGGAGTAGAGCCACTGCTCCTTCGCATCGAAAGGGGCCAGTTGAGGTGGTTCGGGCATCTGATTAGGATGCCTCCTGGGCGCCTTCCTTTGGAGGAGACCCCGGGGTAGACCCAGAACGTGTTGGAGGGACTACATGTCCAATCTGGCCTGGGAACGCCTTGGGTTCCCCAGGAGGAGCTGGAGGGCGTTGCTGGGGAGAGGGACGTCTGGAGTGCCCCACTTAGCTTGCTGCCACCACGACCCGGAAAAGCGGCTGAAGATGAGATAATATACTGTGGAAATTGCAGGAACGTAGAGACGGACAATTTCTCTCACTGACCACACGAACGCGTGTGTCATTTATTCTTCCGTATTATTCTTCTGTCATTTATTCTTCCGTACAAAATCACCAACATGGGGCTGCTCCAACCAGCCTCGTCCTTGCTCCGCCCTCTCAACCCGGAAACCCTTTCTTAAAGGCCCGTGCGTGTCTACCAATTATGGTGAATTGTACGTTCCCCAGAATTCACCACAATAAAAAAAAAAAAGTCAGCGTGGAGGAGAGCAGACGGTCCAGCCGCAACAGCTTCGCCGAACACGTGCGGAGACTAGGGTGCCTACATGAGGGGCCTGAAGGACCCTTCGGCGGCGCAGGGGTAGGGCGGGTGGTGGAGGAACCTTAGGGGCCTTGTTGGGGGTGGGGGCTGGGTAGGAGGCGCCCGCCGTGGGGGCTGGGCAAGTCCAACTGGTCGATCCAAGTCCAGGTGAGCCAGTTTGAGGTAATGTACTGAAATGCGCTCTGGCTTGTTGCCGACTTCCACAACAAAGTGCTTGTTTCCGGTCTCCAGGATGCAGAACGGCCTGTTGTAGGGAGGCTGCAGGGGTCCACGGTGAGGGTCATGGTGGATGAAAACATATTCTGCCATCTGCAGACTTGCGGGGATGTGAGACTGTGGGAGGGACCAGTGCGAAAGCTCTGGTGTTATCCAGAAACGTGGTCTGTTGATGGGCTGCAGACCAGGGAGCTGTGGTGTTGGGGACGAAATCCCCTGGGACCTGTAGCAGCTGTCCGTAAACCAGTTCAGCAGATGAGGACTGGAGGTCCTCCTTAGGGGCGGTCCTGAGGCCCAGCATGACCCACGGGAGCCTGTCGACACAGCTGCTATCCTTGAAGCTGGCCAGAAGAGCGGCCTTCAAAGAGTGATGAAACCACTCGCACAACTAAATATCTGAGTTTCATCACCAGCCAGTCAGACTAGCTTGGTCAGAAAGGCACGAACTGATGAAGCCTCTTGGATGAGAGGCGAAACGTCTTCACGGATATATACCAAGTCCAGTTGCACTTGATTCAACTCCTTTGGATACGTCGTCCAGCTCCATTCTTGGCCATCTCTTCGCCATACAGCTTACTCTTTCTCGTCTAGTTTCTCCTGAAACTCGGCAGATGCCCAGATAACAACCAAACACCGAGTTTCCTCAGCTGACCACTGCACACCCTTCTTATCTGCCGATTTCGCCATTTTCTCCTCTCTTCTTCCACTGCATTGTCATGCGCCCATTGATGTCATCACGGTTCGCGCTGAAGAACCTGCTATTTTTTTGGAGACGGTTCGGAACTAACTTTTCGGATTCGGAACCCATTTATTTTTGGTGGAAATGCTCTGAACCGTTCAAAAAAGGGTTTGCGAACCGGCACCGAACCGGTTCCCTGTTGGTGGAAAAGGGGCATCAGTGTCAGAAAGTTCAAAAGTTTCCAACAGGTGAGCCTTGAGTGTCTGGTATTTATTCTGCTGCGGAGGATTTGGGAGGAGGCTCACCACTCTGGTTGCTGTTGAACTGTCGAGAGCTGACACCACGTCATAGGATTTTGTGGCGTCCGCGCTGATTTCCCGCAATGTGAACTGCGCTTCTGTCTGGGCGAACCAAGCCGAGGCGGACGACTCCTAGAGCTCCGGCAGCTTGAGAGAAACCGCATGAGTCGTCATGTTCATAAAGAGTTGTCTCTGGAGACATCCAGCAGACAAACGTCGGGGTCACCAATGTGGAAACTGCAGGAAAGTAGAGACGGACAATTTCTGTCATTGACTGCACAAACGCGTGTATCTTTTATTCTTCCATACAAAATCACCACCTCAGCAACATGGCGCTGCTCCAACCAACCGCATCCTCGATCCGCCCTCTCAAACCGGAAACCCTTTCTTAAAGGACCCATCCATTTTCCTAACCACTGATCCTGCTCTCAGGGTCGCAGGGATGCTGGAGTCTATCCCAGCAGTCGTTGGACGGCAGGCGGGGAGACACCCTAGACAGGCTGCCAGACTATGGTGAATTGTGCCCATATAGTCCGCTACTATTTTATATATATCGTTTTTTTCCGAAACCGTATCGACTCGGATACGAGTCGATATTCCGCTCCTCATTAGTTGATATATATATATATATATATGTATAGCAGCTGATGAGTGCGAGACGCACGAAACAGGCCTGTACTGCAATGTATTAAAATCTTTTTTCCTGTATCCGTGTAGCTGCCCTCGATATTTTTTAATAAAGACGAAACGTGGAGAGTCTCAACGGGTGCATTTATTGTTTCAAACACCACACAGGTACATTCTTGTCGAGCACCATGAAAACTATAAAGAATACAATGACACTCTCAACAAAATTAGGTTAACTACTTTATAGCTTCACAAAATAATATAATGTAGCGAAGACGCTACCCCTTCAGAATAGTGCCCTCCTGTTTTACCCATCAGGCACTGCGTTCAGGTTGTCAGTTATGTTATTACATGTTTTGCAAGTGTTTTATGTGGTTTTATGTGTTTAAGTGATTACTATTTAGTGTGGTATAATTGTAGTTATCGTTCTGTTATGTTGTGTAACTTTGGTACTGAAACCATGATCAACATTTTTGTTCAGGTAGATGACTTCCATGTATTGTTTCGCATTTCTTTTAAGTTCCCATCTCTGCGTGAGTTCAATAAAGGAGACTGAAAGGTTACTTTTCTCACTACTTCTACGTTTGTCACACTAAATAGTCTGCCAGGCTCGTCCGTCACCACGCCGAAAGCAACCAGGCCGACGCCAACCACCCTTCAGACCCTGGACGCCTAATGATCCATGCTACCGCTGTGGTGAAGAGGGGCACAGGGCCCGTGAGCGCCCTGCCCCTGCACCACGACACCGTAAGCGCTCCCCAGTCGGAAATCTAGAGTGGGGTGGCACCGCGGGGAGACTGCCACCCAGCCAACCGACCATATCCCCCATTGAGAACTCTTTCCACATCGGCAGAGTGGGCCACGCACACGGCCTCTACCTTTGCTGCTCCATTGATGGACACCGCTGCTGTGCCCTGGTGGACACAGGGTCCACCATCTCCATTGTGTGCCCAGGGATGCTGCCAGAGACAGAGTGGAGGCCAACCCCCTGTAAAATCAGAACTGTGACTGGGGAACTAACTGGCATGCCGGGGAAGAGAGCACTGCAGGTGCAGGCAGGGAAAGCCGCAGCCACCCACGAGTTTTGGTTGGCTGAAATACAAGACCCCTGCATCATCGGGCTGGACTTGCTGACTCGCTGGGGGGCTCTGGTCGATGTGTCGACTAATGCCGTTGTAGCGCCTCTCTAGCGGGTTTGACTATAGTGAGAGGTGGCTATCCTGAGTTCTTTAAAACATCTATCCAATCAATCAAATAAGTGGGGTTTTACTAATAAACATATCAGTGTTTAACTTGTATGTGGGTAATTACTACTTATTAGGCTATATGCAACTCTCTTTCATTCAAAATCACTATTTAAGCATTAATTCGTACACTTTAGAATTAAATTGAAATGTCTAGAATTACTTGTAACCCTTAAACACTCTTCAAAGTACTATACTTAGGCTCTCGGGGTGTAAGCTGGCAACTGAAAAAGGCCAAAGGCTGCCAAGCCCCCCCCACCCACTGCTCGTGAACCGCACCAACAGCATAGTCCGATGCATCCGTGGTTATGGAAATAGGCGCTGTAGGTGAAGGATGCGCTAGCAAGGTAGCCTCGGAGAGCGCAGCTTTAGTCTCGGTGAACGCACGGTCCCGCTCTGCTGTCCAGTCGACCGCCTGGTTGGGGGACTTGCCTTTCAGCGCCTCGTACAGTGGCCGGATGATAAAGGCGGCTCGGGGAATGAAGCGGTGGAAGAATGTCACCATCCCGATGAACTCCCTGAGCGCACGAGCTGTTTGGGGGCGCAGAAAGGCCGCCACCGCTTCCACCTTTGAGGGCAGGGGGACCGCCCCGTCCCCAGTCATGCGGTGCCCGAGGAAATCAATGGCCGTCAGCCCGAACCGGCACTTCGCTGGGTTGACGATCAGCCCATGCTGGCTGAGGCGTGTGAAGAGGGCGTGAAGATGGGACAGGTGTTCTTCCTCGGAGGCGCTGGAGATGAGTATGTCTTCCAAATAGACAAAGATGAAAGGAAGGCCACGGGGCACTGAATCCATCAGCCGCTGAAAGGACTGGGCCGCGTTTTTGAGTCCAAATGGCATTCGTAGGAATTCAAATAGGCCGAATGGGGTAGTCACCGCTGTCTTGGGGATGTCCGAGGGGTGCACGGGAACTTGATGATAACCACGGACCAGGTCGACTTTTGAGAAGACGCGTTTGCCAGACAGGTTTGCAGAAAAGTCCTGGATATGCGGGACAGGATAGCGGTCGGGCGTGGTGGTGTCATTTAGTCGGCGGTAGTCCCCGCATGGGCGCCAACCTCCATCAGGTTTAGCGACAATGTGGAGTGGGGACGCCCACGGGCTGTCAGAGCGGCGGATGATCCCCATGCATTCCAGGTGCTTGAACTCAGACTTGGCAATGGCGAGTTTGGCGGGGTCGAGACGCCTGGCTCTGGCGTAGACCGGGGGCCCCTTCGTAGCAATGTGATGCTCCACCCCATGCTTAGCGGTGGGTGCAGAGAAGGTAGGCTGGGTGAGGTCAGGGAACTCAGCGAGGAGGCGGTTGAACTTGTCTGCCTCTGAGAGAGAGTTGGCTAGACCTGCATAGGCCGCTTCCCCCCGCGTACATGCGAAGGAGGAGAAGGTTAAGGCGTCGACCAGACAGCTGTTCTGAATGTCCACTAGCAAACCGTAAGCGCACAAAAAATCAGCTCCGAGGAGGGGAAGCGTTACATTGGCCATGACAAACTCCCACGTGAAACGTTGTCCACCAAAACACAGTTCTACAGACCGCACGCCGAAGGTGTGGATAGGGCTGCCGTCAGCCGTCGCCAACTGGGGACCCCGCTCCCCGCCCATGATGTCGACATCAGTAGCAGGGAGCACGCTTCTCTGTGCGCCCGTGTCACAGAGAAATCGCCGACCGGAGATGGTGTCGAGGATGAAGAGTAGCCTGTTCGTATCGCCAACACTCATGGCCACTACTGAGTGTTGGCCCTCTCGTTTCCCGTCGGCCTGTAGTTGCAGGGGGAACGGCACCGTTTAGCTTTCGCACCAAATCGAGCGTGGTACATACAGAGTCCAGAGGGCTTGTAGCGGTCTGACGCTGTGGCGCCACCGTCGGGCCACGCCCGCGATGTCGGCGGGGGGCCAGTGAAGGTAGGAGCCAGCACCCCGGCATGAGAGGAACGTTGTGTAGCGACGAAGAATCGGTCAGCCTCCTTTGCCAGCTCACGGGGATCAGTGATGGTGGAGTTAGCGAGCGCAGTCTGGACGTGGGGCGGCATGTTGCGCAGAAACGGCTCCATAAACAGGAAACATGGCTTTTCTTGACCCAGTAGGTTTAACATCCTGCTCATTAGCTCCGATGGTTTGCCATCTCCCAAGCCCTGAATTGCGAAGAGGCGACGTGCTCTCTCCGTTGTTGACAGTTCAAAAGTATCAAGGAGGAGATGTTTAAGTGCGGCGTATTTACCATCGGCCGGTGGGTTGGTTATGAAACCGCTTATCCTGGAAGCCGTAGCGCCCCCCAGCGCTGCCAATACGTAGTAGTACCTGGTCTCGTCTGCTGTTATGTCTCTGAGCGCGAACTGTGCCTCAGCCTGCGCGAACCATGTAGCCGCGGAAGACTCCCAAAACTCCGGCAGTTTAATTGCAACGGCGTTCGTAGCCATAATGTGTGTGGTTTCAGAAAACTTATCCGAAAACCGACGTCGGGGTCACCAGTGTAGAGCCGAAGGAACGGAGAAGACCGTAGGTTCACACTTTAGCCGTGTAGGCAACTTTCTTTAATCCACGGTAAATCAGAGAGACAACAAAACCACAGCTCGACTGAGCGGAGGCGGCAAGAATAACCAGAAAACTGGCTGGACAACCATAACTTAACCCTGCGTTAACCTGCCAGGGCAACCATGACTTAACCCTTAGTTCCTGGGGGGAATTCTATCCCCAATACGTGTCCACCACACTTACACTTTTAAACAGAAAATACTCTTTTTCTTAATTTTTTTTAAGCAATATATTTATTGAATTTTGTTTGCAAATTACATCAAAACAAGTAATAGCACAGTGCAGCAAACATTTTCACCCTACCCCCCCCCAACCCTGTCCCTATAACAAGTAATACAATTCAAAGCAGGGTTAAAGAAGATAATAAAGATAAAAATTCAATTAATGAAAATAATAAAATAAAATAATAATAACAATAATTTCTTTCACAGACTGATTAGAGGGTGTGGTTTTTTTCCAGTTGCTTTTACGGATATAAACAGTCAGATAGAGTTGTTCTACTCCCCCAGAGCTTGTTCTTGATGAAGCAAGTTACCAACATTAGTATTACGTCTTAGGAAGTACAGAAACAATCCCCAGATTTTATCAAAAACACTTTGTTTACGTCTAACAATATACATTATCTTTTCCATTGACATGTTTGAAGCCATTTCTTTAACCCACATACCAATTCTTGGTCCATCAACACTTTTCCAATTAAGAGCAATTACACGTTTTGCTTGTAATATACACATATCTATAAATCTGAACTCATTGCTATGTAAATGTGGGGTGGTAGGATATAAACCAAGAATAAAAAGCTTTGGACTCAATGGTAATTTCTTTGACAAAATTTGATCAATCATATCAACAACATCTTGCCAGAAGGTTTTCACTTCCACACATTCCCATATACAGTGAAACAGCGTCCCCCTTGCCTCACTACACTTAATACAGGTATCAGGAATATTGTCATTAAACTTGTGCAATTTAACAGGAGTTATATATGTACGCATCAGCCATTTATACTGTAGAAGCTTTAGGTTGCTGCTAACTATCTGTCTCTGGGCCTCTTTACATGCCTCACTCCATTCTTCTAAAGATATTTCCTCCTCTATATCTCCCTCCCATCATCTCAGTTTTGTCTCTGATGATTCATCAGATCCAGATACAAATAAGTCATACATAGTTGAAATTAAACCTTTATCATAACAGTGTTTTGTGACTGCAACTTCTAATATAGAAATGGTAGGAATGTCTAATGAATGGCTTTGACAGGATGATATAAAACTCCTTAGCTGAAGATATTTGAAAAAATGATTCCTTGGAATGTCATACTTGGTAGATATTTCCTCAAAGGACATGAATACTTCATCCTCCTCCCTGTACATGTCTTGTACTTTCCTTAACCCCTTTTCAGCCCATAATTTAAATCCCCTATCATTTTGCCCTGGTTTGAAATTGGCATTACCCCAAATAGGACTGAAGCGTGACCGGGACATATTTATATTCAAATACTTACAAGCTTCGAACCAAACATCAATCATATTCAATATTATAGGGTTGTCTGTATTTTTCTTCAGATATTTACGGTCTGCTGAATACAAATACAGGTGCAATGGTAAGCACGGTTTAACAGAGCAGGCTTCCAGATCAATCCAAGCTGGGGGACTTCCAGATGAGAAGTAAAACATAATCGACCTTAATTGTGCTGCCCAGTAATACCATTGGATATTTGGACATTTCAGGCCTCCTCGATCATATGGTAGATAAAGTAAAGATAGACGTAATCTAGGACGTTTATTTTGCCAAATAAAGTTGGTAAACAGTTTCTTGATTTTCGTGAACAAAGATGAAGGAGGGGGTAGGGGGATATTCTGGAACAAATAAAGAAATTTGGGAAGTATATTCATCTTTAGGATATTAATCCTGCCGATCATTGAAATAGGTAAGGATGTCCAACGCTCTATCGAAGCAATACTAGCGTCCAGGATGGGCTCATAATTTGACTGAGCAATCTTATTCACCTCAGGGACAATTTTTATTCCCAGATATGTAAATGTGTCTGTTGGGTTGAAGGTAGAAGCATAAACAAGACCATTCTTCCTCTCTGTTTCATTCAGTAACATTATAGATGATTTGGAGTAATTAACTTTATAACCAGATATTTTCCCAAATGATTCAATAAGGCTTAGGAGCGCTGGGATAGATTTATGCAGATTTTTAAGCATTAATATCACATCATCGGCGAAGAGTGCTACCCTGTGCTCCAGATGTCCCTCTCGAATTCCATAAATGTCGCTGTGTCCTCACCGCTATAGCAAATGGTTCTATCGCTAGGATAAAAAGTAAAGGCGATAAAGGGCTCCCTTGAGGGCAACTTCTACAAATGTTAAAAGGTTTAGAAACCTTACTATTCGTCAAAACTTCTGCAGTAAGCCCTGTACAAAGCAGTCTTACCCATTTGATAAATGTATCCCCAAGGCCAAATCGTGTTAACACCTCAAACAGATAAGGCCATTCAACACGGTCGAAGGCCTTCTCTGCATCAAGTGAAAGTAAGGCCGTGTCAGGCGCCTCCCTCTGACTGTATAAAATATTGAGCACTTGTCTAACGTTATGAAAACGCTGTCCCCCTTGAATGAATCCATTCTGGTCTTCTCCCACTACTCTAGGTAGAAGATCCTCCAATCTTCTTGCAAGAATTTTACAGAGTATTTTTGTATCAGAATTTAGGAGACTAATTGGACGCATATTTTCACATTTTGTATTTGGTTTCCCCGGTTTTGGGAGTAAAGTGATTAGGGCGCCCCTCATAGATGTAGGGAGAAGACCATTCTCAAAGGATTCCTGAAACATCTCCAAGAGGGGTGGTATTAATTTGGTTTGAAATTTTTTATAAATGTCTATAGGGATGCCATCTGGACCCGCTGATTTTCCAGCCTGCATACACCCAATTGCTTCTGCAATTTCCAATGCAGTTACATCTTGATCTAATACTCTACTTTCCTCTTCCGAAATTTTAGGAATATTAAGATTGTCTAGGAATTGTGTTTGCGTGTCCAGATTAGGAGAGCACTCAGAGCTGTATAATTTCCCGTAGAAGTCTCTTAAGGCTTCATTAATCTCTGTCGGGTCCACTATAGTTCTACCACTTGGGACTTCAATACAATTAATAGACCTTTCTGTTTGTTGTTGTTTAATGCACCATGCTAGAAGTTTTCCGGGCTTTTCCCCCTGATCATAGTAGGACTGTTTGAGTCTCATTAAATCAGCAGCCGCTTTATTAGCTGCCAGTTCATTGTACTGTGCTCTAAGCAGTAGCAGTCTTGTATGAACATCTGTAGGTATATGTCTATTATTATATATTTCTGTTTCCAGTTTTTTAATTTCCTCATCTAATGTCTTCATTTCAAGTCGTGTAGCCTTTTTCTTGGAACTAGTGAAGGAAATGATTTGGCCCCTGATAAAGGCTTTGAAAGCCTCCCACCTTGTGCTAGCAGAAGTCTGGGACTTGTTACATTCAAAATACAGGTCAATCTGCTTATCTAAGAAATCTATGAATGTAGGATCCGCAAGCCACCCGGGTTGAAAACGCCATCTCGGGGGGTCGCACACTAAGTTATTATCTTCATAGGTCAAGGATACTGCAGCGTGGTCAGACAGAACTATACTACTATAATGACATTCATCTATTTTGGAGACAAGTAGCGCTGAAACCAAAAAGTAGTCTATGCGTGAGTGAGTTCTATGAGTACCGGAATAGCAGGAATATTCTACTGCGTTCGGTTTACCATGCCTCCAAACATCAAACAGATTCAATTCCTTCATAAAACGGTGTATCGTCTTTCTGGACTTACTGTGGGTATCATCTAAACCAGTTGACCTGTCTTTTGAAGGATCTAACGTACAGTTAAAGTCACCAGCTATTATGTATTTCCCAGGATGATTTGAAGCAGTCAAAAACAGACTATTATAGAATTTAGAGTCATCTTCATTGGGGCCGTAAACATTTATCAAAGTTAAGGTTTCAGATAATAACCTACCCTGGACTATAATATACCTCCCTGCAGGGTCCTTAACTACATGCTGTACCCGTAATGGAACCGATTTATGAATTAGTATCATAACCCCTCTAGCATGAGTGGTGTAAGGAGCAGACAACACTTGACCCTGCCATCGTCTTGCTATTTTGGGAACGTCCTCATCCACCATGTGTGTTTCTTGTAAAAAAACGATTTTTGATTTCAAGGATTTTATCCTGCTCATTACCTGCTTCACTTTTGTGAGTTTGATCAAACCCCTACAATTCCACTAAGTAAATTTTACCTTGCAACTCTCTGACATTGATTCCGGTATGTTATATTAGGAACCGTAGTGAAGAAGTACTTTGACAAACCACACCCACTGATGAAAGAATAAATAATGAAATGAAACCACAAAAACCCACCCTCAACCCCATACGAACCTGAAGTCCACAAACTCTGGACATCCCCTCCCATCCCACGTTTAACTACCGCTAAAACGAGTTTCTCTAACTTTTCTTTTCTTCTCGCTCCAGCTCGCTATCTTATTTTTTCTAAATACTAATCACACATAACATCATTAATGAACTGTTCAACGCCAACAACATGTAGGCATATATAAAATTAACCATTCGAACACATACACAAACCTGGAACCCGTGCATGCAGACTGGAAGACGAGGAGAGGGAAAAGTCTGTAGCCTGGTCACAAGAGTCCGCGATGCATTGGGCCTTCCTTCCTCCGACAGGCGCATAAACCGATGATGACTCTCTCTGTCCCTTAGGCCTAGGCCTACTTGGATGTGCCCATGTCATTTCGGCTGGTGCTTGGACATTGTCTCTCATTCAGGGTTAAGTGCATTCCACAAAAGCTGAATAGTCTAGCTATAAACCAGACTCCGTCCTGTCCAGGTAGAAAAATAAAGCCTAAACAAAAACAAAATGGCGACAGCCCGAACACGTAGCTACATCTTTCGTGTAAATGGAAATAAAATAAAATAAAGTGAGCTTAATAGCCTACTGCATCAGTCCTTATCTGAGGGATTGAATAAACCGCTCCACTTCTGCTGGGGTTTGAAAGGTGTGGGGTCTCTCGTCATGTGTTACCAGGAGCCGGGCTGGAAAGATGATTCTGTGCTTGTGGATCCCCCGGTCTCTCAGCTTCTTCCGGACCTGGTCGTAGTCGCGCTGCATCTTGTGCACCCCAGCAGAGAGGTCGATGTGAAAACGGACCGGCGTGTTCTTGTAAAGGACCTGTCCCTTGGTTTTGGCTGCCTTTAGTACTCGCTCCCTGTCCTTAAAGTTCATGAACCTCATGATCAATGTCCTTGGACAACCCGTGCGAGAGTCTACCGGAGCGCCGATTCTATGAGCCCGCTCCACTACCAAGCCCTCCCGCGGATCCATGTTCAGAGCCTCCGGCAACCACTTCTCCAAAAATGCAGGTGCATCCTGGCCCTCTTCTTTCTCCGGTAGGCCCACCAACCTTACGTTATTTCGCCGACTCCTGCATTCCAAGTCCTGCACTTTGTCAGTAAGGCTTTTGACGGTGCTTTCCAGCGTGCTAACTCGGGGTGTTAGCTTCTTAACGTCGTCCTCCACTTTGTCAGTAAGGCTTTTGACGGTGCTTTCCAGCGTGCTAACTCGGGGTGTTAGCTTCTTAACGTCGTCCTCCACCTTGTCAGTAAGGCTTTTGACGGTGCTCTCCAGCGTGCTAACTCGGGGTGTTAGCTTCTTCACGTCGTCCTCCACCTTGTCAGTAAGGCTTGTGACGGTGTTTTCCAGCGTGCTAACTCGGGGTGTTAGCTTCTTAACGTCGTCCTCCACGTCAGAAATCCGTTGTTCGGCCTGTTCCATGCGACCCATGCATTCCTGTATTTGTTTCTTTACATCTGCAATTGTCGCTTGCACTCCATCAATTTTCTTGTAAAGTCCACTTTTCAAAGACTGTATGGCTTTCATGATATCTAGGTTGCTATTCTTATCTGTGTCTAACATCTCGTCATCTTCTTCCTCGTGGTCGTCTCCTTCGTTAGCCATATTTTCAACCTGCATGGCGTCGCTAACCTTCTCAGCCTCTTCCTCGTGTCGCGATTTCCTTTTCTCCTTCTCTTTTTCTCTCTTTGCCTTTTCTTTCGGGTTTTTCCCTGACATTTTAGTTCTGGGTACTCTTATACACGTATTGCGTGACTTTAGACAAGATTCGGATTAGTATTGTAGGATTAATTTACACGGTAGCTGCAGAGCTTGGGATGTGCGACCCCCTAGTCCCTCGCCATAACCGGAAGTCCTCTTTTTCTTAATTAACTTAAAATATCAAAAGTAGTCATTCACCACAACTGTGTTATAAAAAAGTCTAAAATATTTACTTAGAAAATATTGCTCAGTGTTTAAATGCTTCGTTTTCAAATATGTTTTGAAATCTCTCAGTCAAATGCATTCACATACACATTGAAACAAAAGGGCCCAAAAAAAGAGGATAGCCGGCAGTAACCTAGTCTAATTTCAAATACCCAGTTCAAATGATGCAGGCCTGAGTGTAGCTTGTGAACGTTGTAGCCTTAAACAAAATGGCTGCTTCACCACGCAGGCAAAAAACAAAATGGCTGCTTCACCACGCAGGCAAAAAACAAAAGAACGGTACCTTTACTCAATGGAATGTAGCCTCAATTACACAATGTCCAAGGCGGCGGCAGCAGGAGGAGATATGACCAGAAGATTCACGATGCTGACGATCTCAGCAAAGTCCACCACTCGGCAACGCTATCCGGCTCCATCGGGGTCTTTGTTCGTCGTCCGTTTCGCAGTTCCACACAGGCTTTACTAGTCGAGGTCGCTGGTCGCTAGCTTGTTAGCAAAGTCCATGCAAAAGCACTAGCCACTAAGTCAGCAGCTAACTTAACCTTCCTTCTGTCTTCTTGTACTGAGTCGTTCACTCAAAACGGACAAAAAATATCCCCGTTAAAGTTCAGTTCACTTTCACTAAAAATGGGGTACACATTAACAGAACATTTCGTGTTTTTCTTTTCATCAGACCACACGCTTCTCCCGTCTTACTCATTCGCCGCTCTCTCAACTCCCTCGTCTCAGACACTGTCTTCACGTTTCTCGGCTCCACTCACTTCCTTGCCCTTTGACCTCCAATGTGATTGGCTCATTCACCAGAGTTTCAGAAATAAACTAAATTCACAAAACATTTGTGTACCTCTTTCTTCCTATTCTTACAAGCATTTTTAAAGCATTTCACATATATTATTACACAACAAATATTTAACATTTTTAGATGCTGTAATCAGTAAAACATGAACATTACCCAATATGCATTTCTCTCATTGAGCAAAATCATAACTTCCTTGCTGGTCAATGAATCTTAACATTTTAACCGTAAATTCTGTTTATTAAACTATGAAATTATTTATTCAAAATGATATCTTATAATAATGAATAAATTTCAACAAGGTTACACCATTCACCTCGGCACAGAGACCCTGGCCCTCTTGCACAGTCTAGAGAGGAAGGTGGGACGTATCCACATCCAGCCAACTCCACCTGTCACCACGCCGCCCCCACCCCCACTTTCACCACCACTGCCAACCAAGGTGATGATGACACTGCCTGGCCCACCAACAATGATGACGACTCCCATCGAGGCTACCATTCCTCAGACACCCTCACTGGACACTGTTGCCACCATCCAGGATCTGTATCAGCGGAGTAGTGAAGGGCTGGACCCTCAGTCAAGTCAAGTAGTTTATTTATATAGCACATTTAAAACAACCACAGTTGAAACAAAGTGCTGCACAAGCTTAAAATATAATATAAAATAAGTAACACATATGAATATAAAAATACATGTAAAAGTAAAATAAAGGAATTAAAATGTAAACAATGAAACAAAAGAGTAAAAGTATATTTCCACAATAAAATCACAGTGTCTAGCTCAACTTGAATTGAATGCCAGCGAGAAGAGGTAGGTCTTTAACTAAGATTTAAAAGTCTCTAGGGTCTGAGCAGATCTTATATGTATTGGTAAGTTGTTCCAGAGATCAGGGGCAGCAGCCGCTGTAGAGGCTCTGTCACCCCTATTCTTAAGCCTGGATCTCGGAACATGTAGGAGCATCTGGTTTGCTGACCTGAGCGCTCTGACTGGTGTATGATAACGTATTAGCTCAGATAAATAAGATGGTGCCAGCCCATTTAACGACTTGAAAACAAGTAATAAAATCTTAAACTGGATCCTAAAACAGACAGGAAGCCAATGAAAGGAGGCCAGTACAGGCGTTACGTGAGCACGTCGCTTATTTCCTGTCAGCAGGCGAGCAGCTGCATTTTGTACAAGCTGCAGGCGACGAAGCGACGACTGAGCTGCGCCAACATACAATGAGTTACAATAATCTAGACGAGAGGTAATAAACGCATGAATTACCCTTTCAAGATCATGTGGAGGGTGATAGGCCTTTACTTTTCCCAGAAGTCGTAATTGAAAAAAACTTGTTTTGACCACTGAGCTTATTTGTTTGTCAGAGTTAAAAGAGCTGTCAAACATCACACCAAGATTCCTAACAGAAGAGTGACTGTAGGAAGCTAAAGGGCCAAGAGCACTATCATAACCATCCAGCAGATCAGGCTGTCCATATACAATAATTTCAGTCTTATTTTGATTTAATTTCAGGAAATTTAACTCCAACCATGTTTTGACATCCTTTAAACAAATCAGCAAAGCCTGTATAGAATCTCTGCTGTTTGTTTTTATAGGCAGATAGATTTGCAAATCATCAGCAAAACAATGAAAAGACATATTATGTTTATTAAAAATGGACCCCAAGGGCAGCATATACAATGAGAAGAGAATGGGACCCAAAATGGAGCCTTGGGGGACCCCACAGTTAAGTAGGGCCGCAGCTGAAGAGAATTGGTCTATATGGACAGAAAAGCTTCTATTTGACAGGTAAGACTTGAACCATTCTAGGACAGTACCTTTAATGCCTACACATAGCTCAAGACGTGATAAAAGAATATTATGGTCAACCGTGTCAAATGCAGCAGTCAGGTCCAAAAGCACCAGAACAGCGGAGTTCCCAGAGTCCACAGTTCAAAGAAGATCATTAAAAACTCTTAATAGTGCTGTTTCAGTGCTGTGACGTGATTTAAAATCAGACTGGAACTTTTCACAAATGCCATTAATTTCTAGGTGCATTTGTAATTGTATGTAAACTGCTTTCTCTAAGACTTTTGAAAGAAAAGCCAGCTTAGAAATTGGCCTACAATTAGTAAGAACAGAGGGATCAAGATTGCTCTTTTTGATGAGGGGCTGTACTACAGCATGTTTGAAAGCAGCAGGAGCACAGCCTGAGAGAAGAGAAGTGTTTATCAAATGTACAATACAAGGATCAACAGTGGTAAAAACATCTTTTAACAGTCTGGGTGGAATACTGTCAAGGGGGCAATCTGAAGGCCTCAAATGGTTAACTACCTCAGATATAAAGGAGAGGGACACGGGCTCAAACTGCTCTAAGACAGCTGGGCACATAGAATAAATAGCAGGATCTGAGGCCAACGAGGATGGTGAGGCCCTAATAGCAGAGATCTTATCTGTAAAAACTTTAAGAAATTCTTCACAGAGCGTGGGCGTTGGCACGATGCAAGGAGACTCACATGGATTTATAAGAGAGTTAATAGTATTAAAAAAAACCTGAGGCCTATGTCAATTGTTGGACACAAGGTTCGATAGAAACTGTCTTTTTGCAGATGTAACGGCTCTCTGGTACTCTGATAAATAGTCTCTTAGAATTCCTAAGGAGACATGAAGTGTGTCTTTCTTCCACTTTCTCTCAGCACGTCTACATGTGCGTCTAAGAGCGCGGGTGGTGTCATTGAGCCATGGCTCTGTCACTGGTTTAGGGCGTTTGGTTCTAACAGGAGCAACCAAGTCCAGGATGTCAGTGCAGGTAAAAGAGTGGTAATGTCATCAGCACTGACTGAGATTACAAGAGTCATCCAGGGTGTGAAGCATAGAATCTTTAAAAGCAACAGAAAACTGAGACACCGTCAAAGGGTTAATTGTGCGCAGGGAGCGTGCCGGGTCGCGCGATTTAACCTGAGAACAAGGCAGCATCACGGTAAATTACACAGGCAAATGGTCCGATATGCGCCGTGTATCACATATTTCAGTGATGCATACACTTAAACCACAGGCCATCACAAGGTCCAGTGTGTGACCCTTCTCATGCGTCGGACCAGTCACCAACTGAGTGAGATTAAAAGAGTCAATAAGATTCAAAAAGTCTTTGACCAGAGGTCTGGATTCACAACAGACATGGATATTAAAATCACCGACAATTAAGAAAATGTCGTAGTTCACTATAGTCCCCACCACAAAGTCTGTGAATTCCCGAATGAAGTCCTTATTGAATTTTGGTGGACGGTAGACCACTGCGCACAGCACGGGACAATTACACTTGATTTCAAAAAGTTGCAGCTCAAAGCTGGAGACGCTGTCTGGAGAAGCTGGATTTAAATACAGAAGCTAGACCTCCACCTTTGCCAGTGGTCCGGGGCGAGCTGATGAATAAGCAGTCAGGGTAAAGAAGTTCAGAAAATGGGGTGAACACACCAGCGTGAAGACAGGTCTCTGTCAGAAACATAAAATCCAATTCAAGAAGCCATTTAGCAGGAACGTCTTATTGGCTAGCGATCTAGCATTAATGACAGCCAGACGGACAGTAAGCTCCTCTTTGTCCGACGCTGCACGATCCAGCGGGTGAAGGTTCCTGTTATCCACGCCGCCTTTGCGGGCTTGCGTCCGTCTGGGATAAGGAGCCTCCACCGGCAAGTGAAGTTGGCCCACAGCAACGCCAGGAACAACAGGCAGGAGCCATCGAACCAGAAAAAGGCGATAACCACTGTGAAGGAGGCGAGGATCATTTCCATGGGAGGACATTAGGTAAGCATTGATTCTCACCCGAACACCACCCCGCTTTCCCCGTCTTCTAGGGCGCTTCCTATGGGGAATGACACAAGGTGGGCGGCGCAGGTATGCCGGTATAGCCGAGAGCAATGGAGGAAGGTTTGAAAATGGATCTCCCAAATTGTGCTTTAACAGCCAGGGGTTAAAGTGGGATTTGGTAAGTGGGGGATCTCTGTATTAGAGAGGTGGGCAAAAGTGCGGGAGTGATAGTCGGCCTCAATACTGCGTCTCAAATCAGGAAATTAACCCTACGAGCACATGCACACACACACACACTACATGCTCAATAAATCACCGGCTACATGTTCAATTTAAAAATTGAAATGCATTTTAATCAGTCTTTTGTATTAGTTGAAAGTGCCATGAAAATATTGCATGGCCAGAGCTAAGGTTGGACAAACATAACTAGCTAGCTACCGGTAATGTTACCGGACGCTACCGATAGTTAGCTTGCCTAGCAGCATTCAAACAACTAGCCAGCAACGTCAGCAACTAGCTAGCAACGTTACCGGGTGGAAGATAGCTAGTTAGCTAGCTAGCTAACGTTGCGTTCGCTAACGTTAGTTGCTTGAATGACCACCACAGCAGAGCTAGACAAAACTATTGGAAATACTATTGGAAATACACTGAAGATACTCCCTCTTTATGCCCCCCAATCCAAGATAATAGTGCAGGTAGCAGGTTGACGCTCTCTCGAGTCTTGTCTGCCTGGTGCGGTGAACTGACCCTGACCCGTGAGTGTGAAGCCAGTCTCTTCTGACGTCATGTCTGGTGAAGCCAGACAGCAGGCAGGTGCGGGTCACGTGAGGACGCGATATCATTCAAACTTTTAGAAAAAGTAAAGTAGTATAAAAATAGAAGAACGACTTTATTTGCGATTTATTTTGTAATGCTTGTGAATTGGCTGCATCATGTTTTTTGTTTTAAATTTTACTGTGACAAAAAGGTTGAAATTACTCCTGTCTACAGAGTGCTGCCGGATCTCAGCTCCGGTTGACTTGGGGGAGGAGGAGGAGGGGAAGTGCCGGTGTCGGGATCCGGGGAGCTCCGGCCCACTTTAATCACTGTTAACAGCAACTCATGGGACGCTCGGATATTGAGAAGCGCTTGGCGATCATATACGAGTAGAGCAACAACATCATGACAGCATATGCAGCAAAACAGAACAATAGCAAACAATACGCCAAACAGACCCGACAGACGGCTCGCCGCACACACTAGCGTCATCTTGCCGGAAGTGTGCAGGATCAGGATCAGGATGTGAGAGAAGAACAGCCAGGAGAAGAGAACAACAGGTAACAGCTGAGAGACCTGTTCCAACGGTTCACTGAGATTTTCCCTGCACGTGAGGAGTGCACCCAGACCAACCTGGTGCAGCACACAATCGACACTGGCACAACCCCGCCCATTAGACTCCAACCCTACCGGTTAGCACTTCCCAAGCGTGACGCTGCAGAGCGGATGATTCTAGAGATGGCTGCGGCCGGGGTGATAGCGCGATCCAACAGCCCTTGGGCCGCCCCTGCCATCCTGGTCAAAAAGAAGGATGACACCTGGAGGTTCTGTGTGGATTTTCGTTAGCTGAACAATGCAACTCGTAGGGACTCCTACCCCTTGCCCCGCATTGACAACGCTCTGAACTACATTGCAGGGTCACAGTGGTTCAGCTCACTTGACCTACGGAGCGGTTACTGGCAGGTGGAGCTGGCACCAGAAGCCAGACCCAAGATGGCCTTCACCATCGGCCAGGGACTCAGGCAGTTTCGTGTGATGCCCTTTGGTCTCTGCAATGCCCCCGCCACATTCGAGAGACTAATGGGGAGGGTGCTGGCTCACATCCCCCGCAACCGGTCCGTGGTTTACCTTGACGACCTTCTGGTTCGTGCCGCTGACATCGAGCTGGCCCTAGAGATCCTCCGTCAGGTCTTGCAAGCCATTTGGGGGGAGGAGGCGGGCCTGCACCTGCACGCCAAGAAATGCAACCTCCTTCGATGTGAGACCAAGTTTTTGGGCGATGTGGTGGGAGCCTGATCCTACTAAGGTGGAGGTGGTCGAGAAATGGCAAGTTCTGTGAAACGTCAGTGAGGTGCGCAGCTTCACGTGACTCGCCTCCTACTACCGACATTTTGTCTGCAACTTTGCCTCCATTGCCAGTCCCCTACACTGTCTCACCGAGTTCAACTGGGACGACAATTGTGCAGCCGCCTTTGCCCGGTTCCGCACCGCCCTGATCACTGCACCCATCCTGGCCCTTCCTGATCTTAAGTGCTGCTTCATCGTGGACACAGACGCCAGCAATGTGGGGCTGGGGGCCGTCCTGTCTCAGGAGGTTGCTGGGGGAGAGAGAGTGGTGGCCTGCTACAGTCATGCCTTGAGCTGCCCCGAACACAATTACTGCGTTACACGATGCGAGCTCCTGGCGGTGGTTGCGGTATTCGATCATTTTCACCCCTATCTCCATGGCCAGGCCTTTCTCCTGCAGACGGATCATGGGGCCCTGATCTGGCTGCTCAGCTTTAAGGAGCTCGAAGGCCAGGTGGCTAGGTGGATTGAGGAGCTGCAGAGCTACGATTTCGAGACCCAGCACCGAGCCGGGCGCCTGCACAGCAATGCAGATACCCTCTCCCGTTGTCCCTGCAAGGACTGCAGACACACATATATATATATATAGATGTGTATATATATATATATAGATGTGTATATATATATATATATATATAGATGTGTGTGTGTGTGTGTGTGTGTATATATAGATGTGTATATATATATAGATGTATATATATATATATATATATATATATATATAAGCTTATGTTATGCAAATGGATAAATGAACAGGCCAAAGACTTGTTCCAAGGAGCATCTCCTGAACATATTTCAAGTAATGAGTTATGGAGTAGAAGAGAAAATATTTGATTATATTGCTGGTAAAATATTATCGACTTTTTCATGTGTTTTCTGTACAAACACCAATGGGAGACTTATTTGCAAAGAATGGGAGGTTTTTTTTATTACATTTTTCAGATAAAATGAAATAAAATAGAATGTATAAAGTGACTGGATTAAAAGTGAAATAATGAGGCTTTCACGTTCCACCCCGAATAAAACCAACGAGTTCAAGGTCAACGTGAATTAGGAATGACTCATCAAGCTGGTTTGGGTCTGCATCATGCATTCTGCAACTGATTTCTCCACATTTTGAGATGCCCAACATTTGCATTTAGCACATATCTATCATTTAGAAAGGCTCTTAATGAATTATGCTTCACTTCCTGCGTAACCATGATAACGAACAACAAATCCAAGCGGCTGTGTGCAGTCCGTCAGCTGTGCTGAAGCACATGTTGTTTGACTAGTGTCTATCCGCAGGGGTTGTGTAACAGAACTGGCTGAAGCAAAGTAAATGACATTCACAGCAGTTTTGCACAGGGAGGTGAGTGATAAGAAATCAGCCAGTCTGGTTTCTGATGTCAGGGAGAGTCCAGCATGCTGTAATAAATCACTTCAGAAAGAAAGGATGTGAGACAGTGTGAAAGTGTCCATCTTAAAAATGCAGAATATGTTTACAGTAAAGACACAAGTACAAGTGGATGTGTGCGTGTGTGCATTTGATAAACTCAACTTTGCACGCAGAACCCATGCACTGGTTCATGTTCTGATAGTGGTTTATGTCAAAAGGGACGGCACGGCGGCACAGCGGTTAGCGCGGTCGCCTCACAGCAAGTAGGTCCGGGGTTCGAGCCCCAGGGTAGTCCAACCTTGGAGGTGGTCCTCTGTGTGGTTTGCATGTTGTCCCCGTGTCTGTGTGGGTTTCCTCCAGGGGCTCCGGTTTCCTCCCACAGTCCAAACACATGCAGGTCAGGTGAATCACCGTACTAAATTGTCCCTAGGTGGGTGTGTGTGTGTGTGTGTGTGTGTGTGTGTGTGTGTGTGTGTGTGTGTGCCCTGTGATGTCCATGCCTGTCCAGCGTCTCCCCGCCTGCCGCCCAATGACTGCTGGGATAGGCTCCAGCATACCCACGACCCTGAGAGCAGGATAAGTGGATGGATGATGGATGGATGAATGACTGGATATGTCAAACGCTAGACACACTGTACAAAGGTCCTACACTTCCTCACCAATGGTTTTAAATGACTTCTCCCTCGCTTTAAGCTTCATTTAGCACCAGACATGATGTAGAAGTCAGTCTCTATTTCAGAACACTGCATATGGTCCACTCTGCTCTCAACAGCGTTTGCAAGCTGTATTTTGTACTTGTCCATCTGACGTCATTCATTGTTGAAACTACATTTGCTCTGTAAGCTGTCGTCAACAGGGCTAGCAAACTAATACGAAAGCCAGCCAGTAGACACGTTAGCTGTTGTGTGCATGTTGTGTGCATGCGTGCACACAACATGCACACAACAGAACTTTTAAAGCCTGTGTACAATAGTTCCATCCATCCATCCGTTATCCAAATCGCTCATCCGGCTCTCAGGGTGGCGGGATGCTGGAGCCTATCCCAGCAGTCATTGGGCGGCAGGCGGGGAGACACCCTGGACAGGCCGCCAGGCCATCACAGGGCCACAATAGTTGCACACACTTTTTATTGTCCCTTGTTTTTTATTGATCAGTCTTTGAAAGAGTTGATGACTCTTCAGTCAGATTTCCATGACTTCTCCAAAGCTTTTACAAACATCCTCCATCGTTTTTCCAGGGCCTGAAAAGTTTTTCATACTTGCTGACTTTTACAGGTTTTTCATGACGGTATGAACCCTGTAAGAGTCAATGGACGAGCCTGTTGGGGTTAATCATTGACTGTGTGCTGATACGTAACCTCTGCGGTACCCCCTTTGAGTTAGGGTGCCCCCTTTTTGCTATGCGACTGGAGGTTTGCATCAGTATTGCACTACACACATCTAATTTTTGGGGAAGACCTGCAGCCCGTGTGAAGCAGCTTAACGGTTTGGGTCCTTAAACTTGACAGAACAAGTTCCTCTATGACTCTACGAACCTGGTGGTTTCTGCATACGAAGCTGACTCAAAGCTCTCGGTAGATGAGCTCAAAAGCTGAGTTCATTTTTCAAGGGCTGCTCCTGCCTCACAACTCTTTCTGGTGTGATGTGGCTATCCCAGGACCAGGTTATCTACACTGAAGTACTTCTTCTGGACAGACACAAACACCTGCAGGTCAGAGCGAAGCAGCACAGCACCCCTGAAGTGCTGTGGGTCTGAGTGCCTCACCCAAGGTCACTTCAGCCATAATGGTATTAGCTGTAATACAATACTCTGCTTATTATAATGGCTAGTGGACAACCAGTGCTCTTCACGTTGTAAGGCAGGGGTGGCGAACCATGTGCCATGGAGAGCCATGTGTATGCAGGTTTTCATTCCTGCTGGCCTCCACACCAGGTGACTTCACTGATTAGCAACCCCTCAACCAAACCAAAGAGGAAGAATGTATCAGTGAAACCACCTGGTGTGGAGTCCGGCTGGAATGAAAACCTGCATACACATGGCTCTCCAGGGCCCATGGTTAGCCACCGCTGTTGTAAGGTGTCTTCTGGTGTTGGAGGATCACTGCAGCCAAGTCTGTTAGGGGTCTCGCAAGCAGGACTGGTTGCTGATTTCCGGGAGAGATCAGCTGGAGAACGAGGAGTGGTAAACTAACCAGAATATGGCTTGTCCAGAAATATTCAACATAGACCAAATCCTGCACAACTGCTGAAGAACCCACTCACGAGTCCCTGAAACACACCATGCTTCAGCTTCATCAAGCTCGTTTTAGAGAGGAAGAAGAAACATGTTCCTGTTTATTGTGGAAAGACATTTTCAGTCAAACTGCTGTTTAGACATTTAATACGTGTGACAGGATTTTGTTGGAAACACCTAAAAGTTGTGAAGCAAATAAAACGCAACTTGAGTGAGTAACATATACTACTGACCTTTAACGCCAGTAGTAATAATAATAATAATAAGGAATGACTATGGATAGGAATATGGCGCAAGTGCGACCTCTTGTGGATGAATAGCGGCACAGCTTGTCTAGATAAAGTTGAGTGGTGTAATTTTCAAATGAAAATGTATTTCTCATATTTCAGCGGTGTTGGGGTGTTTTCGGGAGTTAAATGTCCGCTATTTAAGGAAAACAGTCTGATTTTATTTGCAGAAGCTTCCGCGGTGCATCTTGTACCTCCAGATCTCCTCCAATTTTGTCGGATTCTAAATAAGCAAATCAGACTTATTTATTAGTATTGTTGTTTCAACGGAACAAACTTTCACAGAAACGTATAAAAATACATGTAAACAATATGACTATATAAACAAATACAGAAATAACAAAATACACTGCGTGCACAATTATTAGGCAAGTTGTATTTTGGACCATTAATTGTATTTTTAACAACTACAGCGCTCTCGCTCAATCCAAAATGTTAATAAAGCTCAAAGCTGAATATTTAAGAAGGTAAAAGTCAGGTTTTGTCTTTCTTAAGAGAATATCTCAGTGTGCACAAATTATTTGGCAAATATTGGTGCGCAGAATTATTAGGCAACTAAATGAAAAACGAATATTTTCCCATCTCACTTCTTTATTTTCATCTGTTAAAGTGAAAATAATGAACAAACAACTGAACATTTACCAATAAACCTTTCTAACATTTCCACACAAAAAAACCACGACAAGGTCCAACTAGCTCATCTCAGAGGCATAGCCCCTAGTGTCCGCCACAGTATCATTAAAGGTGAGCTAGTTGGACCTTTTCGGGTTGGAGACGGACTTAAAATCAACTCCCAGAACCACTGCCAGTTTTTAGAGGACACTTTCTTCAGGCAGTGGTACAGAAGAAAGCCTGCATCTTCCAAGAAGACCATGATTTTTATGCAGGACAATGCTCCATCACATGCATCAAAGTACTCCACTGCATGGCTTGCCAGTAAAGGCCTTAAAGATGCCAGGAAAATGACATGGCCCCTTCCTCACCTGACTTAACCCCTATTGGGAACTTGTGGGCCCTTCTTAAACGGGAGATTTACCATGAAGGAGAACAGTACACCTCTCTGAACAGTGTCTGGGAGGCTGTGGTTGCTGCTGCACAACAAGTTGATTGTCAACAGATAAAGAAATTGACAGACTCCGTGGATGGACGGCTTGTGACGGTTATTGAAAAGAAGGGTGGCTATATTGGTCAGATTTTTTTTTGTGGAAATGTTAGAAATGTTTATTTGTAAATTGTCAGTTGTTTGTTCATTATTTTCACTTTAACAGATGAAAATAATGAAGTAGGATGGGAAAATATTCGTTTTTCATTTAGTTGCCTAATAATTCTGCGCACCAATATTTGCCAAATAATTGTGCACACTGAGATATTCTCTTAAGAAAGACAAAACCTGACTTTTACTTTCTTAAATATTCAGGTTTGAGCTTTATTAACATTTTGGATTGAGCAAGAGCGCTGTAGTTGTTAAAAAATAAAATTAATCGTCAAAAATACAACTTGCCTAATAATTGTGCACGCAGTGTATATGCATATATAAATGAACAAAAGTGTGAGACCAAAAGCCACTCGAGGCTTGTGAAGGCAAATCACCCAAACACCCAGCACACAAACACCCACGGCAAACCAGGAATCAGGAACTTTATTTGTCCGGAACATCGTTTCCCCCAGCCCACAGCAGTGCAACACAACGACAAAAACACACCCAAGAACACACATATCAAACTACCAAAAGCTCCAGCTACCACACGGACATGAATTAAATCACATGAACAGTTGAAACAGGGTCATGACAGATGACTACAGGTAATACAAAGCTAAATAAACTAAACCATAATAGTTTCCTATGCAGTAACTACAAAACAACTAGCTAGTGTGTGTGTGTGTCCTCTATCCCAATGGTGAACAAATGTCCCCATTAGGATAGAAAACCCAGACATCACCTTCCTTTTGGGGACATTTTATGGTCCCCATGAGGAAAAGGGTCTTTTACGATTAGGACTTGGGTTTAGCGCTAAAGATAGACTCAGGATTAGGTTAAGGTTAGACTCAGGATTAGGTTAAGGTTAGACTCAGGATTAGTTTAAGGTTAGACTCAGGATTAGTTTAAGGTTAGACTCAGGATTAGGTTAAGGTTAGACTCAGGATTAGGTTAAGGTTAGACTCAGGATTAGGTTAAGGTTAGACTCAGGATTAGTTTAAGGTTAGACTCAGGATTAGGTTAAGGTTAGACTCAGGATTAGGTTAACGTTAGACTCAGGATTAGGTTAAAGTTAGACTAAGGATTAGATTAAAATTAGACTAAGGATTAGATTAAAATTAGACTAAGGATTAGATTAAGGTTAGACTAAGGATTAGGTTAACGTTAGACTCAGGATTAGGTTAAAGTTAGACTCAGGATTAGGTTAAAGTTAGACTAAGGATTAGATTAAGGTTAGACTAAGGATTAGGTTAAGGTTAGACTCAGGATTAGGTTAAGGTTAGAATCAGGATTAGGTTAAGGTTAGAATCAGGATTAGGTTAAGGTTAGACTCAGGATTAGGTTAAAGTTAGACTCAGGATTAGGTTAAAGTTAGACTCAGGATTAGGTTAAAGTTAGACTAAGGATTAGATTAAGGTTAGACTAAGGATTAGGTTAAGGTTAGACTCAGGATTAGGTTAAGGTTAGACTCAGGATTAGGTTAAGGTTAGAATCAGGATTAGGTTAAGGTTAGAATCGGGATTAGGTTAACGTTAGACTCAGGGTTAGGTTAAGGTTAGAATCAGGATTAGGTCAAGGCTATGTTACGGCCTCCTCTTCCTGCCTGCTGGCTTTGTCTCTGTTTCAGTTTCAGGTTGGAGGGTTTCACGCTTTGTTGTTCCCGCGCTCCGGGGAGGCTTCTGGGGATCTGCGCGCTTCCTGACACTTCTGTTACCGCAACCCTCGACTTGTCTCCCTTCTTTTGTTACGTCCCTTGAGCCGGGGTTGTAACAAGCGGGAGCTCGTCCGGATCTGGGTTTGAACCAGGCCGTCGTTATAGCCTACTGCCCCTAGTGGCCTGTTGCTTTTGGTTTGTTAGGGTGTTTTGTTCGTTTCACTGCTTGGCAGTGGTTATGATATTGTCAGTGATATCATTTGCTGCGCACTGTTGGGAGATAAATCCATTTGGGTATTTTGCAGGCGTAGTTGTTGTGCCTGTTCGTTTTTTGTGCTGCGTTGGGAGAAAGGACCACGGTTTGTCTCCAGCCATCCACCCAGGCTGGGGACACTTTGCTCTGCTACCTGTTGGGACATCAAACCCAGGGGTGAGTGTTGGTTGTTCCTTGTGCAGTGGTTAGAGATTCGGGGTGGTTTGTTGCGGAGCTGTTGCCTTCTATTACCCCCACGTAGGCATAAGCGGCGTATTCCCTTTGTTGGGGTATGTTGGGGTTGTTATTTTAGTTTGTTATTTTTGTGTGGCACTAGTGGTCAGAGCATCTTGTCTCGGGAGCACGGCCATGGTTCTAAGAGTTGCCATCGTGCTGGTTATTCTGAGCGAGCCAGCGGTCTATAGTGCGTAAGTACCCGCCACGAAGCCGCGCGAAGACTAGGGTGAGTTATCCAGGGCTTGGGGAAGCTCCTCTTTGATACCTCTGGCCCTGCGCTTGGCACGAGTAGTACGGTTGCCTCCGTTTTGGTTTGGTGTGTTTCAGCAGGTGGAGGAGTGAGGCATATTGTTGTTGTAGCTACTCGATACGGACATCTTTGGTTATTATGGCTACTCTAGTGGACGCGTTCGTCCAGCAGCCATCTGATGACGTGCTGGGTGAATGTACGAGAGACCAGCTTATGCAAATTGCGGAGGCCTTGGAGATTAAGATAACTGGTTCCCGAAACAAAGAGAGTCTAAGGTCTTTCCTGTCTGACAAGCTTAAGGAGACTGGTGTCATTAAGAGTGAGGCTAGTCCACCTCTGCATACGTCAGCTACATCACCTGCTGTTCTGCCTATGAGCAGTAATTTGACGTTTGAACAACAAAGGGAGTTTTTACTGCAGCAGCAGAAAATGTTATTGATGCAACTTGAGTTTGATAGAGCTGAGTGACAGAAAGACAGAGAGGCGGAGGAAGCTAAGAATGTGCTCGAAAAGTTAAGACTAGAACTCCAACGGGAGCGTTTGGTGTTGATCAGGGAAGGTAAAATGGTGGAGGGCTCTCCTACTCCCGAATCCCCTAGCAGGAGCGATGTGACTGCAAATCTGCGGCTTGTGCCTAAGATAATGAGGATGATTCAGATACGTTCTTTGTATTATTTGAGCGAGTCGCTGAGACTAGAGGTTGGTCTGATTCGGACCGCGTACTGCTTCTACAAAGTGTGTTAACGGGTAGAGCTCAAGAAGCCTACTCTGCTTTGAGCGCTACTGAGAGCGAGGATTACGCGACAGTTAAAACTGCGATTTTGAGGGCCTTTGAGCTCGTCCCCGAGGCTTATCGCCAGCGGTTTACAGGCTTAAAACACAAGGATAAACAATCTCATGTGGACTTTGTCCATGAAATGACTATGCAGTTCTGTCACTGGTGCACTGCTTCTGACGTGTCCACATTTGATGCGTTGTGTCAGTTGGTTATATTGGAGCAATTTAAAGATTCTGTCCCGGAACGTCTCGCAGTCTATCCTAATGAGCACAAGGTAGATACAGCCGCAGAGGCTGCTGGTTTGGCCGATGAATTTGTGTTAATGCACAGGGGCCGTTTGGGGGAAACCCGTGCTCGTGACTGGGGACGAAATGAGAAGGAGAGTTCATTTGGGGCTCGCCACGCTAGACATGGTGTTGGGAACAAGTATCCGTCTGTTAAATCCGATGGTGGTTCCCGAGGGAAGGGTGACTTTCATAGAGTCTGTAACTACTGTCAGCATAGAGGTCACTGGAAGGATCAGTGTCCTGTCCTGAAGGCTAAGGCCTCTAAGTCGCCGCCTAGCATCAAGGTGAAACCTGCTGTATTTGCAGTTTCAGCTGACAACTGGTCTATTCCTGTGTTATCTCCAGACCTGCAGCCAGTCGAGAAAACCCCAGCTGGTTCAGATTGTGCACCGTTCATTACGAATGGCTTTGTGTCTATGGTTGGCAGTGAAGAGAAAGTGCCAGTAAGAATATTGCGCGACACTGCCGCATCAGAATCTTTTGTTTTGCAATCTGTGCTGCCCTTTTCTCGGGTGATGGATACAGGTGACAGTGTCCTGATGTGAGGATAGGACTTAACACCTTGTCGGTTCCCTCACATAGGCTCGTATTTACCTGTGAGCTGGTAGAGGGAGAGGTTGTTATGGGGGTGCAGCCTTCGTTGCCTGTGCTGGGGGTGGAGGTTATTTTGGGGAATAATCTGACTGGTGGGTGCGTTTGGCTTGACATTTCCCCACCTCTGGTTGTTTCGTCTGTCCCCCTCTGCACTGATGAGAGTGAGAAGTGTTTCCCTGGGGGTTTTCCAGCTTGTGCTGTAACACGCTCTATGAGTCGCGCAGCTGCTGTGGGTCCTCTGGTGGTCCCTTGTCCAGTGGTCGATAACTCCAGCGATCACCTGTCTAAACTTCCCGGTTCAGCTACTCGAGATGACCTCATGAGAGAACAGAAAGCTGACCCTAAATTGGCAGACTTGTTTGACCAGGTTCTCTCTGCTGGTGAGGTAGAGAGCGCTGCTGTTGGCTATTACCTCCAAGATCAGTTACTAGTAAGGAAATGGGTTCCTCATGGAGATTGTTTTGTTGGCGATCCAGTCTTCCACATTGTAGTGCCCCATGCGTTCCAAGAGAACGTCTTGCAGGCTTCGCATGACACGGCGGGTCATCTGGGTGTTAAGAAAATGTATGATCGCATTTTGCATCATTTCTATTGGCCTCGGTTAAAGGCTGATATTTCTGCCTATATTCGAACGTGCCATACCTGCCAGTTGACTGGAAAACCTAATCAGGTAATAAAACCTGCTCCACTGTATCCTATCCCTGCTATCAGTACACCTTTTGAGCACTTTACAAGCTTTGGTGTGTGTGTTGGGGGGCTAGACAGTGTTGTGGCGGATGCTCTTTCCTGTGCCCCTGCTCCTGGGTTGGGTCAGAGCACGGCTAGTATTTGTTTTCTGTGTTGTTTGTACTGTCCTTCTGTCTCTGTCTCCCTACCTCCTCTGTCTCCATCCTCTGCCTCTCTCGCCCCTCTTAAAATTGCTTCCTAGGAACCTTGGTTGCTGAGGGGTGGGGGTCCATTAGGGGAGGTGACCGGAGGAGGCGGAGGTTGTCCCAAGTCAGGCCAGTATTTTGTGTGTTTTTTTTTAAATTTGGTTTGATTTGTTTGTGTCTTGCTTGTTTTGTTGTTGTGCCTGTTAGTTTCGGGTCCGTTATGGTCCCTGATTTGTGTGTGTGTGTGTGTGTGTGTGTGTGTGGAGGGGGGGTGTACGGCCTCCTCTTCCTGCCTGCTGGCTTTGTCTGTTTCAGTTTCAGGTTGGCAGGTTTCGCGCTTTGTTGTTCCCGCGCCCCGAGGGAGGCTTCCGGGGGATCCGTGCGCTTCCTGACACTTCCGGATCCCACCGCTTCCTCTCTCCGACCAGCACATTGTTTTTTTAACTTTATTCATCTTTTCTTTTGTATTATTAAATATTTTGATTATTACTGCAACCCTCGACTTGTCCCCCCTCTTTTGTTACATCCCTTGAAGGGGACTGTAACCGTTAGAATCAGGATTAGGTTAAGGTTAGGGTAAGACGTAAGGTTAGATGTGTAGTTATGATGGTTCGGGTTAGGGAATGAATATAATCAATGAGGGGTCCTAACAAGTATAAAGAGTGTGTGTGTGTGTGTGTGTGTGTGTGTGCTAACATCAGAGAGGGGTGTAAACCAACAGTGACAGATTAGACAGAAAAGAGGGACACATCCCAGGTCGTGTTACAGTTCATCAGCAGGTCCTAAGCATACATGTGAAGTTATGGATGGAGTCACTTTGGAATTATTATAATTTCAAGTATCACATGTTAAATTTGACTCACACCTTTCAGGGACCCAAGGTCACATCACAAAGCAGAGAGAAAATGGCGAAACAACCAAACGGCAACAAATGGATGAGACCAGAAGAGACAGAGGGCCAAGCAGCAGGACAGGCAGTGCGGCCGTGACTAGAGATGGCACTGATCAACAGGTGGATTTTATTTATTTCATTTTCTTCATGACATTTAATGATTTTTCCACAATTTTTTTTATTAAAATGTTTTGTAGTATCAACAAAAAAACAAGAACACATTTATGAAGCAAGCAAATAAATTAATAAATCAACCCAACCATAACAATCATAGAAAGAAAAAGAAGAAGGAGAAAAAAAGAGAAGAACAGAGGGGAAAAAAGAGGGAGGGGAGGGGGCATTAATCAGGAGACAGAGATTGAAGAGAGTTAAAAAAACATCAAAAAGGGTTGCCATCTGCCACAGAGGTTATCAGAGTTACCTCTCACAGTGTATGTGATCTTCTCTAGCTTAAGAAAGGACATGGTGTCCCTGAGCCACTGACTGCTGGAGGGAGCTTTGGTAGACTTCCAGTGGAGAGGAAGGTGGCGTCTTGCCAGTAAGGAAGTGAACGCTAGAACATCTAACTGCTTAGAGGTGAATTGGTAGCAGCCTTCTGGGAGACAAAATATGGCAATATAGGAATTTACTTTTATAGTTTTAGAAATTATTTCTGACATAGTATCACAGTAGTTCTGCCAAAAACAAGATAATAAAGGAAAGGAATAGAACATGTGGGTGAGATTGCATTACATTACATCACATTACAGTCATTTAGCCAACACTTTTATCCAAAGCGACTTACAATAAGTGCATCATTTAATGTAGGCAATTAGGAGAACTACTAGTCATCAGGGGTCATAAGTGCATCTTCTGTCTAAACAAGCATCTAAGAGCAAAACCAGTGCTAAAGTAAAAGCGCAAGACAGAGATTCTTTTTTTTAATGAGTGAATACAATAAGTGCTAAGAACAAGTAACAGGGTGCCAGTAGTTCTTGAAGAGGTGAGTTTTCAACCTGCGCCGAAAGATGGGCAGCGACTTCGCTGTCCTGACATCAGTGGGGAGTTCAGTCCACCACTGTGGGGCCAGGACAGAACAGAGCCAGGACTGGGTCGATCAGCAGCAGGGGCCTCTGAGGGACGGGGCAACCAGGCGTCCCGAGGCAGCGGAGCGAAGTGGTCGGGCGGGGGTGTAGGGCTTGACCATGGCCTGGAGATAGGAAGGGGCTGTTCCTTTCACTGCCCTGTAGGCTAGCACCAGAGTCTTAAACTGGATGCGAGCAGCTACTGGGAGCCAGTGTAGGGACATGAGAAGGGGAGCTGTGTGGGAGAACTTTGGGCGGTTGAACACCACACGAGCGAAATTATGATGTCTAGAGCGACATTCCTAAGTGGGATTACAGACATTACAGCTTCTAATAGTATTACATTTTAGGGTTGTATCAGAAGTTCTGATGCAAGTATTTGTGCAATATAACTCCATGCATTATAGTTATACACCACTGTATTTTTTCTTGTCACATTTATTCAAATCGGTGAAGAATGATACCTTGCAGAGTGCTCACAAGCTCCATTAAATAGACCAAAACCACAACATTTGACCCATACTACAGTCACATATTGAAATACTTTCACATTTTTCATCTGGCGCCGGGCACTGAACCATATCGATGCTATTGTAGAGGAGCTCAAGCAGGAGTCGTGACAACTTTCTCTTTCGGCTACACAACGTGCACCATTCATTCCTTCCACCATTACAACAACAAAAAACCCGCGCAGCGGAAGTGTGTCACTGTAAACCCGAACCGAGGAAACAGCAGCTGTAAACCAACGTTCCTACCAGCTCAATAAGGGGAATTATGTAGCCCCATAACCACTCCACTATCACACTTTCAGAAGAGTCGTCATGCTCTTGAAATGGGACACTTAACGGCACCAGTTCCCTTACATCTTCAGACAGGCTTAGCTAATAACACCCACAACCAGCATACAGAAATAAAAACCAATCACAGGAAACCAAACCAACTAATTAGGCTCCTTCTTACGCACAGTGGTCCAAATCAGCAACACATAGGCTCGCAGTAGCCTCCACACTGCGAGGCACGGCGGCCATCACAACAACACAGCAGAACCACTTTTTGCTCTTACCTGTTCGCAGCAGTTCCAGTAAAGCGGTGAAACGTCACCCACCGAATAACTTGACATGGCAACGGTTCAATAATCCACTCTGCCAAAGGAACATGACTGAGTAGCGGTTCACAAACCATCTCCGCCAACTGGACTTATCAAGGCAACAGTTCAAACACGTTAAACTATCACTGTTGTCCCAACGAGGCCATTCTGTTTCCATAACGAGGCCTTGCGCGACTCACCTGGGATTGTAAGAAGCTCTCCCTTTGAGAGGTTCGCTTATGCTACAGTTACTAGCTAGCTACACGGTACGCACGCTCTTCTTCCTCTCTGCTTCTGGCGCCGCGGCAGTTAGCAACATACGGGACACACGCTCTTCTTCCTCTCTGGTTCTGGCGCCGCGGCAGTTAGCAACATACGGGACACCCGCTCTTCTTCCTCTCTGCTTCTGGCGCCGCGGCAGTTAGCAACATACGGGACACACGCTCTTCTTCCTCTCTGGTTCTGGCGCCGCGGCAGTTAGCAACATACGGGACACACGCTCTTCTTCCTCTCTGGTTCTGGCGCCGCGGCAGTTAGTCACACACGGGACACACGCTCTTCTTCCTCTGTGGTTCTGGCGCCGCGGTAGTTAGCAACATACGGGACACACGCTCTTCTTCCTCTCTGGTTCTGGCGCCGCGGCAGTTAGCAACATACGGGACACACGCTCTTCTTTTTTTTTTAAAGAACTTTATTAACAAAAGTGTACAAAAATAGTATACAACAATGTCAATCAACAATACTCACGTTATCAAATGTATACAACATTAACACATATATCATCATAAACATTAACATAAATACGCCAGGGGGATTGTATAAAGCAAAACAAATAAATTACATACTTAACTAAATATTTTGTAAATCATAAAGTGCTTATATGTTTTTACAGCTTTTTTATTTTCACTATCAGATATTGATGAAATATATTGTTTGATATACGCATACAGCTCAGGAAAATTAGGTTTCTTGCTAGAGAATTTAGATCTGTGAATATAAAATGTTGTTAAGATAATTAGCAAATTGATTAAATAATACTGAGAATCGAGGTTCCTATCAAATTCAGTATATCCAAACAATACATTTTTCCAACTCAGGGTGAAATGAGGGTAAATATGATCAATAATCAAACGAGACAACCTACTCCACAGTTGTTTAGTGTGTGGGCAAGACCAAAATAAATGAACCAATGTTTCATTAAACAAACCACAGAGAGCAACTCACATCAATGTCCTTCTTAAGTCTCTGCAAATAATGATTAGTTGGATAGAATCTATGAATAATTTTGAAAGATATTTCTTTTACTTTATTAGTCAAGAGGAACTTATGAGGTAAAAGCC
Organism: Lampris incognitus; assembly: GCF_029633865.1. Taxonomy (NCBI): domain Eukaryota; kingdom Metazoa; phylum Chordata; class Actinopteri; order Lampriformes; family Lampridae; genus Lampris; species Lampris incognitus. Next base: position 1,863,381 of record NC_079218.1, on the reverse strand, counting down.
AAATTTTTTCCCAAACAATTTTTTCACCAACAAAGGCAGACCAATAAGATAAGGCAGAGGGTGAGCCAATAATATCTTGTTGAAACATTTGACGAATAATCTTGTTCTTGTTGTTCCATGAAAAGCATGCTTTCCCAACAGTTGTTTCAGTTACATCTACTGACATAGGGAGATTAACATTCACATTAACACCTTTGAAAATTGAAACAATACCAGAGGGAACAGCATCAAAAACAATAGAAAATTCTTTAGGTGTAACAGGGAATCTATAATGTTTAAGGAATTCAACATAATTGTAAAGTTGCCCATGTTGGTTAAACAACTGACTAATCAAAAGAATATTGTTGTCAAACCACTGTTTGAAAAAGATAGATTTGTTTTTATACAGCAAATGTCTATTATTCCAAATAAAAAAACCTGTGAGGAGAAAAGTTGTGTTTGTAAATTAGACACCATGCCAGTAACATTTCTTTGTGGAACGAAGAAAGTTTGAGGGGAATTTTGTCAATGTTATAGTTACATAGAAGCAAAAATTTAAGACCACCAATTGAAGAAAAGACAAAACGGGGAATGAAATTCCAAAGAGAAGATGGACATATAAGGTAACGTCTGATCCAATTTATTTTAAAGGTATAATTTAGTGTGGAAAAGTCTAAAAAATTAAGGCCACCATTATTGTATTCGCTCATCAGAACAGAGTTCCTAAGATAATGGGTGCGGTTTTTCCATACAAGATCAAATAATATTTTACCTATTGTTTTGCATATATGACTATCTATACCTAATGACAGTGCAGCATATGTTAATCTTGATATTCCTTCAGCCTTTGAGAGGAGAATTCGGCCCCTTAAAGATAAGTCACGTAAGAGCCACAGATTGAATTTTTGTTTAGTTTTGTTAATTATTGGATTGAAGTTAGTGTTACATCTTTGGGATTCATTTTTATCTATAATGATACCTAAATAAGTAACCGAATTTTTAACTTGAATATTGGAAATTGAATCAACACAACAATCTTTTGTAGCTAACAATTCAAATTTTTTAAGATTTAAATGAAGGCCCGAAGCTTTAGTAAATTGTTCTATAATATTAATAGCTAAAGGTACTTGGGAGCTGTCTTTTAGAAATAAAGTGGTGTCATCTGCTAGTTGACTAATTACAATAGTTCTATCAGCAATAGAAACACCTTTCAGATTACTACACTTAATATGGTCACATAAAAGTTGGGCAGCGAGTAGAAATAAATATGGTGATATCGGGCAACCTTGACGAACGCCACGTTTGACCTCAAACCTGGAAGATGACCCATATTTAAGCTTGATTGAACAGTTGGCATTATTGTAAAGGGTTTTAATTGTATTGCAAAAAAAGTCTCCAAAACCAAATTTCTTGAACGAATGAAAGAGAAAAGTATGTTCCGTGTCAAAGGCTTTAAAGAAGTCTAAGAAGAGCAAAAAGCTGTTATCAGAAATGAGGTGTGAGTAATCAAGTACATCTAAAACTAGTCTAATATTGTTGGTGATGTGTCTATTAGGCATGAATCCCGATTGTGCTTCATCAATTATGGAATCTAGAACTTTCTTGATTCTTCTAGCAAGAATCATGGCCAATATTTTATAGTCATTATTTAGAAGAGAGATTGGGCGCCAGTTGTCAATATAAAGCGGATCTTTGTGTGGTTTAGGAATTAATGTAATTAAACCTTGAGTCATACTTGCAGGTAAACAACTGGATGATAGGCTTTCATTAAACACTTGTAGAAGAAATGGTGCCATCTGCTGTGAAAACAATTTATAGAATTCAGAAGATAAGCCATCTGTTCCCGGAGATTTGTTCTCCTTTAAATAATTAATACAGTTGCTAACCTCTGTTAGTGATAAGGGGAGATCACAAAGATCTCTTTCAGAGTCTTTAAGTCGAGAGGTATGCTGTAGTGAATTCAGGAACGTTTGAGTATTATCTTCAGAGTATTCAGATGTGTACAGGTTTTTATAAAAAGTTGAACAAAAATCAGATATTAGTTTTGGGTCATCTGTAATATTATCATTAATTTTTAGTTCATTAATGGTATTAATTTTTGCATATTTTTCTAATTTGAAAAAATATGCAGAGTTCTGTTCACCCTTTTCTAGCCATTGTGTCCGCGATCTAATAAACGCTCCTTCTGCCCTTCTTTTATAGATCACATCAAGTTTCTCTTGTGACTCATACAATTTAATTTTGTCTTCTTTTGTTAAGGTGTCTGGTGAAATTTGAGAGAGTAAAGAAATATCTGTGATAATGTTCTGTTCTTCTAATTTCCTAATTTTGGCAAGATTACTTCCGTAAGTCCTAAAATATTTCGCTGATTCATACTTAAATAGCTCCCAGTTTAATCTGAATGAATTATTTATTTTTGCCTTATCAAAGTAAAGCGTTATGAATTGTGAACTTTTAATTTTAACGTCCTCATATTTAAGAAGAGAGTTGTTCAATTTCCAATATTTGGCTTTGCAGCTTTTATCAGAGGGAAACAGATTAATTGATATGTAGATAGCCTTATGATCGCTTAAGGGGCAAGGGATAACATTTACTGTGATATCTTGTTCGTTAAAATGTTTGGAAACTAACCAAAAATCTAAACGAGAAAGCCTTGTGTTTCCTTTGTTCTTCCAAGTGAACGTTACCGTATCTGGGGATTTGACTCTCCATATGTCTACTAAATCATATCTTTCTATAAAAGATTTAATAAAATAGTTTCTGTTATTATCTTGTGTAGGTGGCCATCTATCTATAAGTGGATTCAAAGATACATTACAGTCTCCTCCAATTATTATTTGGGAATTTGGAAATTTAGTGAGCCAATGTTTAAGTCTATTCTCTATGACAGTAAATAATTGAGAATTTTCTAAATTAGAGTTGTATCCATACACATTAACAACAATCAAAATAATTTTATCATAACTGACAATTTGACAGATAAGATGTCCTTTAGGATCTGTGTCTGTGTGTAGGATGTCACCGTTATATCTATTTTTCATGGTTAAGACACCCGCTGATCTTTCTGAGCTGTGAGAAAACCACAAATCGTTACCCCATTCGGCTCTCCAAAAATTCACATCACTTGCGATTGAGTGAGATTCTTGACAGAAACAAAAATCTGTATCAAACTGTTTCGAAAATAAAAATAATGCTTTACGTTTTGTAACATTCCTTAACCCCCTGGCGTTTAGGGAAAGTATAGACAAAGAAATTCTTAAGATAAGAAAACTTACGAAATAATACTGAATAAGTAGTTATGACCTTGCACGCTGAGTATTAGTTGCACTTGGAACAGTCAACATAGTAGGTGACAATATAATATAAATTGAGCAAAATGAGGGTGTCCTACATGTTTTAAACCACTTAGTTTTTCAAGCTGTTGTCTATAAAAAAATCAGTAGGATAAAACATTGTAAGAAATATTGTAAGAAAAGAACGCAAACTAAATGAGAGTTCAAGTAGGCTCAGTTCTCCCTGTGATGAAAAGTCTAACAGCACACCAGTTTAGAGAGTCAGGAGGCTGAGCTTTGTTGGACCTGCAAGCCATGAAAAAGACTCAGTTGAAATCAGTCATGTTTACCTCAGGTCATTTCCTGTCCATTGATGAAGGCTCGTGCACCTACACAATATGCTGGTTTCCCCTCACTTGGTGCCTTCTGCACCATGGGCCACATCTTCAGCCTGGCCTCCCTGACGAGTTGAGAGAGATCTCCAGCAAAACGAAGCCTGTTGTCACGCAGGAAGGAATGATTTTTTGCTGACTTCCACACAGCATCTCTGTAGGACCTCAGGGAGAATCGGATGATGATGATGGCTCTTGGAGTGGAGCGGCTTTGTGATGGTTTTCCAAGACGATGGGCAACATCGATAACATCTGAGAGCTTGTTCTTTTCCTCTGGAAGGATATTCTGGCAGCAAACCTCTCAAGCTTTTTCTTGCACATGAGTTTTCAGCAACGCCATAAAGCTTCAGGTTCCACCGTCTTGAGTAGGACTCCGGCTCGGACACACGTGTTTGAAGACTGGCAGCTTTGCGCTCTTCCTCTTTAAGACGAGCTTCAACATTTGACACTTTCTTCTGTGTGTCTTTTACTTCACTGCATGCAAAGTCTATTGTTTTTTTTCATCCCTTCTATCTTCCGTGTATTTTCGTCGATTTTCTTAGAGTTTTCACTCACCAGCCTTTCAATAGAGTCGGCTCGCTCATTTATGAGTTTGGAGAGTATAGAGATGACGTCATTATCTTGGAATGCGGACTCTTAAGTCTCATAAAGAGCTTTTTTTGCAGTAGGGGACTCGCATGGAGTCCCAGGTAGCGGAAGAAATTCTTCTTCTGCCATAGTGAGCGGAGGAGATTCTTCTTCTGCCATAGTGAGCGGAGGGGATTATTCTTCTGCCATAGTGAGCGGAGGAGATTCTTCTTCTGCCACCGTGAGCGGAGGGGATTATTCTTCTGCCATAGTGAGCGGAGGAGATTCTTCTTCTGCCATAGTGAGCGGAGGGGATTATTCTTCTGCCATAGTGAGCGGAGGAGATTCTTCTTCTGCCACAGTGAGCGTCACTGCTTCTACGGAGCGGGCGTAATCATGGCATGAGGATATCAGCATGTTACCCGAGTGGACCGCAGGCGAGGGCACTTTGCTCTTTTCCTGTCTCGACTCGACATTAAGCTGCTTTCAGTCGTTGAAGAAGTTCTTCCGGTTGTTGTTAAAGTTATTTAAACGACAACTTCTTCGTTTTTCACCAGATAAATCGTTTATTGTGCAGGAGCTCAGCAACCACGACTTACTCGGCAGCCATCTTGGCGTCGTCCTGGGGACACACACTCTTCTTCCTCTGTGGTTCTGGCGCCGCGGCAGTTAGCCACACACGGGACACACGCTCTTCCTCTCTGGTTCTGGCGACGCGTCAGTTAGCCACACACGGGACACACGCTCTTCCTCTGTGGTTCTGGCGCCGCGGCAGTAAGCAACATACGGGACACACGCTCTTCTTCCTCTATGGTTCTAGCGCCGCGGCACTTAGCCACACATGGGACACACGCTCTTCTTCCTCTATTGTTCTGGCGCCGCGGCAGTAAGCAACATACGGGACACACGCTCTTCTTCCTCTGTGGTTCAGGTGCCGCGTCAGTTAGCCACACACGGGACACACGCTCTTCTTCCTCTGTGGTTCTGGCGCCTTCGGCACTTAGCAACATACGGGACACACGCTCTTCTTCCTCTGTGGTTCTGGCGCCGCGTCAGTTAGCAACACACGGGACACACACTCTTCTTCCTCTCTGGTTCTGGTGCCGCCGCAGTTAGCAACATACGGGACACACGCTCTTCTTCCTCTGTGGTTCTGGCGCCGCGGCAGTTAGCAACATACGGGACACACGCTCTTCTTCCTCTGTGGTTCTGGCGTCGCGTCAGTTAGCCACACACGGGACACACGCTCTTCTTCCTCTGGTTCTGGCGCCGTGGCAGTTAGCCACACACGGGACACACGCTCTTCCTCTCTGGTTCTGGCGCCGCGGCAGTTAGCAACATACGGGACACACGCTCTTCTTCCTCTCTGGTTCTGGCGCCGCGGCAGTTAGCAACATACGGGACACACGCTCTTCTTCCTCTCTGGTTCTGGCGTCGCGTCAGTTAGCCACACACGGGACACACGCTCTTCTTCCTCTCTGGTTCTGGCGTCGCGTCAGTTAGCCACACACGGGACACACGCTCTTCTTCCTCTCTGGTTCTGGTGTCGCGGCAGTTAGCAACATACGGAGAGAGAGAGAGAGAGAGAGAGCGCGCTCCTCTCACGATTGAGTCAGCGACGACCAGAAGACGGGAGTTGAGCCGAGTGAGGTGCCGATTCACTCGGTTCGATTGGACCTCGTGCCGTGACGGGTTGCGCAGCAGTGACGTGTCCTTTAAAACACGGAGACACGTGTAACCGACATACAGGACTCACGCTGCCCGCCAGACCCAAGTGACGCCCCTGCGCAAGGCCGTCATTTGGTAGGAATACGCATCCCGGAAGTCGAGGGCACAAAACCCACACATGCGTCCCCACCGCACCTCGGCTTGAGGCCGTTTCACCTGACGGGACCCCGGAATGTACCGGAGCACCTCTGACCTCGGGTCTTGTGCACAGCGCGCTTCAGACCGACTCTTCGGGGTGCTGCCGGCCGTGTGCGGAGCTGCAGGCCGCCGCTGTTGTGCCGCCGAAGCGCGCCCCCTTTTATTTCTCCAAGACGTTTTAGTCGACCACAAGACAAACAACTCAAATCGAGAAAAATGCAAAACGTGTGGCTGTGGTCGGTCGGGTTTTTAAGTTTTTGCAGGAGCCCCAAGTGTCGCGACCTACTCCATTGATCGCTACACCGGAAGTCTGATTTCCCCCACAAAATGAACTGAAGCGTTCATAACTTTGACAAATGCCAAAGCAAAAGTGTGACAGGATTGTTCGTTGACGCAGTGCAGGTATGACTCAAGCGGGGTATATATGACTTCTGCACGGGGTAAGTATTTTCTCGGACTCTGTGGGAAGGATACGAGCACATTAACTGGATTCATGGCCGGTCCCTCCTCACATAGATGGCCGGTCCCTCCTCACATAGATGGCCGGTCCCTCCTCACATAGTTGGTCGGTCCCTCCTCACATAGATGGCCGGTCCCTCCTCACATAGATGGCCGGTCCCTCCTCACATAGATGGCCGGTCCCTCCTCACATAGATGGCCGGTCCCTCCTCACATGGATGGCCGGTCCCTCCTCACATACATGGCCGGTCCCTCCTCACATAGATGGTCGGTCCCTCCTCACATACACTACCGTTCAAAAGTTTGGGATCACCCAAACAATTTTGTGTTTTCCATGAAAAGTCACACTTATTCACCACCATATGTTGTGAAATGAATAGAAAATAGAGTCAAGACATTGACAAGGTTAGAAATAATGATTTGTATTTGAAATAAGATTTTTTTTACATCAAACTTTGCTTTCGTCAAAGAATCCTCCATTTGCAGCAATTACAGCAAAACAGGCTCTAACCAGAGTAGAAAAAGAAGTGGGAGGCCGCGTTGCACAACTGAGCAAGAAGATAAGTACATTAGAGTCTCTAGTTTGAGAAACAGACGCCTCACAGGTCCCCAACTGGCATCTTCATTAAATAGTACCTGTTAGAGCCTGTTTGTGCTGTCCTCTGAAGGGAGTAGTACACACCGGTGTAGGAAATCTTCAATTTCTTAGCAATTTCTCGCATGGAATAGCCTTCATTTCTAAGAACAAGAATAGACTGTCGAGTTTCAGATGAAAGTTCTCTTTTTCTGGCCATTTTGAGCGTTTAATTGACCCCACAAATGTGATGCTCCAGAAACTCAATCTGCTCAAAGAAGTGCCCATCCAACCAATCCAACTTGTGGGAGCTGCTTCTGGAAGCGTGGGGTGCAATTTCTCCAGATTACCTCAACAAATTAACAGCTAGAATGCCAAAGGTCTGCAATGCTGTAATTGCTGCAAATGGAGGATTCTTTGACGAAAGCAAAGTTTGATGTAAAAAAAATCTTATTTCAAATACAAATCATTATTTCTAACCTTGTCAATGTCTTGACTCTATTTTCTATTCATTTCACAACATATGGTGGTGAATAAGTGTGACTTTTCATGGAAAACACGAAATTGTTTGGGTGATCCCAAACTTTTGAACGGTAGTGTAGATGGCCTCTTTGACTCCCCGTTCAAACCAGCGTTCCTCCCTATCAAGGATGGTCACATCCTCATCCTTGAAAGAGTGGTCACTGGCCTGTAGATGGTGTAGCCTGTGGACTCCTGGTCTGTAGATGGTGTAGACCAGTGTTTCTCAACCGGGGGTCCGCGGACCCCTAGTGGTCCGTGGTGTAATTGCAAGGGGTCCGTGAAAATAAAATATCTTTAAAAAAAAGATCCTATGACATTTATAGAAATAGGATTATTTTACTCAAATGTGACTGAGACCTTTATCTACCTAAACTATAAAGGGTAACAGGACTTTTTTCTCTAATTACATCTGTTTCACAAGTGTAATTTATTGTATTTTAATAAGAGATCTCGCTCCCGTTTGCATTGTTAAAAGTTACTGCATAAGAATTCTGTTGTTACATATATCTGAAAGTTACTGAATACATATTCTGTTTTGTTACATATATCTGAAAGTTACTGAATACATATTCTGTTTTGTTACATATATCTGAAAGTTACTGCATAAGAATTCTGTTTTGTTACACATATCTGAAAGTTACTGAATACATATTCTGTTTTATTACATATATCTGAAAGTTACTGCATAAGAATTCTGTTTTGTTACACATATCTGAAAGTTACTGAATACATATTCTGTTTTATTACATATATCTGAAAGTTACTGCATAAGAATTCTGTTTTGTTACATATATCTGAAAGTTACTGCATAAGAATTCTGTTTTGTTACATATATCTGAAAGTTACTGAATACATATTCTGTTTTGTTACATATATCTGAAAGTTACTGAATACATATTGTTTTATTACATATATCTGAAAGTTACTGCATAAGAATTCTGTTTTGTTAACTATATCTAAGTTACAACTGAAAGCTCTTATTTTTGCCCCAAAGAGTGAATAAATGCTATAATGCAATTTAACATGCAGTTTCTACTGTTTCTATCAAATTGCAACCCCCCTCCTCCAAGTTCAGGTGGAGGGGTCCTCAGGGTAGATCAAAAATACGCAGGGGGTCCAGGACCCCAAAAAGTTTGAGAACCACTGGTGTAGACTGTGGAGTCCTGGTCTGTAGATGGTGTAGACTGTGGAGTCCTGGTCTGACGTGTTAGCGCTTCTGTGTTGTGCCATCCTCTTCGCCAGAGTTTGCAACTACATTCTCCAATCCTCTGTGAATAGTACACATGGCCATTGTAACTCTCGGTAATGGTCACAGTAATGTGCATATGAAACCGATCGTTGGTTTGGGTCGTTATGCCACTATTGTTTATAAGGGTGGGACACCTGCAGTCAGGTGAGGCCACTGTATTGTTTATAAGGGTGGGACACCTGCAGTCAGGTGAGGACACTGTATTGTTTATAAGGGTGGGACACCTGCAGTCAGGTGAGGACACTATTGTTTATAAGGGTGGGACACCTGCAGTCAGGTGAGGACACTATTGTTTATAAGGGTGGGGACACCTGCAGTCAGGTGAGGCCACTGTATTGTTTATAAGGGTGGGACACCTGCAGTCAGGTGAGGACACTGTATTGTTTATAAGGGTGGGACACCTGCAGTCAGGTGAGGACACTATTGTTTATAAGGGTGGGACACCTGCAGTCAGGTGAGGACACTGTATTGTTTATAAGGGTGGGGACACCTGCAGTCAGGTGAGGACACTGTATTGTTTATAAGGGTGGGACACCTGCAGCCAGGTGAGACACTGTATTGTTTATAAGGGTGGGACACCTGCAGTCAGGTGAGGACACTATTGTTTATAAGGGTGGGACACCTGCAGTCAGGTGAGGCCACTGTATTGTTTATAAGGGTGGGACACCTGCAGTCAGGTGAGGACACTATTGTTTATAAGGGTGGGACACCTGCAGTCAGGTGAGGACACTGTATTGTTTATAAGGGTGGGACACCTGCAGTCAGGTGAGGACACTGTATTGTTTATAAGGGTGGGACACCTGCAGTCAGGTGAGGACACTGTATTGTTTATAAGGGTGGGACACCTGCAGTCAGGTGAGGCCACTGTATTGTTTATAAGGGTGGGACACCTGCAGTCAGGTGAGGACACTGTATTGTTTATAAGGGTGGGACACCTGCAGTCAGGTGAGGACACTATTGTTTATAAGGGTGGGACACCTGCAGTCAGGTGAGGACACTGTATTGTTTATAAGGGTGGGGACACCTGCAGCCAGGTGAGACACTGTATTGTTTATAAGGGTGGGACACCTGCAGTCAGGTGAGGACACTGTATTGTTTATAAGGGTGGGGACACCTGCAGTCAGGTGAGGACACTGTATTGTTTATAAGGGTGGGACACCTGCAGTCAGGTGAGGCCACTGTATTGTTTATAAGGGTGGGGACACCTGCAGTCAGGTGAGGACACTGTATTGTTTATAAGGGTGGGACACCTGAAGTCAGGTGAGACACTGTATTGTTTATATGGGTGGGACACCTACAGTCAGGTGAGGACACTGTATTGTTTATAAGGGTGGGACACCTGCAGTCAGGTGAGGACACTGTATTGTTTATAAGGGTGGGACACCTGCAGTCAGGTGAGGACACTGTTATTGTTTATAAGGGTGGGACACCTGCAGTCAGGTGAGGACACTGTATTGTTTATAAGGGTGGGACACCTGAAGTCAGGTGAGACACTGTATTGTTTATAAGGGTGGGACACCTACAGTCAGGTGAGGACACTGTATTGTTTATAAGGGTGGGACACCTGCAGTCAGGTGAGGACACTGTATTGTTTATAAGGGTGGGACACCTGCAGTCAGGTGAGGACACTGTATTGTTTATAAGGGTGGGACACCTGCAGTCAGGTGAGGACACTGTATTGTTTATAAGGGTGGGACACCTGCAGTCAGGTGAGACTGAAGAGGTCACCTAGATGAGGATGAGACGTTTCTCTCCGTACACCTTGTGTCCAGATGAACTGATTCAACTTCCTGTGGTGTTCTTACCTGTACGATTGAGCATGCATACCGACAAGCCTCAGGAAACGCATCGGAGGACAGATGTCTCTTCCAGGACGGATACTGTAGCCATGCAACAGATGCCGAGTGGACAGAGCAGACAAGCAATTACAGATTTACAACAAGTCAAGGAGGCAGGTGAAGACTGTACAAGTTATAATGGCAGAACGGATACATCACGGCCGTGCATTCGTCATTTTGGCCTCCACGTTTTAGAAACACCTCCTCCTCCTCCGACGGATCAGACCGGCTTCTAAAGCCTCGTCTTTACAGGCCGGGGACGGTGTGAAAGAGGGCTGGCTGCCTTGTTGGTTTCTGCGTGTTTCCTGCTTGTATACATGAAGAACTGCATGGATTCTGTGCTTGTTGTGAATCACTGTGAGAAGTGGATGTAAGAGATGCAGCAGGGTTTTACTGACTTGCACAGACAAAAGAAAAAGACAACAGGGTCGTTTAAAAGTATCACGCTTTTTTAATTGTCTTGAAAAGATGGCTGCTGAAGTCATGTCAGGTATACTGTACAGCATTGCTCCTGCAGAGGTTCATCGAAGCAACAAGAGTGCATACATAATGCATACATAATGCACACACAACTTCCATATGCTCCATGTTTAAGAGTTTTTTTTATTTTAAAGATGCAAAATGTAAGAAAAAAATCAACGTAAAGATATTCCTTTTTAACAGAAGCAACATCAGTATCAACAAGTCAATGAACAGCCCCACAAGGAAGAAGCATACTATTTACTGGCTCGCCACATGGATGAAGGCGAGCAAGACACCCTCCTTCAGACGTGTCACTCAGATATGAGAGACGTGCACGTGGTGGACCGATACTGAGCACATGTGGAGGTTAGTGACTGAACTGGTGAGGCTTCCTGTAACACTGCCCATCATCAGGCGTCGTCAGAATCCCACATCATCACAGCAAATCATCCCTAACCGGTCCTTTATGCTTGAATATGACTTAAAAAAAACAAAACATAAATAAATCATAAACAGAACTGCACACATGTAAAATTTAAAATGTGCAACAACAAAAAAAGTGATTTTTTTTGCAATTGACATCTGTAAACATTTGTTTCATAGCAAGTGCATTTGCTTGGAAAAAGTCAGAGGTGCATTTGCTCAACTTTTTTTTTTCTAACTGTTTTTCAGGCCTTGTGTATAAAAATGACTGTAAGATCACCTCATATATCTCCTGCAAGATCACCTCATATTCTCCTGCAAGATCACCTCATATATCTCCTGCAAGATCACCTCATATAGTCTCCTGCAAGATCACCTCATATAGTCTCCTGCAAGATCACCTCATATAGTCTCCTGCAAGATCACCTCATATAGTCTCCTGCAAGATCACCTCATATATCTCCTGCAAGATCACCTCATATAGTCTCCTGCAAGATCACCTCATATAGTCTCCTGCAAGATCACCTCATATAGTCTCCTGCAAGATCACCTCATATAGTCTCCTGCAAGATCACCTCATATAGTCTCCTGCAAGATCACCTCATATAGTCTCCTGCAAGATCACCTCGTGTATCTCCTGCAAGATCACCTCATATATCTTCTGCAAGATCACCTCGTGTATCTCCTGCAAGATCACCTCATATAGTCTCCTGCAAGATCACCTCATATATCTCCTGCAAGATCACCTCATATATCTTCTGCAAGATCACCTCGTGTATCTCCTGCACACTGGGGGAGCTGACCATACTGTGCAGCTGGGAGTAACGGGCCATTACATTAGTCGATCAATAACAAGCGAACAGCCTCCGATTGAGTCATTGCACTCTTTCACTGTTGCAAAGGGACATATTAATATGTGGGCTACCACTTTATCAGCTGGAACCCGGAACCTACAAACTGATATTATCGGTTATAGTTGCATGAAGCAAACATACTCATGCTTAGTTGTCCATCCGTCCATTATCTGAAATGCTTATCCTGCTCTCAGGGTCACGGGGATGCTGGAGCCTATCCCAGCGGTCACTGGGCGGCAGGTGGGGAGACACCCTGGACAGACCGCCAGGCCATCACACTGGGCTGACATACACACACACATTCACACCAAGGGACAATTTAATACGGCCGATTCACCTACATGTCTTTGGACTGTGGGAGGAAACCCACGCAGACACGGGGAGAACATGCAAACTCCACACAGAGAACGACCCCTAAGATTGGACTACCCCGGGGCTTGAACCCAGAACTTTCTTGCTGTGAGGCGACCGCACAAACCACTGCACCACCGTGCTTAGTTGTATCAAGTATTAATATTTAGCTAATACTTGTTTTGCAAAGGGGAGTTATACTTTCAAACTCTTAACTTTTGTGTTAAGTACAAATCACTATTACAACAATGCCTTCCATCCATCATCTGGAAACCTTTGTAAATAAGATCACAACCACTGAGATCCAAATCCTACCCGGTACAAGTGTAAATCCCACCGTCTACCCCAACAGCATCATCACCACTATGTTCATCATAGGCATCATTTACTAACCAACTCCTAATTACTTACCAATCAATGAGTCATCTATAGATGGCTGAACCATCTGGAGACCGTGTACATACACATTACTGAACACATCCAGGCAGCCCAACAAGGGAGTCGACAGAGACCTCGATGTGGGGCTGTGGTCAGGTATCACTACGTATGTGTGCATAGACGCGTGTGGGTAACAGAGAAGTGGAAGGTGAAATATTCCCAGGAAACTTTCTCTAGGTGTTGTGGAAATACAGGATGGAGGTAAAGTCGGGGCAGTGAAGGGATTTCTCTTTGCTACTGCGATCAAAAGGAACAAAAACAAAAGACAAATGCAAGAGCCAAAACATATTGCATGGACATCGTTTTTAAGTGGACATTTTTTATTATTATTATTCTTTTGTTTTTAACATGAATCTGATTGACTGATCGATTGATCCATTGAATTTTGCAGTTTGGCCGATACGTCTTTATGCTTCAGGTCTGGTGAAAACTGAACATTCACAGGAAATAAAGACTGCTGCAAGCATGCATAGGTCAGACACCCTGAACACATGGTGTGTTTGTGTGTGTGTGTGTGTGTGTGTGTGTGTGTGTGTGTGTGTGTGTGTGTATCCCCCGGCCTATCAGCTATCACTTGTTACAATGATCACCATTATTTTGGAAGCATTTAATCAGTAATAGCAAAATTACAAAGCCATTATACAAACATTATTTTCATGTCATGTAACGCTGGCTGATTAAACACTGGAAAGAAATGGGTGAAAATAGTGAGTTGTCCAGCTTTTTCTGTTCCCGTTTTAAAAACTTTTCTTGTTGCCACAGACGAACAAATACACCCATGCTGAGTTCAAGACAAAATGTCACGATACAAAATACATCTTCAGGGATGCTCCTTGCAGCCTTTTATCGTCTCAAAGCTACAATGGCCTCAGTGTAATATATACTGTGTATATATATATATATATATATATATATATATATATATATATATATATATATATATATATATAGGGTTTTTTTCTTCTTCAGCCTTTCACTGAAGCATAGATGCACAAGTGGAGCAAATAAAATGTTCAATTCTCAAAGGAAAGGTACATTTATAAGCTTTCATCTCTGATATAAACTTACTCAGTTAAGGCAAGTGGTGACCAATAACGTTATGGAAAACTTTACCCAAAGCTTCATGCCAGATATCAGAAAAAATATATTGCCAAAAAAAAAAAAGTCTGCTGTGGCTCTGTAAACACATAGGTGCAGAAATATTTGAGATTTGGGTTTTGGTTTCAGCCACAAATGTCAACACGTTACGACGAGGGGTTCAGGTGGGATGTGTGTGTACTTAACCACACAGAGGTTTCAACACAAAGCACACACTAACACACTACACTTCTCCAGCCCCCACGTCTTGTTCACCGCTTCGTATCAGCTTCATCTGGGTGAGGAATGTGGCTCCCTGCTAGCCGTCAGGATTCAGCCCTCACAGTTATCTCTGGTTAGTTTAACAAAAGTCGATTTTTTTCTCTCACAATGATTCGATTTTATTTAACTTAGCATTTACTTACATAATCCTGCAGTGCCTGTATACTTCACTATCTAACACGATGAATAAGTGCACTTTGAGATGTCCCACTGATTAGAAAGATACCTACTCTAAATGAACAGCTAACTGGTGAAGGCTACTCTAAATGAACAGCTAACTGGTGAACGCTACTCTAAATTAACAGCTAACTGGTGAACGTTACTCTAAATGAACAGCTAACTGGTGAACGCTAATCTAAATGAACAGCTAACTGGTGAACGCCACTCTAAATGAACAGCTAACTGGTGACGCTACTCTAAATGAACAGCTAACTGGTGAACGTCACTCTAAATGAACAGCTAACTAGTGAACACTACTCTAAATGAACAGCTAACTAGTGAACACTACTCTAAATGAACAGCTAACTGGTGACACTACTATAAATGAACAGCTAACTGGTGAACGCTACTCTAAATGAACAGCTAACTGGTGAACGCTACTCTAAATGAACAGCTAACTAGCGAACGTTACTCTAAATGAACAGCTAACTGGTGAACGTTACTCTAAATGAACAGCTAACTGGTGAACGTTACTCTAAATGAACAGCTAACTGGTGAACGTTACTCTAAATGAACAGCTAACGGGTGAACGTTACTCTAAATGAGCAGCTAACTGGTGAACGTTACTCTAAATGAACAGCTAACTGGTGAACGTTACTCTAAATGAACAGCTAACTAGTGAACGTTACTCTAAATGAACAGCTAACCGGTGAACTTTACTCTAAATGAACAGCTAACTGGTGAACGTTACCCTAAATGAACAGCTAACGGGTGAACGTTACTCTAAATGAACAGCTAACGGGTGAATGTTACTCTAAATGAGCAGCTAACTGGTGAACGTTACTCTAAATGAACAGCTAACTGGTGAACGTTACTCTAAATGAACAGCTAACTGGTGAACGTTACTCTAAATGAACAGCTAACTGGTGAACGGGTCAGTTGAAGCATGCTCGCTAAAATCACTTTGCAAGAATATTACAACGCACTGAGGACACATCTGTGTCATGGATGCACAGTGGTACATCAGTTACGCCAACATGAAGGTTATCACACGGGCAAATAGTTTATTAAGTCACTCCCAGTTCTGAGTATACTCGTGTCTTTATGTTTCTTTTTCTTTAAAAATGAGGTACAGTACTAAATTGTGTGCCCTTTCAGACAAGGCAAGCTGTTGGCTAGTAAACTATACCCTGTGTGTAGGTACACTGTGTAGGGCTGACTGAGCGGGACAGACCACCTCTTCCCATTACACACCAGTCTCTTTCATTCAGCCTACGAGTGAGTGATCACCTTATTTCTGCCAGTTTTTATTCTTCATGACCATTTCCACGTATCCCTTGCTTTTATTAAAGAGCTTCGACTATATTCACCTGTTTTGCCCAGGAGCAGCACATGTAAGTACATCCGCTCTAGTTTTTAAAGCGGCGGAAGACAACTTTAACTTATCATTATGAAGTAAATACCGACTGCCCAGTGTAATGGCTATAGAATAAAGACACCATCAGCGTTTAGATTGGTTCCCTATAAGACTCACTCTCACTATGCAGTTCTGTCTGCCACCGGGTACGATCTCGTGGGAAAATGAAGGATCGATTTATGGCACAAAGGAAGTACGTCAACCGTTGTGCAACCAAAACAGGAAGAGGATAGCACTTGTTTCCCCCAGCTGCTATCCCCAGTAGTGGAAATGGCGGCCGGTGGAACAACCGAAGTGGCAGTAGAAACTACCCGGTAAGAGAGAAAGAACCCAGTTGACAGAGGAGGCAAAGAAGGCGAAAGGGAGAGTGATAGAAACAGAGGTAAAACTAGACTGAACCTCGGACAGCTATTCACCCGATGGAGCGAGCTCCGGTGTTGAAATCTGTTTCCCCCTAGCCAGATGAAAGTGTTCACATGGAAACAAGTCAGCTATCGGTTAGGATTGGGTTAAGGTAAGCGTTAGGTCAAGCTTAGGGTTAGGCTGAGGTTGGGTTAAGGTTAATCAAGCATCCCTGTGTTGTATTGAACTCTGGCTAGGCGTAAAGAGATCTAGATGGGGAAACAGAGTTCAATACAACACCCGGGACTTGAGAGGGTTCCAAACCGTCATTCAGTAGGCACCCTTTCTACTGGATCAGTAAGTAACACAACCTGCCTACTTATTAATACTACCGGATGTTTTACTCTGCACTGAGATCAGGGCTTCTAGTTCAAATTAGGATTCTTACAGTTGTTTCTTGCTTTGGACAGTAGCCAGGCTGCTAATAACTGAAAAGCAATCCAGTTGTCTTTGCAACAGCGGTGCAAACCATAAAAGCACTTGGAAACACTGGGGGGGAGGTTAAAAGTTGTCTATCCATCCATCCATTATCCCAACCGCTTATTCTGCTCTCAGGGTCACGAGGAGGCTAGAGCTTATCCCAGCAGTCATTGGGTGGCAGGCGGGGAGACACCCGCCAGACCATCACAGGGCCCACAGGCACCCACATTCACACCTAGTTGACAAAAGTTGTCTACTGCCGCTTTAAAGTGACTTGAGGTTTCTCTTCCAGGGTTTGAATGGGTGCGGCCTCAAACTACAACCGTTTATAAACTCTAGCCAAACTACAACTGTTTATAAACCCTAGCCAAACTACAACTGTTTATAAACCCTAGCCAAACTACAACCGTTTATAAACCCTAGCCAAACTACAACCATTTATAAACCCTAGCCAAACTACAACCGTTTATAAACCCTAGCCAAACTACAACCGTTTATAAACCCTACCAACACAGAGACTGGAAGAAACCTGGTGATCATAATGTCTCAGATATGAATATGACGTTGGAGAGAGAAATATCGTCTTTAAAATCCCCCAAAAGAAAGAACCCAGCCATTGTAGTTCATTCCTTATCGCAATTATGGAGGTGCCACGGTATATCCAAGTTTGGTATCTTACTCCATTTTTTTTATATTTAAGTTTATTTCTGCTTCACTTAAATGCTACTTTTACAGTTTATTTTTCCTTGTTTCAGCATTCCTGCTTGTATCAGTTGTTGTACTGTTGGATATTATTGTGTGGTGTTTGGAGCTGTGTTGGTTGTTTCGAGTAGATGGGAAGTATTGTATTACATCCCTGTCAGTGTTATGACCACTTCTCCCACCTTCAGCTGTACATACCAAAAAAAAACAACAACAAAAAGCTAAACCTCTAAACCACTAAAGTATTTTTTTTACTATCACTTCATACATCATTCAAAATAAAATAAAGGATATCTTAATCAAAGTTATATCTCCATAATAAATATTTCTGTGCTTTTGTGCCCTCTAAGCAATATAAATAGCAAAATATAGTGTATATTTCTATATTTCCATTGCCTCTGGTCGTGATCTCCCTTTACTTATCATTGTAATCATAGCAGCCGGACGAGAAATTACTTATGTTTAAGAAAAGAACTCCGTTACACAGACGATAACTGACTGAAAGTCTTACACCGTGTGTGGCGTGTCATACCCGGACGCCACAGTGTGACGACAGTAAAACATAAATAGCCAAATGAATACATTAATATGCAAAAACAATACAAAACCGGAAGCGGTAGCTTGTGTCCAGGAGCCACATGAGTGCTTTCAAAATGGCAGCTACGGGGGGCATCTGGTGACACGGTGCTGCGTGCTGGCTGGAGCGGGGAGGAGGGGGCGCTGCAGGTCGATACAAATGCGTACTTGTCATCCATGTTGTTGCAGCAAAAGACATTTGCACATTTTATGCCATTTCCGCTTTCCCATTTCTAAATTCCACCGAGCATCAATGTGGACACAATACTCCAAATTTATTTTGTTTTCATTGCATTTTCTTTTCTTTTTTTGCAAATAAAAATCAACAAATATACAAACGGATCATGTTTCAAGACCTAAAATTTTCTAACACTTTGTGGTGTACATTCAGGAACATTCATGTTGAAAGTGAAAAAAAAGAAAGAACAATAGCAGAAATTAACAACCAAGAAATAAAAATAAGACAAAATAAAAATATCCACAATATTCATGAAGACTATTCATCGCCATACAATTATCATATGTTACAAATTATTACTAGTTTCCAGCAGTCCAAAGTCCCTGCCAAGGTGATGGGTTATTATAGTTTCTCCTTTGAAGGGATCCAGATATACGGTCCTGAATGTTCCTCTATGACCAGTTTGCAGTGATTATAAATGTCCTCTAAGGTGTCCCCTTGGACCAAGGCTGCAAGGAAAGGAGGCACTGTATATGTATGGTGGAGTTCTGCACAATACAAGCACATCAGCTCACAGATAAAACATGCATGCATGCATGTGACCTTCAACTCGTGAAAAGTGTGCACAACACGAGAGCACTGCTCAGGGTTTCCTGTGTAAACCGGTTGTGTGTGGCCACGTACATGTTTAGGTTGCACGTGATGTGGATAGAACTGGGTGATTCTTCAATTTGGGGCACTTTTGGCTTTTGAAATTTTGAAAAAATGAAAACAAATTTCTTTAAAATCGTTTCCCCCCCCCCCAAAAGCTCTGTTAAGTGGTGTGGAACAAACATCTCAGCACATCTTTGATCGTCCTACAAAATAAGTTTGATACCATGATGCTTTTTTTTTCAAAGCTGTAACAGCAAAATGTGATGTAATGACACGTGATGGTCATGACAACTTTCACTGTCTGGAGAAAAAGTTGGCCAAGTCTTAGACTTACTAAGCTAACTTGTTAGCTAGCATACAATGTACAATGAATATACGTGAATAAAGTGAAACTTCTTATTTCTGGACTAAAATACTCAACTAGTAACGTGTCTGGTGATGACTTGTAATAACCATCCTGTCAGATCAGGACATATACTACATCTCCACATTACTCACATTTGTGACATGGAAAAAGTCATGCTTCTGCCATGACTGCTCATGTGCCTCTGGCACTTCTCGTTTCCGTGACAACCACGTTGTTGTTGTTTGAAAAAAACGTTGTTCTAAAACGTTGGATGTGATGGTGATGACAGATGTATGAGGGACGGCGATATTTAACTGTAAAAATATGCAAACTGCACATACATATATAAACCATATGAATGTGAAATATGTCTTTTTAAATTGTTACGAGAAAATGTAAAGTTAAGCTTTAACGAATTTAACCATTTTTATGACTTTATTATAGAGGGAAGTTAAAAAGTCTGGATTGGGGACAAGCCCACAACAGTGAAATTCTGGCAGATTTGAATTTTCAACACACTGAAAAAGTATTAAAATGTCACCACTGAGACACAAATCTTCTTTTTCATAGCTAACACCAGCTAACTCAAAAAGACAGGCATGTTAGGGTCAGTACTCCTGTCTGTGCCCTGACCGAGGCATGGCCAGATGAACTGGAGGTGGTCCCCGGGTGCTGCACGGCGGCCGGGTGCTGCTGCTGGCTACACAGCGAGGACGGTTAAACGCAGAGGAAGAGTTTCCCCACGGGGACCAAGAAGTAGTAAAATACAATAAATAAATAAAAGAACCCTAACGATGTTTTTTCTCTTGAAAATCTACCTTGGGGACAGAAAAACTCTCTTAATTGAAGAATCACCCAAATACATGATATATATATATATACATACACATACACATATATACATACACATATATATACATACATATATATATACACATACATATATACATATATACATACACATACACACATATATATATATATATATATATATATATATATGTATAGCCCCATCAACACACGTGCCATCACGAGTTTGACTGAGTCATGTGACAGTGATTTGAGGAACGACGGGTTTCAGAGGGTGACTGTATTTTAGTTCCAAGTCTGAGGAAGAGCACAAAATGTCGCTTTGGGTGTACCGTTAGAACACTGAAACAGGAAGTGTCAGTGTGCAGGCCTGTCTTGCTTGCGGATACCTCGGATCCATCTGTCAGTTGCAGCAGAGTTGCTCAGCTGTGACATTAATGAATCCTGTAAGAGGCTTCATGTGTTTTACTTACTCACTGGAGACGTGTGAACACAATGTCCACACTGGTCTGGTGTGTAGAGAAATTACTTTACTAGTCGACGGTGTGTCAGGGTTGTTCTTAATAGCACTCAACTAGCATTCACGGGTGCCGATTTAAAGCTTAAACCTGGGATTTTTCTCCATTAGTAAAGTTATTTTATCCATCTGGACCATGGAGTCAGGTTACATAATACTAACTGGCATCTTTACCATAGCTGGAGACAATCTCCGTATACCGCTGTTGACATTTTTGACCAGGTAGGATGAATATTGGTGCAGCGGCAAACATGTTCCTTCTCAAACAGGGAAACAGATTGAAACGTGATGATTATGTGATGGAAGTGGAGATGCTTCTGTCGGACAGCTAATCTACCAATTCTACAAGCAATATTCCATCCATCCATTATCCAAACCGCTAGTCCTGCTCTCAGGGCCGCGGGGATGCTGGAGTCTATCCCAGCAGTCAATGGGCGGCAGGCGGGGAGACACCCTGGACAGGCCGCCAGGCCATCACAGGGCCCCCCCACACACACACTCACACACATTCACACCTAGGGACAATTTAGTACGGCCGATTCAGCTGACCTACATGTCTTTGGACTGGGAGGAAACCCACGCAGACATGGCGAGAACATGCAAACTCCACACAGAGGACGACCTATGTCCTCTGTGGTGTAACACCATATATTTAAGGATAGACGCCTTCCTCTGATGAAGCCTGTTTGGTCTTCAGAGATTACTGAAGGGAGACATATTTCTAATTGTCTTGCCAAAACTTTGCCAGTATTTTAACGTCAACATTTAAAAGTGAAATAGGTCTATAGGAGCTGCATTCTGCAGGGTTCTTATCGTTCCCATTTAGTTTGACGTAGTTTGTAATACATTAGATTTCCTATGTTATGTTTGGTCCAAGAATACCATTCTCACAAGGGCGGGAACTGTTTACTGTGGAGCTGATGGCAAGCAAGCCACAATATGCGCTGTAGTTCTTGCTGCCAGAAGGAGGGACAGATCGGGAAATCACGGATTTCAGCTTTAATTAACTCAATTTACCAAAAGCTCCAATTTTTCCTCTGCTGCTGAGCAAACACATGCTAACTGTGTTTCCTAAGTGTGCTTCAGCAGCAGTGACATAATCTGAGGAGCAGTGAGGGGTGTTGGGTAGAAATGCAGATGGTTGCTTTTGTATAAAGACACATGTTAATATCATACCTGTAAAGAACTCTCCAAACTCCTGCTCCAGCTTCATAGCCCGGTCAAACGTCTTCTTCGCTTGCTCCTCCGTCAGTCTCTTGTTCATCTCCCTGGGAACACCACAACATAGAGCGTCATGACATCTCTGATTTTCATGTCATTTTTTCCCCCCCGCAATGCTTTCCAAGTGGAGTAAAGCAACATCTGAAACATCATGTCTGCTGGTTGAAGACTAAATTACAACAATAAAAACCACATGAATCTGTAAGGTTGGTGCCACATATGAGAAAGCCACTACTCACATTAATGAATCCACAGACTTGGGTTTGATGAAGATGGCAATGGGATAGAGTTGTGCTACTTGAAGTCGTTTGATGGCATTTCCAGACACATCCAGGATGCAGTGTTTACCCTGGGGCAGAAACCAGGAGCGGTTTAGAGGGCATGAAACCTTTGAGGAACACACTGGTTCTGATACCGTTGAACAGTCTTACCCGCTCAGCCACGTATTTAACGGACTGGACGCTGGTTCCGTACAGATTGTCATTATACTGTCCTGCCTCGATGAACTTGTGCTCTTGGATGTCTTTCTCCATCTGCTCTCTGGACATGACAAAATGGTAGTCCCGCCCATCCACCTCGTAGTCCCTCTTTGGTCGGGTGGTGTCTTTGGGACAAGAGAGAGAAACAGTTTTTATGTTTAAACGACAGTATTTTGGTTTGCCCTAATAAGACCACTAAACACAGTTTATACTCAACAATTAACATAGGGGCTTTTACGCAATGAATGAAAGATGCAGAACACAGTACTATGAAAGAACACAGTACTATGAAAGAACACAGTACTATGAAAGAACACAGTACTATGAAAGAACACAGTACTATAAAGGATATCCAGCAATCTTTTTCGACTGCTCGTACTGAAATTTGCATTAGTGAAGAAAGATGGAAAAGTGGGAAAACTGAAAGATATGCCGTAGGAGTTTTGTTCCGGCACATGGATGTGCATGTGTTTGCATTTTTCTATTGACCGCACCATTGATGGCAGGCAAGCAAAACTAATTTTCTCACAAGAACTTGGCAAATGATGTATGTGCTAGTCAAACTGGGTGGGTGGGTGAGGGGTTGTAGAAAAGAATCAGCTGAGAAAAAAAAATTGCAGCAGGAAAAAAAAAAAAAAACAGCAATTTTAGCGCAAATTTCATTGGATATCTTTCAGGAAACAACAAAGCTGATGGGATGATAATTATTCTTCTACAGAGGCGTTAAGTCTACTGGTCTCACTTTACCACAAATATTCATAAAGATGTCATTTAATTTAACATATGTCCCTTTACCTGGTTCACTGTTCCCACATATTAGTGTGGTGGGAATTTTCAGAGCTCCAAACTAAGATTCTCCATTATTTCTTTGAGCCCCCCCCCCCCCTTTACCCTTCTGAGCCGTCCTGGTCACTGCTCCACCCGATCCGGGGAGGGCTGCAGACTACCACATGCCTCCTCCCATACATGTGGAGTCACCCGCCGCTTCTTTTCACCTGGCAGTGAGGAGTTTCACCAGGGGGACATAGCACGTGGGAGGATCACGCTATTCCCCCCAGTTCCCCTTCTCCTCCAAACAGGCGCCCCGACCGACCAGAGGAGGCGCTAGTGCAGTGACCAGGACACATACCCACATCCGGCTTCCCACCCACAGACACGGCCAATTGTGTCTGTAGGGACGCCCGACCAAGCTGGAGGTAACATGGGGATTCGAACCGGAGATCCCCGTGTTGGTAGGCAACGGAATAGACCGCCACGCCACCTGAACGGCCCTTAAGACGCTACATTTATTATGTCAGCTGAAGTACTTACAAGGACAACTTCATTTTCTAAAACTAAAATGAAGAGGGAGAAAAAAGAATAAACTCAACTATTTGACTCACTTACCTTGGTGCCCTGAACTGTTAGCAGCTTTATGTGGTTTAAAATTGAAATAAAAGAGACGCATAAATCAAAACATGCAAAATAAAAACTGTTTTGGCAACGTATGTATGAGACATGCATATAAGACAATGACAAATAAAAGCAGTCTACATCTAAGAACAATACATTCCACAAAACGCCGTGGCACATGGCGATTCAGCAAGTGGAGCAGAAATGGAGTGACAGGCCTTCACAAAGCTAAACAGCAAAATGGAAATGAAAAAAACAAAAAAGGAAAGAAAGTAAATCACTGATTGCTTGCCACAAATGCATAGTCAACAATTTATGATTAATAAACCTCAATGATTTAATCTGATTTGTCCTAACCCTACTTTCAGCTGTTCTTACATTACTTTGCTTTCCAAACCTAGTATGGCATATGAAGCCGAATGGACCTCAGTCTCACATGCAAGCTGTACAGCTGGTAGTCTACTCCAAGACCACGTCAGTGCTGCTGGTAGTCTACTCCAAGGCCACGTCAGTGCTGCTGGTAGTCTACTCCAAGACCACGTCAGTGCTGCTGGTAGTCTACTCCAAGACCACGTCAGTGCTGCTGGTAGTCTACTCCAAGACCACGTCAGTGCTGCTGGTAGTCTACTCCAAGACCACGTCAGTGCTGCTGGTAGTCTACTCCAAGACCACGTCAGTGCTGCTGGTAGTCTACTCCAAGACCACGTCAGTGCTGCTGGTAGTCTACTCCAAGACCACGTCAGTGCTGCTGGTAGTCTACTCCAAGGCCACGTCAGTGCTGCTGGTAGTCTACTCCAAGACCACGTCAGTGCTGCTGGTAGTCTACTCCAAGGCCACGTCAGTGCTGCTGGTAGTCTACTCCAAGGCCACGTCAGTGCTGCTGGTAGTCTACTCCAAGGCCACGTCAGTGCTGCTGGTAGTCTACTCCAAGGCCACGTCAGTGCTGCTGGTAGTCTACTCCAAGACCACGTCAGTGCTGCTGGTAGTCTACTCCAAGACCACGTCAGTGCTGCTGGTAGTCTACTCCAAGGCCACGTCAGTGCTGCTGGTAGTCTACTCCAAGACCACGTCAGTGCTGCTGGTAGTCTACTCCAAGACCACGTCAGTGCTGCTGGTAGTCTACTCCAAGACCACGTCAGTGCTGCTGGTAGTCTACTCCAAGACCACGTCAGTGCTGCTGGTAGTCTACTCCAAGACCACGTCAGTGCTGCTGGTAGTCTACTCCAAGACCACGTCAGTGCTGCTGGTAGTCTACTCCAAGACCACGTCAGTGCTGCTGGTAGTCTACTCCAAGACCACGTCAGTGCTGCTGGTAGTCTACTCCAAGACCACGTCAGTGCTGCTGGTAGTCTACTCCAAGACCACGTCAGTGCTGCTGGTAGTCTACTCCAAGACCACGTCAGTGCTGCTGGTAGTCTACTCCAAGACCACATCAGTGCTGCTGGTAGTCTACTCCAAGACCACGTCAGTGCTGCTGGTAGTCTACTCCAAGACCACGTCAGTGCTGCTGTCATCTTTACCATGCCACAACAGCGTTTTACAACTGATCACTTTGAAATGCGATCAACAATGGAGAATTTTTGTAACTTTTTTTTTTGTGTGGATTTTTCCCCCTTTTTCTCCCCAGTTGTATCCGGCCAATTACCCCACTCTTCTGAGCCACCCCGGTCTCTGCTCCACCCCCTCTGCTGATCCGGGGAGGGCTGCAGACTACCATGTCTCCTCCCATACATGTGGAGTCACCAGCCGCTTCTTTTCACCTGACAGTGAGGAGTTTCACCAGGGGGACGTAGCAGGTGGGAGGATCACGCTATTCCCCCCAGTTCCCCCTCCCCCCTGAAAAGGCGCCCCAACCAACCAGAGGCACTAGTGCAGTGACCAGGACACATACCCACATCCGGCTTCCCACCCGCAGACACGGCCAATGTGTCTGTAGGGACGCCCGACCAAGCCGGAGGTAACACAGGGATTCAAACCAGTGATCCCTGTGTTGGTAGGCAACGGAATAGACCACCACGCCACCTGGACGTCCCAACTCATTTATTTTATGTGGCGAATGATGGGCTTTGGGTAGAAACACAGCTGAGAGTACACTGATAACTTGTGTATGACAAAAAACACAGACAGGATGAAAATGGCGATGCTGGTGGGACCGCAAACCAAACCACCAGAGTCACACTGAGTGCACAGTGGGTGAAAGTCAGAGTTGCAGCTCATATAGACGTGTCCCGGAACAATGAAGTCGTCCCACTGACATTCACAGTGGATTACATTTGTAATGTGGTCAGGCTGACATGACATTCCTTTCTTATTAGCACTCACTGTTGTCACCCCGCTATGACTCCATCATGTCTGACATTTCCTGATGTGCACAAACTCATGGAGCCTGGCATATCCTTCAGAGTGCTGTGCTGTCCATCAAGTCAATATACACTTTATTCCTCGTGTTGTTTTAGGGGACTACTTACGCGGCACACAGGAACCAAACTTGTCGGGGAACTCGGATATGAGATCATCGTTGATTCTGTCCTTCATTGGTCCAAGGATTATAACGGGTCTGGCATAATTAACTAGAATAAGGAATAAATAATCGAAATTACAGGGTAGAAGATGTGATTTCGTGATGAAAGCTTATCTGGTATCTGATTGACACCAGATGTGATCAAGTTACAATAGTTCAAGAGTAGAAAACAAATCAAATACCCATTGCATTTAGTCAGATAATCCTGAAATAAACCTTTATCATTCCACATGGTTTTGAAGGAAATAAATGAGGACCAGTTTATTCTGAATAATCTTAATCGTTACTAAAGAAGAGAACAGAGGTGTTTGCCCCCCTGCAGTTATAAAAAACAACACTTGCAGTACAAATGTGTGCTTATCAACCTGCGGCGCTTCATATACTAAGAGTCCATCCTAATATCGACCTGAATTCACAGACTCCTTCCTGAGAGGTGGCTCTACTGTACTTACTTTCCTGCCGCATTACGGGTTCGTATGAGAGTATGATGTCCTCTTGACTCCCTGGTGACACACACACAGCACAAACCTTCAATACTCACATGCAGATTTTCACAACATGCCCACTTTCCCCAAACCCCGACATGCACTGCAGTGTATCCCAGACTACGTGTCTGTCTGTCTGTCTGTCTGTCTGTCTGTCTGTCTGTCTTGTCATCGACGTGGCCCACAATAAATATGACAGTAAATGGCATATTTCCAGTGATGCAGCACGTGGAGGTTGACTCCAGTTCTTTTCCTATACAATAATGCAGCGGTGAAATCAGGTACTATGTACGGTCCACTTCTGTGGGAATTGTCACACAAATGGAAACAAGTTAAGCTACAACTAAGACCAAATGGATGGATGCCATATGTCTAACATCTCTGATTTGGGGCAAAGGGGTTTTCATAATCATTCACCAACAAAAAGAAAAGAAAAAAAAAGTTTGAGGACATGTGACATATTGCAGGAGTTCCATGGTGAATTGATCACCTTTTCTTTGTATGGCTTTTGAGAAAAGCTAATTGCCTGCTCACTTGTCCAACTGACCACTTCATCAGGGGCAGAGTAGATGACATTCAGATCAAACAATTATCTAAAAAACAGATAAAACAACCCAAAACAAAACCTCTGAAATCCAATATGTTGTAAGTGCATACGGTGTAAAAAACTATAAGTTCAATGTTACGGCGGTAACGGATACACGAAGCTTAACAAATACAGCCCCGGCGGGATCCCTGATTTTCCAATCCTCCGACCGCCTACTGAAGCAAAGGTCCGCTACCTTGGAAGCTAAATATTGCCAAGATTTATGTGATAGCCTGCCACCCAATGACTGCTGGGATAGGCTCCAGCATCCCCACGACCCTGAGTGAGGATAAGCGGTTTGGATAATGGATGGATAATTGTGATATTAGCAGCCAAAACAATTATAAATATGTATATCAGTTTTTACTGATCTTTACCTTAACTTCAAAAAGTGTCTCTCTCTTCTTGCACATACAAAAAAACAAAATAAACATACAACCTGCAGTCTTCAATTTTAGCTGCTGTTTTAGAAAACTGCAGGTTTATGATGACATGTACAGCATATTTGCACATGTGACAGATCATGTTAACAGATCATGTATGGTAAACGTGATAAGATTTGTTAATGTAAATATAACTACAAGATATTCAGCTGGTTCCATAAAAACATCCTCCACAATTGTTACAGACAATAACCATGATCCTCTGGCTTCTGAACGAATGTCAAGGGCGAGGCTTAACACGTGTTGTTATTCATCTTAACCAACACATACTGATCAGTACTTGAGGTTTGACTCTCATCATCCAGTGGAGCACAAACTAGGAGTCGTCAGGACGCTGGACCACCGAGCTGACCACGTCCTCACCGACACAGCGGCCGGGGAAGGGGAGAAGTCCCACATTAAACAAGCCCTGGTTAAGTGTGGTCATCCTAACTGGGTGCTTGTCAAAGCCAGGAAGATGCCCAAACAGTGCACCAGCAACCAAAGAGAGGAGAAGGACAACAGCTGTCTAAGTGTAAACCAGTAGTGATTCTGTGTGTGACAGGAGTGTCCGAAAAGCTGAGATGCTTATTTTCCAAACACCGCGTCTCAGTTGCTTTCAAACTCCAAAACAAGTTGCGCCAAAAATTGGTCCACCCCAAGGACCGGGTCCCCCGGCACAAACAGAGCAATATAGTGTTAAGTGCCAGGGGGGACTGCCATGACTTGTACATTGAGGAAACCAAACAGACGCTGGCCAAGAGGATGGCACAACACAGAAGAGCTAACACATCAGACCAGGACCCCACAGTCTTCACCATCTACAGACCAGGACTCCACAGTCTACACCATCTACAGACCAGGACTCCACAGTCTACACCATCTACAGACTAGGACTCCACAGTCTTCACCATCTACAGACCAGGACTCCACAGTCTACACCATCTACAGACTAGGACTCCACAGTCTTCACCATCTACAGACCAGGACTCCACAGTCTTCACCATCTACAGACCAGGACTCCACAGTCTACACCATCTACAGGCCAGGACCCCACAGTCTTCACCATCTACAGACCAGGACTCCACAGTCTACACCATCTACAGACCAGGACTCCACAGCCTTCACCATCTACAGACCAGGACTCCACAGTCTTCACCATCTACAGACCAGGACTCCACAGTCTACACCATCTACAGGCCAGGACTCCACAGTCTACACCATCTACAGGCCAGGACTCCACAGTCTTCACCATCTACAGACCAGGACTCCACAGTCTACACCATCTACAGGCCAGGACTCCACAGTCTACACCATCTACAGGCCAGGACTCCACAGTCTACACCATCTACAGGCCAGCGGCCACTCTTTCAAGGATGAGGATGTGACCATCCTTGATAGGGAGGAACGCTGGTTTGAATGGGGAGTCAAAGAGGCCATCTATGTGAGGAGCGACCGACCATCCCTGACCTGGGGGGGGGCTAAGAGTACATCTGTCACCATCTTACAAAGCTGTGATTGCAACTATTCCCCAATACTCTGTGAATAGGACACATGGCCGTTGTAACTCTAGTTAATGGTCATGGTAATTTGCATATAAACCTCATTGGTTTTGGTCGTTATGCCACTGTATTGTTTATAAGGGTGGGACACCTGCAGCCAGTGTAGACTGAAGAGGTCACTTAGATGATGATGAAATGTTTCTCCCACTAAATGCTGTGTCCAGATGAACTGATTCACCTTCTGTGTTATTCGTCTTATGTATGTGCATGAAACAAAAGGACTGGCAGAGTCAGTACTTAATCAGACTTATTCGTAGGTGTAGTGGACATTGTCTTGTCCTTTGAGCACAGCTAGTCGTCAGTATTCAGGACTTGCAGCAGTAACTGAGTACCTTTGAGGGAATAAAAAACCCTGTAGAATATGAGTCTTTGGATAAGTCTTGCCCTTCCTATCAGTTTACCTGTTAGGCAGCAAAATGAAGCGCCAAAAAATCTCAATGAAGTTCATCACTGCTACCGAGTGGCTGTTATGAACACTGAAGAGTTTTCATGCAGCTATAGCCCATACAGCCGTGAACACGGATCAGATAGTGGAGACATACCAGTGGTTATTAGGGAGTTATGAAACAAGTGTAATAGATGTATGCTATACAACAGGATTTGGGTCACTTCCACAGAGCCACATCCCCTTGAATGGCACAATTATTTTGCCTGCAATAGGCTCCCAAACAAGTACTGGTTCTTAGGTCAACGGCGCTAACTTAAGAGGTAATCTGAGTTTCTGTTGGCCAGTTGACATGTTTTTAAACGTAGCTCAGCACTTACATATTTCATATTGGGCAGTGTCACTAGATTACAAACAAAGATAAACGAAGGCTGCTGGCATCACAGACCTAACAGCTGTGCCTCACTTTACATGGATACCTGTCAGTGCTGATGAACTGCTACAGGCATGTTAAACCTATCGCAGCAGAGACAGCAGTATTTACTGACAGACAGGGGCTCTCAATCGACATCAGCATTACACCACCTCAGTTTAGCCACTCATAGGCAACAACAGAAGCACTAATTATTCCCATTACACTAGCAGGAACTGTAATTTTGTATGGTGGGTGCAGGCTTTATGAGTCAAGTTGTGTGTACGGTAAACTTTTAGTATATGTGATTGTACTCTTTGTTCTGTCTCTGCTGATGAAATTCCAAACCGATGTGATCCGTGTAGGTGGCAGCATCACATTTAGAAATGAGGCCCTTTTCTACCACCCTGCACCGCATCCTGGTGCTAACTACGGGTTTCAATGATAAATGCTGGTTATGCCAGCGGGCTAATTTTAGAACATTTATGAGAGAATCTTTGATACTCTTACGTACACTAAACATACAGCCCCACCCCACACTCCATGACCCTTCCTTTGAATTAACAGGACCACCATGCAGCACATCATCCTCTGCACAGTGCATTCACCACAGTGGCAAAGGGAACAGATTACAACACAGCGTCCACACAGAACGGATATAATAAAATTCTAGTTTAAAAAAGACATAAGGACATATAAAGTGAGACAAAAACATTTAGTTCTCTCTGTCAGCATCATGCAAACATGCTTCAGCCATCACTGACATTTACAGACTGGTGTTATTAGGGGTGGAACGGTGTGAAGCTAGCTGCCTTGTATCTACAGTAGAAAAACATGGCTTGCCATTAAGAAAAGCAACTATAGAGGAACCCTGAAGGCCATCAGCTAAACTAATTACTGGATACGCGCCATTCTTTACTTTATTAAATGTAGACTGGGCACTGAGGGAAATCGTTGGCATACAGCGATATAAATAATAAGGGAAGCTTTACCACAGTAAAGCTTTTTCTTGACTACAAATAAGTTAAGTTCATGACAGCTGCATGTATGTAGCTGGAAACTAAGCTAACTTGAAAAAGCCATTTTGATGGCTAGGTATTTCAGAAATGGCATCGTCTCAACCAAAAGCAGATGTAGTCAATTGGCCCTGTACATAACTGTAGTCCACTGACTTCCGGTTTCTACTGCAGCGGTCATACCAGTTTCCTGTTTGTTGGCGCGTGCTGTTGACAATGGCATATTTTTCGCGATGCCTGCAAGATTTACCATGGATAAATGTCAACAACATGCACACAACTGTCCACACACTTTCACCTGCACCTACCAGCAGACGGGTGAAAAGTTTCAAGTTGTACATATGGATGTAACTGGATATGTACAACTTGAAACTTTTCACCCTTTGCTGGTAGGTGTAGGTGAAAGTGTGTGGACAGTTGTGTGCATGTTGTTGACATTTATCCATGGTAAATCTTGCAGGCATCGCGAAAAATATGCCATTGTCAACAGCACACGCCAACAAGCAGGAAACTGGTATGACCGCTGCAGTAGAAACCGGAAGTCAGTGGACTACAGTTATGCACAGGGCCCATTGACTTTACCTAATTTCTAAATGAGTCAATATTTCTTTTTTCATACTGGTATATCTTTTTTAAATAAGAAGGGGCAGACTACTAAAACTAAATCACAGAAAAGTTGGTTTGAAGAGGGATACCGTATTTCCCAGACTAGAAGTCACAGCAGAGTATAAATCACACTCAGCAAAAAACACTTTGTTGTGAGGAAAAAAAACGTATATAAATCGCTTCGGTCTATAGGTCCCATTTATAGGGCGGTACAGTATTTTCAATTGAGTCACAAGATCAAACAGTGCCTCCTAGTGGCCTTAGTTGAAATGCAGCGTATTCGTCTGACAAAATTACATTGTACAAGTCGCTTTGGAATATATATATATATAAACCACAGGACCAGCCCAACGAGTAAGAAAACAATGACTTATAGTGCGGGAAATACAGTAGTAAAATGTCTATCCATGTCATATCTTTGCATAGATTTTCCCCCCTTAAGGTATTCAGCTGTATCAGCTGTGCCATCTTGCATCACACTGAGCGAGACTTGTTAAAATATGGTCTGTGTGTATACATCTATCTATGACCGAAAACGTTGAACTAGTTTTGGAAAGAAAGTTGATTTACCAAATGTCTAAACTCAAACGGCTTTAGCAGTTTTTACTTTTTCTACTAATACCAAAAACATGCCAATTTTTAGACAAAAAACAAATTCTTGACAAACCCTAGTTTTTGTGAACCGCTTCACCCCTTGCGTAAAATGAACAGATTGAGACATTGCAAAGTGAGATGCAGACAAATCCACCAAAGGCATCATGCAACAATGCCAGAAAAACTAAATAAATAAATAAATAGATAGACAGGGGGAGTTGCACGGTAATTAAGAGTAGAGATGAGGGACCATTCCTGGACCAACTTACTGAATGTCTTTGTCCCATACCCATCATCACCTATCCCCAGGATGTCCTACATGGCCGTCCAAAGAAAGCCAGAATGGAGGAGAGAGGGAGGACAGTTGCAAATAAGGAAAAGGTAAGTGGCACTAAAGGAGGGAGCTGTCAAAATATTTAATGGGCCCACAGGCCAGGTCAGTGACCATCTGTCTCTGTCTAGACACTCAGCAGCCAGCAGGGCGAGCCAAATACCAGAGGTGAAACAAGTAATCCAATTATGCAGCATGGATTATGCTTAATCTTGTGGGAATGTCAAGAGAAAGGTTGTTAGTCTTAGAATTTAAATAGACCAATTACTGTCAAAAATTACATTTATTTTGCTCCTGGTGATCAGCACTTGAGACAGAATGGTTTGACCTCGATCCCAAAGAAAGAGCGTGAAAGAGTGAAAAAAAGAAAACGGCTGAGGGAGGAAGCGGGGGAGGCCTCTATGAAACCTCTTTCCTTGTCGGCACACACCTTCGTATCACCCATTAACCCCACATGTAACCTACACTGTCTGCATGTGCACGTGTGTCTGTGTGCCTCAACATGTCTGTGCAGCTTACTTACGGTCCGAATCACTGCCATCTTGCTCACCCTCTTTGTTCTTGTAGAATGGGAACTTTCGTGTAAAGATGAAACTCTTTTTACGTTTGTCATTGAATGACTGTGAAGGAGAGAGAGCATGGGGCAAACAAGCATGTCTGTTTGTTGTCACATTCATGCTGACCAAACAACTGCGTGCATACAGTGGGACGTCAAGGAGTTGTGAGAGGGGGAAAATCACGAGCTTGGATCAGGTGACACTAAGTGTTGATCTCACACTCAGTTTGGGCTCTTTCATAATGGAACTGGATTTTAGTGAGAACTGGATGTCACAAGTAAATTTTACACAGTATCTTTGAGCATGACAGGTTGTACTTGTTTTACACTGCAGATCTGCAAAATTGTGGCCGACTGACTTCTTTTCAAAAATGGTTTGAATGTACATACGCAATTATGCTATCAGCTTTGATTCAGCCTGTATGATGGGGAGGATGAACTCCAGTGCAGAGCTTTAACTGTTGGGCTATAAAGAAATTGGGTGAAATACCACAAAAATGCCCATATTATATGCAACTTGTAATTATGTACTTAAAACAACACAATAATACTACATAAAATACTATTCATTCACCATTATTAAAGAAGCTGTATGGCCAGGTTTCTTTCTTCTTCCAACTAATGCCCCTCAGTTAGCTGGCTATTGAATGTGAAAGAGAATTTCAATGATGTAAATACAGCTTGATAATAACGGTGAAGGGAATCATGATAATGAAATTGTTATCTCAACAAACTGGAAAATTGGGCCTATGCAAAGGTGTTAGCATTGAGCGATTTCCCTTCAACCATAAAGAGTTAAAGAGGCAGAAAGTGAGGTTCGCTCTCGTACTCATAGATATCCCATAGCCACGGACAACACGTCCGTTTTAGCAGTGTTCCATCTCATAGTATTTTCCATTAATTTATAATCCAGAATATTCCCTGTGTCTGTTTACGAGGCTTTCAAAACCTATGTGACACAAATTGGAGCTCAAACTGTGTGTTATCAAGGATTTTAGGGCACTAACAGGTCAAAAACTCAACATTTTGGTTCAGATACATTAAATGATCAAAAAACACAATATTAGCATAAATTAGGGTGGCATGTATGGGTAGGGTACCAGAGTAAACCCAACAAATGGGATTTTTTTATGACCTTCCATCTCATGTCTTTCTAGAAAAGGGGTGCACCATGACTACTTGACGTGCCACAGTTGCATCAGAGGCATAAAAATAAGTAGAAGCAAGGCAATAAAGGTGTTAAGATCATGCTATGAGAGAAGTAAAAAGACTGGGGTTTAGTAAAAGAACACTGAAGATTGTCAGAGGCATACTGAAAACATGCAGTGATAGAGATGAAGGGTCAGATTTCAGGGACTGAAGCTGACAATGAATAATACAGGACTGATGTAGTACTTTGAAAGTAAAATGAAGAATGGTGCTGGTGATAACAATGTTTAAAGCCACAGACTGTAAGGCCCCACTAGAGTAGCTCGGTGGGATGTTTTGTGTCGATGAAGAGCCCAAGGTACTTTAACAAGGTCCCTTCCTCGATGACTTCTTGTTTTCAAAGGTATAGTACAGTGGATAGGTCTGGGCTTGTGTCGACTCATACTGTATATATTCAAGCTGTGAATCTGCATTACTGCCCACATCAGTTCAAGAGAGGGAATTTCATTTCACCATTGAAGGAGGTATGACTTTTGCAACTGAGTTGTGGGGTTTATTAAGATCAGGTTTAGCAATATTGCTGTGGTTGTTGCAGCTTGCTGCAAGTTAATAATGGATGGGTGAATTTCTGAACGAGCATTTCATCTCTAAATTTAAAGTTCCTCTCTCTCAAGGAACGAGACTGACTCCATTCCTTGTTTTCATTACGATCATAAATATACTTAACGAGTCCATTGTCAACACAGGTCATACATATTTCAGTGTGGCTCACAGTGTTATGCTTTCTTGATGTACATGTAAATGAACAAATACGTACATACACATGATGAAATGGGCTAGTGTATTCTACCGAGTCATTAAACAGAAATATAGCTATATGCTGAGGACTCTCTACTGCTATCAGACTAAACTGTGTATAGTGTTAAGAAACTGCACAAAACAGTTGAGCTATATAAATCATTTCAAACTAACTAAAACCTAATTAAAAACTAACTTTTGGAAAAGCACTTGAAGATGCAGTTAAAATATTTTTGTTTGACGGCACTAATAATAATTTAAGTTATTTTGGCTGTCTTCGTAAATCACAGAAATATTAACGTAATCTTCTACAAGTCACAGTCCTATGCACATTGAACTGATTGATCATCAAAACATCTATGATACTATTATTTGATATTTTCCAGTCATGACTTACCCCTTTTGAATCAATGGACCCTGGTTTGGCATTGAATTTCACCGTCTTGAGGCGTGCTCGCTCTTTCCTCTCAACTCTGCCAGGCACAGAGAGATATGACACTCGTTAACAACTACATGACGTCTACATAAGTGTAAGACAGACGTAGGTACAAAGACCAAGGGAGCAACTAAGCTATACATGTGGAAAAAGTCCACATTCACATAAATCCTACATGAAACAGTCTGTAATTTGCACAGCCACAAAGTACAGGTTTCAGCCCTCAGCGGTTCCACATCACAAAGTGAGTGACCCATATTAAGACCAATGACCCATATTAGAAACTATAACTGTACCAGTTGCTTTCCTATTGACTATAACGTCGGTTGGGAACTACTGTCTTTGATTAGCTAGTTGCCATGGCCATTTTTGTGACACACGGATTTTCTCAGCAGGCAACTGCTCAAATATTGCTGAAAAATGCCATTGTTGTTGCATGTCAAGGTGATACACACTGAAATAAGGTCTCTCTGACAAAGCCTCAAATAGGATTTCTAGAATTAACTAAAAGATCAGATTTCTGCCACTCTCCATCTGCTCACCTCCTTTTGCTGGGGATGACACCCATCTCCTCACTGTCCCCATGTGGAGTCACCCTGCGGGCCTGCCACCACTCGTCGTCTGAAGCGTTGATGACATGCAGGATGTCCCCATACCTGAAACTGAGCCCTTGGCTAGGGAGGCCGCTGTCTTTTGTCTTCTCATAGTCAAATAGTGCCCTATTACAGTAGGGAGAGGGACAGTCATCAGGAATTGTTATTTTAATTGTCTTTAGTTCCTTTATCTTCACCTACTCTCACTCATTTAACATGGAGCATGAGTCAGCTCAGCAACAGAAAGATTTGTTTTTCTAAAATGCTACGAGAGAATGTGGAATATGTTAGTTTACAGGGGTAGCTATAACGAGCAATGTTTGTCAAACTATTGTGCCTTTTGACGTTGTCAATCAGGGCTCGGTGATTTTACAGGATACGCATGCAAGCAACGACAAACAGCCCTCTACACGTTTACCACAATTAACTTAGATGAAGACCGAAAATGGACTGACCTGACATAGAGAGATCTCTTTTGATTGGTTCGCAGGGATCCTGACCCAGAGCTCATGCTGTGGTTCATCATCTGCTCCCGCAAGTCATGGATCTTGGCCTCGAAACGCCCATACTCTGAAAGAGAAGGAGGGCATGGATCAAGATTGACAAGCTGCTCTACATTCAGACTCTGTTACAGTCTGGAGAAGAGGAGTTGCACTAAATCCCGCTCTTTAACATTGCCTCTGAAAGGAAAATTAGCATCCCATTGCTCCCCAGCAGAACATAAATTACAGTTATGCTGACAAAAAGGCTAAAAGCAAATGCCTCCACTAAAAAAAGAAAGAAAAAACAAATCTTCCAGCTTCCCTTGATAGTGAGGAAAGAGCAACACTTTGACATCTCTGTGTGCTCGACATGCGGTGACCAGCTCCACGTTAACGCCCAAGCAAAGCTACTTGTCTTTATTTACCCTATATTAGTGGTTGGGCCATGTGGCTATTTTCATCACAATCACCCTGGAGAATTTCACACAATGTTGATGTAAATCATTTGCATATGCTTACATATGCAAAAGTACCTTATTTAAAAATTCAACTGAGGTTCATCAGATTGAACTGTTTGGAAATATAAAGTACATCAAACTAAAACCCAGTTTAAAAATACTAACCCCTCAAATATTTCAGTGAACATTTTCCATAATAGATTGTCATTATTATTATTAACACAAACAACAAAACTGTGTGTTGCGATATCATGATTTCTGAATTTGATACGATACCACCAAAAGATGATCACCAATAATACTGGATTAATGCCCAGCGCATGCCTAATAAGCCCTTCACGCTAAGAAATCATGGCGATAAAATCTGTCTGGTGGAAGTTATATTTTATCACTAATTCCTGCCTTTTCTTTTAAACTACCATTTTCTCAGATACTGTGATATTTGGCATCGCAAGGCCTCCTCTCTCTTGGAATAAATGTGTTTTCCCTGATGGTGCAGCTACTATGCGGACTGCAGCGCCGATGACTTCAGATACGGCAGGCCAGCTTCTGGAAGAGAGCAGCCAGTAAGCAAGCAGGCCAGCCTCGACCCCACCATGACACCACAAGCCTCAGCACCGCTGCCAATCTACACTACCTATGCTGGTAAAAAGAGGACAAGTAAAGGACAATAAGGAAGACATTGTATGTCAACAAATTCAGGCTGTGTAGTTAATTTGTAATCTTTTAAAAACTTTGTTGAAGGCTTTATTTAAATTTACCAATGAAAAACCTCATTATTTCTGTAAGTAATTCACTACAAGCTGTTTAGCAATTTCCTCGTCAACTCTGGTTTCCAAGTGCCCAAAATCCAGACTATTGCTTTTAACACTGTTTGAGCCTTCACCACCCCTTCACACAAGCTAACAAGTATACCACAATCCTACATCTGAGCCAAGGGAAACTGAAGTGTAAGGGTTGACGGACTTCCAGCCAACAAAAAAACAGCACTCAAAATTAAACTTAAGTAGTGACAACATGGAGGCTTTGGCATCATTTGCCCTTGAATTTAAAATAGCTTTCCTTTATCCTACATATTGCTATCCATGTCTCTCTGGAGTCAGACTCACGTACCTCTCTGCATGTTTGCTTTGTTGCTGTGTCTGCTCTTCGCCCCCCCCCCCCCACTGCCCTAGCACGCCCCCCCCGGCACGCCCGGCACGCTCTCTATTCTTCACAGCCATAACATGGTAACCGTGCCTACAGCGGCACTAAGATGTGATAGGAAATTTTCCCTATCGTCTCCTCTGATTGGTCAAAGAAAGAACAGGGGCGGGGCAAGTGGGAACAATTTTGCCCAGCTGTTTGCTGACATGTGTCCGTCTCAACATATTCAAATGTCTGATCATGCCCCCGCTCAGAAATCAATTCCTAATTGTGTCATTGACCATCCAACTTAAATTTCAATGCACTTTTTTTGAAGTTGTCCTAATTTTGACTGATATCAGTCCAGACTTACAAACAACGAGACAACATGTCTGCACAGTGCCAAACACCTAACATCCTCTTGGACTTGCATGTTACTTTAGATGCACAGATATTCCATATTTACAGGTGAGTCAGCTGCAGAAGTGTCACCACCCACACTTCAGCCCCCACTCATTAACAGTTGTTATGCAGTTATTACATGGATGACGCACTAACTTTGGAATATGTACTTCTCGGGGGAAGTCATTATACAATTAGAGTTATTTTGTGACGACAACACTGAAACACTACAGGTACAATTATGCTGCCAGGCTGATGAAGATGGACATGAATGACTTTAGCTTCTCTATAGTATTAGCACTTCAGTCCCGTGTTT
The DNA here is from genome assembly GCF_029633865.1 of Lampris incognitus. Classification (NCBI taxonomy): domain Eukaryota; kingdom Metazoa; phylum Chordata; class Actinopteri; order Lampriformes; family Lampridae; genus Lampris; species Lampris incognitus. The sequence goes on along the minus strand of NC_079218.1, from coordinate 1,824,268 downwards.
TTGAAACAAAAAAGCAAAAGCTGCCTGTCTTCAGCCATATCTTTTTAAACTTGAGTTTTTTCTTGTCAAGAAGTGTTTTTTGTTTTTTTATTACATTCCTTGTAGTTGAAATTGGAATGAGCTGGACCAATTCAGTGACCATGATTGAATGAAATCAATCCATGGACACCACAACACAGAAACTGAGTATCAGCCTTTATCTACATGTACCGTCTTTCTCTAGAAAACAATCCCTGTATTTCATCGCTTTCTAAAAACACAACATAAGCGGGCTGAACATCATTGTAAATACATTTCATAAGGGGGAGATGAAAGGATGTGCTTTTATCGACTATCAAGGCCTGGGGTCAAGACGTGGGAGGATTCGGGACACGAGGGAAGGTGAAGGGGGTTGCATGAGTGGATGTTCAGCAGAGGAGTGAAAGCAAACTATCGAGGATTGGTTGGGGGAGACGGGTAAGGAGTGCTCTATTGGGTCATATGCCCAGTGGACAGGAGTGAGCAGACTGTCTGTAAATGCATTCACTCAGTGACTCTCCCTTATCCAACCCCTGGTGAATGATGCTAATGCTCAGAGCAGCCACTGGTGCCAATGGCACAAACCTGGTGCTGGAGATGGGGCCCGGCGTGGTGAGCATAGAGCAAGTTCTGATGAGCAAGAAGAGAGAGCAGTCGTTAGTGCTGTGGAGTCATGGAGCCTGTTTCGTCAGCTTTTTGACTTCAGATCACAAAAAAAAAAGTTATTGGACTTGGACAAATGAGATGCAAGTTAAGTGTTAGTTTGGTTTAGCTGCCAAAAAAAAAAAAGAAGAAAAAAAGTCTCAGAATTCTTGGTTGCAGAAAGTCGGGTGATTTACCAAGCTGGATTCTTGTCTTTATTTCTGGCACAATATTGAATCAGCATCTGGTCAGATCCTTGCTGACAGAACAAAGTTTCAGTCTATTTCTGTTCCGTAAGACTTGCATCTAGCCTCAAATTCAGTTTTTTTTCCCCTTTTACATTTGGTAAGTTTAGGGAGCAGAAAAAACGTGACACCCTTCTTTTTTGAAAAGTCTTGTGGACACTTGTGATCAGGTGATCAACAATTATGGCCCAGATCTGGCTTATCTGTTGACAAGTTCTGGCATCACAGCACAGGCCTAACGTCAAGGAATAGCCCTCCTTAAAAAAAAAAAGAAGCAAATAAATAAATAAAACGAACAAACAAATAAATAAAAAATTAAACTAAATCAAAAGAACATGTTTTTCACTGTTAAATTTTAAAATCAAAGTGAAGTAATCCCAATCTGGCCATGGTATGAGTGTACACACTACAGCCCATGGCCAGATGGAGTTTTTGGTTTTGGCACCCTCGTGTCAGTGGGAAATCTTTGACCATGACTCACTTCTTATGCAGCCTTAAAAGTGGATGCTGATGCTGCTGATCTAATCAGATGAAGCATTACACCAATCAAGCTGTCTGATCCACAGCAGCCAGCTAAGGTGCTGGACACGCTGAAGGCCATGAACACATGTACACTTTGCCTAAACCACCTCACTTAAGGTTCATAACCATGTACGTCTGCATGGAAAGAGGAAGAAACAAATTCAGATTAAGATGTCTAAACATTTTGGCATCTTCGGAATAGGAAAAGCATACCACTACTAGACAGTGTGGAACAAAATTCATTAACTTTGTGGATAAGATGTAGGCACTGACCGCAGTTTCTAGAGAGAAAACCTCCCTGGACTGACTTCAACTTGTTGAGACGGTAAGACCATGTTCTCCGACTCGTATTCAAATAAATCCAATTTCTAATCCCAATTCTATTCATAACCATTCTCAAACAAGTCTCATCGCGACTTTCACTTATCCCATCACTCTTCATTCACCAATTTGAATGGATACACACAGCTAGGTGGTCCCAGATGCACAAAAACACCAGTGGGGCGCAAACCCAACCTTTTGCTTTACATTTGCAACGTAATTTAAATGGCTGGTGATCCAAATCTTAACGTCTACCACTGTAAAGTTAAGCAAGTATATTCCCTCCAGAGACAAGTGCTATGAAGGTTAATGGATAGGTCAAACAAATATTTGAAAAGTGCAAAATGGATATTTGTACCTACAGTGGCAGCAGAGATTATTTGTTTTCTATGAGATCTCGGAGGCTTTCACTCAAATCCAGTCCAGAAAAGAATCACAGGATAAGCCACCAAGTGTAAAACTATTTTGAAGCAGAGCCTACCATTGAGCCTAAAAGTGAATTTGACAACCTAAATCTTGTGATGTGAAGATTTCAAATTACCTGACGCCTCCATGCTCACCCCCGAAGTCAGAATAAGAATAAGTAACGGCGATACTTTTGACATCTGCAACACTGACACACATTTGAAGATGTGAATCCATTAAGAAGTATTTTGCCTGTGGGTTTATTCAACACCATCCTGAGAGCTCTTGTGTTCATTGCTTGTTTTGGCCGACTCACCCTCTGGTCTGTACTGAGCAATGATGGTGACCATTTGGCCTGCTCCTTTCAGTGCCGCCGCCGCCTGTTCATGGGTGGCCCCTCGCAGATCAATGCCATTTACCTGTCCAAACAACAAGACAATATTAAAGGCTTACTGCTTTGGCTCTTCTGCAGTTTTCTTTCAAACAGTGCACATGGGGAGAGCCAACCAGAAGTTGGAAACAGAGACCTGCAACATAAAAGATGAGCTGGCCTCTATGCTGCAACATCACAGATTACAAGGGACGCCTTGGGAAAAAAGACTCCACACACTTTTCAAGACGTTTTTTTAGCTGCTTAAATTGAGGGTTGCTGCCATCCTAGCTAAGTGTTAAAAAAAGTCATACATAAGATTTTTGATGTCTCTTGGTTTAGCAGTTATGGCTGAAATGGGGCTTTATTCATACTTAATTAGAGCTTGGTTATATGGAAAAAATCATCACGATTATCGGGAATTTTACACAACATCAATACATACACATATTATGATATCTTCTTAAAGAATACAGCTGAGGCTCATCACATTGAACTGTTTGGTAACACAAAGTATATCGAACCAAAAGAACCAAAACAACTTTTCAAATACTACTCCCTCAACTATTTTAGACCTCATTTTGTGAGACTATGTAGGCAACAGATTCTTACAATTAATTTAGATGACAAAATTGTGTATCTTGATATGACAATAACCGGATTTCATCCTAATACAATACCACTAACATGAAATAAAGGTAGATTTTATATAAAAAACTTCTCATGCTTGGTATTTTATCTTTTTTAGAGAACGCTGGTCAAAAAAAAACTTGCAACGAGGGCAAATCAGTTCGAGAAACGACATGATTTTTAACTGTTCATGTTTTTGAACTTAAGACATGGATTCAACTGATTCACAGTTTTATGAGGTCACTGATCATCCAGGAGTCTACTCATGTACAAGCTGTGCTGTTTAATAATTCCCATTAAGTCACAGCTGCAATTAGGACTTCACATTATTAGAATCTAAATTTTCAAATGGGACTGCAAGATTAAGTGACCTGAAAGCTTGAATATAACCCATCTTTTTGGAAAAGACTACGATTGTTTCCAAGGTTATCGCTTGCAACACGGCTGGCCAAACGGCCTCTTTAACAACTGGTGTGGCATGCCGCTACCAAGAAATCCCACATGATGCAGGACTCAAACTGAACAATGGCTGCAAACCTAATCGCCAGCGGTGTATCAGCAATATCAGGCAAGGTGAATGTGAACACAGTGAGGATACCAGAGAGCGAGGGAGAGGAGTGTGAGGGACAGGAGTGTGGGGGAGAGGAGTGTGAGGGACAGGAGTGTGGGGGAGAGGAGTGTGAGGGACAGGAGTGTGAGGGACAGGAGTGTGGGGGAGAGGAGTGTGAGGGACAGGAGTGTGAGGGACAGGAGTGTGAGGGACAGGAGTGTGGGGGAGAGGAGTGTGAGGGAGAGGAGTGTGAGGGACAGGAGTGTGAGGGAGAGGAGTGTGGGGGAGAGGAGTGTGAGGGAGAGGAGTGTGAGGGAGAGGAGTGTGAGGGAGAGGAGTGTGGGGGACAGGAGTGTGAGGGAGAGGAGTGTGGGGGAGAGGAGTGTGAGGGAGAGGAGTGTGAGGGAGAGGAGTGTGAGGGACAGGAGTGTGAGGGACAGGAGTGGGGGGACAGGAGTGTGAGGGAGAGGAGTGTGGGGGAGAGGAGTGTGAGGGACAGGAGTGTGAGGGAGAGGAGTGTGAGGGACAGGAGTGTGAGGGACAGGAGTGGGGGGACAGGAGTGTGAGGGACAGGAGTGTGGGGGAGAGGAGTGTGGGGGAGAGGAGTGTGAGGGAGAGGAGTGTGAGGGAGAGGAGTGTGAGGGACAGGAGTGTGAGGGACAGGAGTGGGGGGACAGGAGTGTGAGGGAGAGGAGTGTGGGGGAGAGGAGTGTGAGGGAGAGGAGTGTGAGGGAGAGGAGTGTGAGGGACAGGAGTGTGAGGGACAGGAGTGTGAGGGAGAGGAGTGTGGGGGAGAGGAGTGTGAGGGACAGGAGTGTGAGGGAGAGGAGTGTGAGGGACAGGAGTGTGAGGGACAGGAGTGGGGGGACAGGAGTGTGAGGGACAGGAGTGTGAGGGAGAGGAGTGTGAGGGAGAGGAGTGTGGGGGACAGGAGTGTGAGGGAGAGGAGTGTGGGGGAGAGGAGTGTGAGGGACAGGAGTGTGAGGGAGAGGAGTGTGGGGGAGAGGAGTGTGAGGGACAGGAGTGTGAGGGACAGGAGTGGGGGGACAGGAGTGTGAGGGAGAGGAGTGTGGGGGACAGGAATGTGGGGGAGAGGAGTGTGGGGGACAGGAGTGTGAGGGAGAGGAGTGTGGGGGACAGGAGTGTGAGGGAGAGGAGTGTGGGGGAGAGGAGTGTGAGGGACAGGAGTGTGGGGGAGAGGAGTGTGAGGGAGAGGAGTGTGGGGGAGAGGAGTGTGAGGGACAGGAGTGTGGGGGAGAGGAGTGTGGGGAAGAGGAGTGTGAGGGAGAGGAGTGTGGGGGAGAGGAGTGTGGGGGACAGGAGTGTGAGGGAGAGGAGTGTGAGGGAGAGGAGTGTGAGGGACAGGAGTGTGGGGGACAGGAGTGTGAGGGAGAGGAGTGTGAGGGAGAGGAGTGTGAGGGACAGGAGTGTGAGGGAGAGGAGTGTGAGGGACAGGAGTGTGGGGGAGAGGAGTGTGAGGGAGAGGAGTGTGAGGGACAGGAGTGTGAGGGAGAGGAGTGTGAGGGAGAGGAGTGTGGGGGACAGGAGTGTGAGGGAGAGGAGTGTGAGGGAGAGGAGTGTGAGGGACAGGAGTGTGAGGGAGAGGAGTGTGAGGGACAGGAGTGTGGGGGAGAGGAGTGTGAGGGAGAGGAGTGTGAGGGACAGGAGTGTGAGGGAGAGGAGTGTGAGGGAGAGGAGTGTGAGGGAAAGGAGTGTGAGGGAGAGGAGTGTGAGGGACAGGAGTGTGAGGGAGAGGAGTGTGAGGGAGAGGAGTGTGGGGGAGAGGAGTGTGAGGGACAGGAGTGTGAGGGACAGGAGTGGGGGGGAGAGGAGTGTGAGGGACAGGAGTGTGAGGGACAGGAGTGGGGGGACAGGAGTGTGAGGGAGAGGAGTGTGGGGGACAGGAATGTGGGGGAGAGGAGTGTGGGGGACAGGAGTGTGAGGGAGAGGAGTGTGGGGGACAGGAGTGTGAGGGAGAGGAGTGTGGGGGAGAGGAGTGTGAGGGACAGGAGTGTGGGGGAGAGGAGTGTGAGGGAGAGGAGTGTGGGGGAGAGGAGTGTGAGGGACAGGAGTGTGGGGGAGAGGAGTGTGGGGAAGAGGAGTGTGAGGGAGAGGAGTGTGGGGGAGAGGAGTGTGAGGGAGAGGAGTGTGGGGGACAGGAGTGTGAGGGAGAGGAGTGTGAGGGAGAGGAGTGTGAGGGACAGGAGTGTGGGGGACAGGAGTGTGAGGGAGAGGAGTGTGAGGGAGAGGAGTGTGAGGGACAGGAGTGTGAGGGAGAGGAGTGTGAGGGACAGGAGTGTGGGGGAGAGGAGTGTGAGGGAGAGGAGTGTGAGGGACAGGAGTGTGAGGGAGAGGAGTGTGAGGGAGAGGAGTGTGAGGGAAAGGAGTGTGAGGGAGAGGAGTGTGAGGGACAGGAGTGTGAGGGAGAGGAGTGTGAGGGAGAGGAGTGTGGGGGAGAGGAGTGTGAGGGAGAGGAGTGTGGGGGAGAGGAGTGTGAGGGAGAGGAGTGTGGGGGAGAGGAGTGTGAGGGAGAGGAGTGTGAGGGAGAGGAGTGTGAGGGAGAGGAGTGTGAGGGACAGGAGTGTGAGGGAGAGGAGTGTGGGGGAGAGGAGTGTGAGGGAGAGGAGTGTGAGGGAGAGGAGTGTGGGGGAGAGGAGTGTGAGGGAGAGGAGTGTGGGGGAGAGGAGTGTGAGGGAGAGGAGTGTGTGCTCAATAGGAGGGGAGAGAGGCAGAGCAGGTTATTCTTAGCCTTCAAAACCAGGCCAACACTGGAATGTTAAGTGCCTGCTTTCATCAAGGAAGACTCAGGTGCTGATTGGACCAAACTTAACAGGCGGACAGTGTGAGGCTGATATGACAATCTGCTGGCCAAAGCATACACAGAGCCTGTAATGAAATAGGACAGCTTCATTTGTTACACAGCATGGGTGACACATTATTACCATTTGCCCTAACGAAGCAGAATGATCACCTTCTCTCATTTACTGACCACTACATAGTTTTCACATACGACATAGCCATTTTCTGCTCCCCCAGAGGACATAAACTGTCCGTTGTCTTAAAAAAAGAAAAAGTACATAAAACTGAACTTCATTTGACTTCAGTAGCCAAGCTGACTAATGCAAGAATTGGGTCAAACCACTATGTCACTGAAAATGTATTGGGTATATCAGGGTGATGAATTGTTTTTGCCTCATAAGATGGTTTGTCTCTCCGTACAATGTGCACATGCACACAAGAACCACGGCAGCGGGGCAGCTCGAACACAGCAAGTAACGCTAGAAAGCTGATCTGGAGTACCGTGTGGTATTTCAGTGTGGAGCAATCCATGTCATCATCGCCATTGTTTTTTTTTTCTTGTAAGCCAACGTGACTGTGCCATCACGGAGGACTCCAATTTAGTAGCATCTGAGCTGCAGTATCTGACATCGACTACCTGGAGAATATTAATAAGGCGTTCATCTACACATTGTCTGTTCCCAGCTGTTGATATGCCTTGCTCAGCAGCCCACGGTTGGGTAAGAATTAGAACGAATTAGACATTTAAACATTTGCAACGTTTTGACGTTTGGACCCCAAACTCAAAAACACGGTCTAAAACAGTCGCTGGCCAACCTTACTGGCATGTTGCATGTCTGAGGATAAAGGGTGCTGTCCACTGCCATGTACTGCATCTACCGCTTTTTCACTGCCCTCCCAGAATGCACGTAATATTTCAGGGCTTTACAAATATGCTTGACTTGTACCAACACTCTATCATGTGAGCTAACAAAATTCAGTTTTTTTAAAATTTATACACGATGGCTGATTTTCGTTTCGATCATTCATTTTATGAAAAATGATGACTCATCGATATTTAACGAATAGTGATTCACTGTTTGTTAAATATCAATGATTCATCATTGATATAATGAAAATCAAAGTATAAGCGGCATAGCACAGGATATAGAGTGGGTCGTCTAGTAATCACAAGGTCGCTGGTTGGATCACCTGCTCCTCCAGAGAGCATGTTGAAGTGTCCTTGAGCAAGACACTGAACCCCTAAGGGCCCAGACACACCAAACCGACTAGTGGCGATGAAGGCCGACTGTTGTGTCGCCTCATGTCGCCTGCCGTTTGGGTCAAAACGTAGCACTTGAACACACCGCAAAGACTACAGCCGACGGCCAACGAGCATGTACATTCTGTACCGATTAGCTAAGCTGAACAGCCAATCAGAGTGATCTTTCTCACCGACGGGCTCCGCCCATTCAACATGCCGAATCAGCCGGAAAGCTGCCGACAGGGGTCCGACTAGTGCTGACGGTGCAGGACGCACCGCAAAAACTAGACTCACAGCTGCTCACCGACGGCCCGACATTGGCCAACGGCCGGCCTGGTGTGTCAGGGCCCTAAGTGCATCTCATAAGCAGCCCTAAGTGCTTCTCATAAGCAGCCCTAAGTGCATCTCATAAGCAGCCCTAAGTGCATCTCATAAGCAGCCCTAAGTGCATCTCATAAACAGCCCTAAGTGCTTCTCATAAGCAGCCCTAAGTGCATCTCATAAGCAGCCCTAAGTGCTTCTCATAAGCAGCCCTAAGTGCTTCTCATAAGCAGCCCTAAGTGCTTCTCATAAGCAGCCCTAAGTGCTTCTCATAAGCAGCCCTAAGTGCTTCTCATAAGCAGCCCTAAGTGCTTCTCATAGGCAGCCCTAAGTGCTTCTCATAGGCAGCCCAAAGTGCTTCTCATAAGCAGCCCTAAGTGCTTCTCATAGGCAGCCCTAAGTGCTTCTCATAGGCAGCCCTAAGTGCTTCTCATAAGCAGCCCAAAGTGCTTCTCATAAGCAGCCCTAAGTATTTCTCATAAGCAGCCCAAAGTGCTTCTCATAGGCAGCCCAAAGTGCTTCTCATAGGCAGCCCTAAGTGCTTCTCATAGGCAGCCCTAAGTGCTTCTCATAGGCAGCCCAAAGTGCTTCTCATAAGCAGCCCTAAGTGCTTCTCATAGGCAGCCCTAAGTGCTTCTCATAGGCAGCCCAAAGTGCTTCTCATAAGCAGCCCTAAGTGCTTCTCATAGGCAGCCCAAAGTGCTTCTCATAAGCAGCCCAAAGTGCTTCTCATAGGCAGCCCTAAGTGCTTCTCATAGGCAGCCCTAAGTGCTTCTCATAGGCAGCCCAAAGTGCTTCTCATAAGCAGCCCTAAGTGCTTCTCATAGGCAGCCCTAAGTGCTTCTCATAGGCAGCCCTAAGTGCTTCTCATAAGCAGCCCTAAGTGCTTCTCATAGGCAGCCCTAAGTGCTTCTCATAGGCAGCCCTAAGTGCTTCTCATAGGCAGCCCTAAGTGCTTCTCATAAGCAGCCCTAAGTGCTTCTCATAGGCAGCCCTAAGTGCTTCTCATAGGCAGCCCTAAGTGCTTCTCATAAGCAGCCCTAAGTGCTTCTCATAGGCAGCCCTAAGTGCTTCTCATAGGCAGCCCTAAGTGCTTCTCATAAGCAGCCCTAAGTGCTTCTCATAGGCAGCCCTAAGTGCTTCTCATAGGCAGCCCTAAGTGCTTCTCATAGGCAGCCCTAAGTGCTTCTCATAGGCAGCCCTAAGTGCTTCTCATAAGCAGCCCTAAGTGCTTCTCATAGGCAGCTCTAAGTGCTTCTCATAGGCAGGCTGCTGTCTTGCATGGCAGCCTCCACCATCAGTGTGTGACTGTGTGTGTGAACGGGTGAATGTGAGGCGTACACTGTCAAGAGCTTTGAGTGGTCGGTAGACCAGAAAAGCTTGGTATAAATGCAGTCCATCTACCGTTTACCAAAGTATGGCTGAAATGAAGACAGGATCCGAGATGATTGTAAAATGGCTAGTTACACACCAATAACCACAAAGAGTTCCTACATTTCATTTACTGCCATTACAGCTTTTGCTTTTATCCTGAAAGCAAGCGATTATAAATGAGGGTCAAATAAGTTATTCATAACGATGTTAAATGATATATTTTGTGGTGTTGATATAACCTATAATATATAAGGGAAAGGCAAAAGGAAAAGTGAAAAAATAATACTCCTCCATCAACAATTCATTTATATGCCAATAATATTCACTTTTCCTGCCATTGTCTCTTAAAAGGAATCTAGCGTATTAAAACAAACACAACCTGCATTTGAAATATGCTTCTATGGAATATGATATGTCTGAAAGAATTCAACTGTTTCTATCCACCTGTTAAAACCCTACTGTGGCACTACAGAGAATTTTATTTGTTTTATTTGTCTGAAGACTTTTCAAATAACAATAACAAGTAGTATATAACAGCTATATGTATAAACCTATAAATGCTATAAAAAATGAGTTTAAAATTTTGACATTCATAAACAGCAGAGTAAAATGAATTTGTATTTGAATAATTTGAATTTGACAGGTAAAGAAAGATCTATTTTCCATCTGCAAGTGAAATGATGCTAAAACACACAAAACATCTTAAAAACTGAGATATCTGAACGTAGATCTGTGTTGTACTGGTAGTTTATGAGGAATGACTTATGGCTCCATTAACAAATTCTATGGCCCAAAAACAACAAAACACCAGTAAGCAACAAATCAGATGAAATCTTATTCCACAGCTTTGTTTGTCAAAGATTGAGGCTTGTATAACCAGTGCACACTCACCGATAAGATCTGGTCGCCTCGCCGTAGCTCTCCACTCAGGTCGGCAGGCCCTCCCGCCAGGATGAAGGAGACGAAGATTCCCTCGCCATCCTCTCCACCCACAATGTTGAAGCCCAGGCCCGTGGAGCCCTTGTGGAGCACAATCTTCCTGGGTTCCCTGTACAGGCAGTTCAGATAATACATCAGTTCAGGGGAGTCGGTGGGTCTGAGCATCTTCACCGGGGGGTGGAGAAGGCTGGACAGCGGAGGTGGAAAACGCACATAGATGGCACAAAAACAAGCCTCTGCGTTGCTTTGGTGCAGGCGCAGCACAGAGACAGAGGGACTGGGTGGGGTGGCGGCGGCGGTGCTCTACTTAGGTTCAGTTGTCCCAGTTCTGATGGAAAAGGACCTTGTTGCGTACCGTTTCTCTCCGTTCTTTTCCCCCCTCTCTCTCTCTCTCTCTCTCTCTCTCTCTCTCTCTCTCTCTCTCTCTCTCTCTCTCTCTCTCTCTCTCTCTCTCTCTCTCTCTCTCTCTCTCTCTCTCTCTCTCTCTCTCTCTCTCTCTCTCTCTCTCTCTCTCTCTCTCTCTCTCTCTCTCTCTCTCTCTCTCGCTCTCTCTCTCTTTCACACACACACTGAGGTGTATACACAGAGGGGATGTTGTTGCACATGCACGTGTGAGTGGACGTCACAGACACAATGACACCTGTAGTACTTTGCCACTGGCCTCCATTTTAAGAATGTAGACAAAAACACAGTTCGATCACAGGAATGAAACAGCATTAAAACCACGCTAACCAGCAAAAGACAACGGTATGGCAGAGAAAAGAAAAAACATTAGCCTTGCCATGAAAAACCTTTAGAATAAGTCGAAATAATCTCCTTACCATGTTTGCCCCTGTCTCCCTGTGCCTGGCAACAGATTGCCCCCTGCTGGCGAAGGCATTTGACCATGGGTAAACGGTCGTATCTCTACAAAACATGGCCCCGTCATGAGTCACGGCGAGCCGTTTTCTTCAGGCTCTCTAAAGCAAAGCCGGTGAGGATCAACTTAATTTTGTGACCTTCCCGGAGGCCCTAATTCCATGCCGTCTGTAGAGCACTGACTGGTTCAGCCTTTTAAAGTCTGAAAGTCTTTGAACATCTTGGTATGCTGAGGCATTTCTCACTAAATACAGGGATGCACAAGTGTCAGTCTCGGTGGTGACACTGAAAAGTTACCCTTCATAAAACTCTCCCAAGTTTTACAAGGCAGAATGTGCTTCAGCTACTGAATGATTTGCATCAGAAATCAGCCCACAGATTGGCTGGCAAGAGCAGATAACGGAATAGCTTTAAAAGAGCTCTTACAGCTAATGATGAGTAATTGTGAAGAGGACACGAGAGTCTTGATAAGGAGAGAATTTTGTTCTGAAATTTGGTGAAATGTCCTAGTATGTACCACTTCACTGATTGAATCTATCACAGCTTGGAAAACAATGGAAACGAATCACCTTGCTGTTGGCTTACTGTTGACGTTTTCTCTGATGATGGTCAAAATAGAAAATAATTCGGCTTCCTACAGGAGTTACACTGTCATGCATCATGAGTTGCATGACAGTGAAGCTCCCTAACTTGATCTAATAAGACACAACACATTAGTTAATTACTTAAGTTCAACTAGAAAAATCATAATTAAATGTGATCAAGCTGAATTTCATCCAACTGCAGAATATGGAGTTTTGAGGTACAGTAAATGGATTACATCAAAAGTAGCAATCAGTATGAAATACGATTTTTTTTTCTAAGTATCTTCACTGGCCTTTGGTTTGGAGGACTTTCCCTCATGACACCGGGTTGGATGGTTTGGACCGAATCTCAGATGGGCTGGACAGCTAAGATGAGAACCCAGAGAAGGTGGACTGTACCACTGCTTACTATACTATAGGTTAAATCCAGAAAAACGGGAAAGCAAAATCTTTGCACTGTTCAACAGCAAAAAGTCTTGTGCGAAAATGATTAGTTCATTAAGTGATCAGTCGATCAACAGGAATTAATTAATCCATTATCCAAGCCACTTATCCTGCTCTCAGGGTCGTGGGGATGCTGGAGCCTATCCCAGCAGTCACTGGGCGGCAGGCGGGGGGGGAGACACCCTGGACAGGCTGCCAGCCCATCACAGGGTCCACTATAACTTGCTTAGGTTATAGCATGTTATGCCATCAAATGAACCAGGGCTGAGCTGGCCAAGCTGCGTAAAATTTCATGGCACTAATGGCAATTAAAACTAACGACAAACTAACAGCAGAGCTGTTTTTAAATATTTGGGTGCAAGTTCAAGTCATATTTCTCATCATATTAGAGGTATTTCAGGTCAAGTCACAATTCAACCCTCATTTCAATTCATAATTAATCATCATCAGAAATTAATCAATAACATTAATCATCAGAAAATTAATTGGTAATGATAATGGTAATGGGTTAATGGCTCAAGTCATTTATTGTGCCAAGTGAAAATATCAAACATTTACTGGTTACAGCTTCACAAATGCAAAGATTTGCTCACCTCTGACTCACCTTTGATTCACGTCATTATAAAATAGGAATACTCTGTTGGCTTTTTGGCTACTGGTCAGATTTGGGCTAAACGTTGCATCAATCAGAAAAACATAATTTATGGATTAACCAATGATGAAAATAACTGTTTGTTGCAGCCCTACTGAAATCCAGTCTATCTTGTCATTGCTAAGTGATGAGCAAGAGATGCTCACCACTATCTGACAGTCTGACCTTTCCAATCATCTACTTTCTTACTGGCTCCAACAGCCAGCCCGTCAGTACAAAGCAGGCCACATCAGTGACACAACATGCATGGTGCCACACTGAGATGCAAATCACAAGCTACCAAAGCAACCATTACTGCAAGAGGGAGAACTGAACACCCTTTTCAATGTCACTTGGTTTTGTTTGGTTATAAACCTCTTCAGCTCAGAAAATGAAAAACTGGGTATGTGAATGTTTGTCTGTGCGCACTTGTCTGTGTGTGCGTTTGTCATTCTGTGCTGGGGGCCGGGCAAAGGGAGGGGCACGGTAACGCAAATTATTTGTAGGAAGCCTTGAAAAAAGCTTTACTGTACAGTAAGTGACGAGTCTAAAAAACAGCAGCGAACATATCTAACATACCACTACCCCATCTGCTGCACAGTACTGCAGTTCCCTCGTCGACACAAGACTCTCTTGTTTATTACTAGCGCAGATACCTCAACCATGTCATGAAAGGCAAAGGACCATTTACTACCTTTTAGCATACATGTGCATATCAGTAATTGCCAAAAATTCTTCCTGCACTATCTGTACCCCCCCCCCAAACAGCTTCCTCTGTGGAGCTGTTCAAGTTCCAGTGAACCACAATGTGCCAAGGCCCAAATTATGGGGTGAAGATAGACGGCACTGTCAAAACGGCTCAGCAGAGGCTGGATACCCAGCAGCAGTTGAGAAAAATTCCACTTCCCGAGGACAATGAAGGCCTCCATTTACATCACAATTTCTTAGTCCATTCTCACCTCTTTAATAACTGCCTGGTTCTCGGTCAGCCACCACACAGAGCAATGCAAGTCCGCAGGGCATGACCCGGTTAGCAAAGAATATCACCAGCCTCGACGTGCCCACCCTACATGTGACTACAGATTCAGGAGGTGCATGTGTAAGATCAGTGCTCTAATCCCAGGGTCCCCCCACATATTTCAAGCTCTCCCTGGCAGGAACAGATAGACAATTGAAATAAAAACAATCAGGCACAAGAATAACCTCTTCCCCTGAGCACTGACCCTCATTAAAAAGTGAACTGCAAACCTCCCACCCTGAATACACACATCTCTCATAGCTTTCAAGCACCACAGAGTATATCAATTTACATTAACTCCCTGCTGCTGGTATCCAGCACTTACCGCTACTTCTCTTTGTACAACTATTTTATATCAACTTTCAACGACTGTATAGGCTAGCTAGTACAGAAGACGCCTATTATCCCTTATTTACATCTGCCCCCTTGCCTACAAATGCAGATATTCACCAAAATGACTAACATAACTAAGATATTCTCCTTTATAATGTCGTCATGTCCTACACGTCTTGATGCAAGCATCTCACCAACAGTTTCCAATTCTAAATATATTCCAAATCTTGCAAAACCTGCATATATTAAGCACGTAGGCAAGATGATGTCTATGTTTAACATTAGATGAGAGCTAATTAGAATAAAATCAAATTACAATCAAATTAGATTTCAAGGGGACTTCGATATTCGCCAAATTCTCTTTCCAACATATGGATAAAAGGAAAAGGGGAAAAAACATGAAGACGAACTTAAGACTGATTAAACCATTCTTACTTCAGTGGGAACTCAGCTGGATGGCAAATCACCATCATCAGGAGACATCTTTAAAGATGGCTGCTCATCCACTTTCAACACACTTCATTTTTGGCACTCACGAGCAGTGGTGAAGGGAGTACTCAGACCAAACAAGACAGAAAAGCTTGTTTGCTGCCCAGCATGTTCACACAGAACAAACTGGGCTATAAAATGACAACATCGCAAACATGAAAACACTTTTTTTTGGTCTTTTTTTTTTTTTTTACCTGGGACCACTACTCAGTTTCATTTGCATTGTTATAAAGTGAAAGATGCATTTGGACATGACAGGAATAAACAGGCTACACACATATTCACTAAGTCATGTAACCTACAGCCGCTAAAATGGAGGTCAATCTCAAATTAAACTCTTCACTTGTAAGCTAAAAAACTTTTCTTCCAGTCCTTAACTGAAGTACATAATAATAATGACAGGTTGCCAGGGAAACGACACATAGATAAAGGCTAGCAGGCGCTAATGGTTAATTGAATGTGGTTCATGGGTGAAGTCATGGGGTTAGTAAAAGCATTTTATGATAACACACAAGATAACGTCAGATACACGGCATGCAGAGCCTCTGCAGTGTCACACTTCTGACCAAACCAACCTCCAACAATGCACTGCTGCATTCCTGGAAGGGGAGCACCCAATATGGATGTTACCTTCTTTAAACAAAATGGTAAATGCCAAGCAAATGTAAAACTACCACTAAAAATACAGAGCGGATGCTTAACGGTTGAAAGTATTATCCCCAACTTTTGTTTAGCAACTTTCCAAACCTTACAAGCCCTGGCGCTAAACTCCTCCATGACACAATGTTGGGTCAAACGTCGATAAAACCCACCAATGTGCTAGCACAAGATAAGGCTGGGGGGAGGGGGCACCGAATCAGATTCTTGCAGTGGTAGAGGGGGGAGAGGGATTGTAGAGGGGAGAGGCATGCTGGTTCAGCAAGCAAAACCGACACATTGGGAGAGGGAACGAGGAAGTGTATAAGGAAACAGCAGATTGTGGATGATGTCGATTGTGCAATATCGTGCCATGCCATGTATGTGGATGGGTGGGGCAGAGAGTGATGGTGGCAGGGGCAGGGGCGGTGCTGGAAAGTACCTGGTGATGTCCAAGTCGGGGAACAAGCCTAAGTGATAGCTGGGGAGGGGGACAGAGTGCAGGAGGCTTTTTTCGCACTCCACTGGGGAATAGTGTCGGGGGGAGGGTGCTTTGTCACACAGTTTGTTCACAGTGCTGTAAACTGGCTCGGGAGGCCTACAGGGGGGTGAGAGACAAGAGCAGAGAGGTTAGTGCCAAGAGAGGGAGAGGAAGAGAAAAGAGAGAGAGATGGAAAGACTGAAAATGAAACAGAAGTTCAAGTTGGAGAGAAAGAAGAGGACCATGAGAAGTGCAGGGGTGAGCAGGAGGACACACATCTCTACATGGGCTGGTGCCAATAAACAAAGGCAGTGGGGGTACTCGTGGGGTAACGCCAACTTCCTGTTTATCTTTATGCTCGTCAGAAAGTCAAGGTAAAGAGGCAGGCAAAATGTACAAAAGTTGGCAGGCTTTTACGTATCAAACTCACAGAAGATCTAAAAACGAGTGGTTCACATCTGCATGCAAGGGACATTTACTATGTGTGCATTTATTTCTTGTTTTTCTGATAACTTGTTTGGACTTTTCAGATGACACCTGCCTCTCCATGTGTACGTATGGTAGAGAGGAAACAGGCTAAACAAGTGATGATGAGTGGAAGCAACAGTCAAGATGGACAGATGAAGAGGAAAACACCTTAAAGCATAATTCTGCTTTTTTAAAACCTGGGTCTTAGTTTCATAGTTTTTGCCACTGTTCACATCAGTTATGATACCTCACTGGCTTCAGTGCAGAGTTTTGGCCATCGGACCATCGCTGGGCACAGCTGTACAACAGCATCTTATGGTGGCCCAAAATACGATCCTGAAACTTGTCCTTCCAAAAACAAAAAACCCTGGTGCCTCTGTTAAGACTGTCAACATGATTTCCCATTATCTGTGGCTCTCAGTTGTACCACCCACATAGTTTAGTGATGGTTCCTTCGACCTGTGGTAAGTAAGTATAGGCTGGTCCTCCCTGCAAGTTGTGTCAGGCTACTTCCTGACACAACTTGCAGGGATGCTGTACAGCTCAGCAATGCAATCGACCACAGATAGTATTGCACACTGAGTAATAACTTAATTTGCTCTTTTGTTTTCACTTCCAAATATGTGGTTAAGATAACTGGGTTGAATTGGACTTGTTGAAAAATTTCACTCATATTTCCTGGCACCAAAAGACACCATTATAAAGTTCAGTCTATTGGTAGTCCCAAAATCAGAAATCTCAACATTGAAGCCGGTGAGGAAAACAATATCATAACCGGTATGCACGATTGCAAAAACTATGAAAACAAGACCCATGATGTAAAAAAAAAAAACGCTCATCCTTTAACAAAGGAAGTAACGGAAAGAAGAGAAGGGTAAGTATTGCAAGGGGAAATAGGAGCATTCAACTCTAGTCATATACCAGGTATAGAGAGATGTCTCTTTATTCCCAATATTTTCTTTAATCTTGATAAGATCACTCAGGAAATCCTACAAAGCTCTTAATAATCTATTTCCAACGACACTATTGTGATCTCACATCAAGTGCTACTATTCAGCATGTTTACAGTACCTTTAAGAGCAACATCTAAAACTCTACAACTCCAGCCAAAACGATGTAAACCAGGCATAAATCTACCCTGCATATGTTCAACAGTTGAATTTCTCTCACTCACTCTTTAACAGAGTGGCCACTGATAAATAAGTCTTGTAGTTCGTATTATACACAAGTGAATAAAAACGGATTTATACAAACACAACATCAACTCAGAACCTTTCCATCAACGATGCTGTGTGGCACACCAAAAAGTTTTGCTTTTGTGGCTCAGTCACAAACAGGCAGTCTTGTGTCTTTCAGTTCAAATGAAGACTTCAGTTAAAATTGTGTGATATGGAACGATGAACATGCAAGACTTTGTGACCCACTACACAAAATGTCTCACCTCAACTGGAAATGCTGGGACTCAAACCTGTGAACCTCCCCGTCATCTAACGAAGAATTTCTAATTGGAGGCAGATGGGAAAAAGTAAATGTTCAATATCATTGCTAACTTGGTTAGGTTAAATCATTGAGAGTCATATGCTCAAATTCGCTGTTTTTTTTGTTTGTTTGTATTTTCCTCCCTTTTTCTCCCCAATTGTACTTGGCCAATTACCCGAATCCGAGCCGTCCCGGTCTCTGCTCCACCCCCTCTGCTGATCCGGGGAGGGCTGCAGACTACCACATGCTTCCTCCCATACATGTGGAGTCATCAGCCGCTTCTTTTCACCTGACAGTGAGGAGTTTCACCAGGGGGACGTAGCGCGTGGGAGGATCATGCTATTCCCCCCAGTTCCCCCTCCCCCCCGAACAGGCACCCTGACCAAACAGAGGAGGTGCTAGTGCAGTGACCAGGACACATACCCACATCCGGCTTCCCACCTACAGACACGGCCAATTGTGTCTGTAGGGACGCCCGACCAAGCCACAGGTAACACAGGGATTCGATCCCACGATCCCCGTGTTGGTAGGCAACGGAATAGACCGCTACACCACCCGGATGCCGAAATCTGCTGTTTTTAAACAGTCATTGAGTTTATAGGTTGGTGCATTAGTAATGCATTATATAGAATATTGTTAAGAACGAGAAAGACAGAAGGAAAGAAAGACAGAAATAAAAAGAAAGACAAAGAGAGAAAGAGAGAAAGAAAGAAAGAAAGAAAGAAAGAAAGAAAGAAAGAAAGAAAGAAAGAAAGAAAGAAAGAAAGAAAGAAAGAAAAAGTACACCAGTGAGTTCATACTGAGGCATGCCACAGACAACAAAAACACAAGAGACATGGGACAGAAAAAAAACCTGCCACAACCTCACACCAAGGTGAATCACCATGTCAGTGATTCGTCATCTTCAGTGAGGAAATCTATCAGTTGGCTCGCTCATGAGCATGGCTGGAGGGACAGTGCAACTCTGACTGACACAGTGCAAGATGTTAGCATTTCCTTAATATTTAATGATAGCTGGACGTCTGGGTTTCTGAGTACGGGCTGATACCAATTCAAGTTTGTTAATTGGAGCGTGCAGTGCAGCACCACTTGTGTCTGTGGAGGAGTAATTTACACATATGTGTCTGTAAGAGTGCGAGTCTCTGTGTGTGTATGTTTGTGTGCGCAAATACAATTCTGTTGGCTGTCAGGTTTGGAGCAACACTTTTTCCCAAACATGAAATTAGAGATGGGATATATACAGTACAGCACTCCTCCAAGAATCGTCACTTTAACGTGGTGGAGGGGTTTGTGTGTCCCGGTGATCCTGGGAGCTGTGTTGTCGGGGGCAATAGCCCCTGGTAGGGTCTCCCAAGACAAATTGGTCCCAGGGGAGGGGCCAGACTAAGAGCGATTCCCAAAAAACCCAATGAATTTACACCAGCAGAGTTACAGCACCTCACCTGGAAAAGGGAAACCGGGGCCCCCTCCTGGAGCCAGACCTGGGAAGGGAGCTCACTGGCGAGCGTCTGGTGGCCAGGCCTTGGCCCATGGGGCCTGGTCGGGCCCAGCCCGAAAAAACAACGTGGAGTCACCACCCAATGGACCCACCACACGCGGGATGAGCATTGGGGTAGGGTGCAATGCAGGCTGGGCAGCAGGCAAAGGCGGGTACCGGGGCGTGCCAATTTCCAGCATCGCAGATTGGTCCTCGGGACATGGAATGTCACCTCTCTGGCAGGGAAGGAGCCTGAGCTGGTGCGGGAAGTGGAGCGGTACTAACTAGATATAGTTGGGCTCACCTCCACACATACCATGGGCTCTGGTACCAAACTCCTGGAGAGGGGCTGGACTTACTACTTTTCCAGAGTTGGCCAAGGTGACAGGTGCCGGGCGGATGTGGAGATACTCACAAGTACCCGGTTGAGCGCTGCCGTGTTGGAGTTCTCCCTGGGAAATGAGAGGGTCACCTCTATACGAATGCAAGTCGCTGGGGGGAGGGCTCTTGTGTGTGCTTATGCACTGAATAGCAGTTTGGAGTATCCGGCGTGGGTAACGATGGAGAAACCTGGAGGGGCGTGATTGGGAGGAACGGCCTCCCTGATCTGAACCCGAGCGGTGCCTTGTTATTGGACTTGTGTGCAAGTCATGGATTAGCCATAACAAACACCATGTTCAAACATAAGGTAGTTCATAAGTACTTGGTATCAGAACACCTTAGGCTGAAGATCGATGATAGACTCTGTGGTCAAATCATCAGATCTGCAGCCGTATGTTTTGGGCACTCGGGTGAAGAGAGAAGCAAAGTTGTCAACTGATCACCACCTGGTGGTGAGTTGGATCAGATGGCGGGGAAGGCTGCCGGACAGACCTGGCAAACCCAACCGTGTAGAGAGGGTAAACTGGAAACATCTGGCAGAGGCCGTTGTCTGTGAGGTCTTCAACTCCCACCTCCGGAAGAAGTTCTTGTGTATCCCGAGGGAGGCTGGGGACATGGACTCTGAGTGGGCCATGTTCAAAGCCCCTATTGCAGGTGCGGCAGGCAGGAGCTATGGTCATAAGGACATTGGTGCCTGTCGAGGCGGCATCCCAAGAACCCGCTGGTGGACACCGGCGGTGAGGGAAGCCGTCAGGCTGAAGAAGGAGGCCTTTTGGACTTGGTTGGCCCAGGGGTCTCCTGAAGCAGCAGACAGGTACCGGCAGGCCAGAAGGGCTGCCACTTTGGCGGTCGCACAAGCAAAAACTCGGGTGTGGGAGGATTTTGGCGAGACTATGGAGGAGGACTTTCGGTTGGCCTCAAGAAAGTTCTGGCAAACCATCCAGCGAATCTGGGCTTGACTCGGGCTGTGTTCAGCCAGGGAGGGGAACTGTTGACCCGGACTGGGAATGTTGTCGAGCGGTGGAAAGAACACTTTGAGAGCTCCTGAACCCGGCTAGCACGTCCTCAGTGGAGGAGGTAGAGTCCGAAGACTCAGGGGAAGCCCCACCCATATCCCTGGCAGAGGTCTCTGAGGTAGTTAAAAAGCTCCTCGGTGGCAAGGCGCCGGGTGTGGATGAGATTCGCCCTGAGATGCTGAAGGCTCTGGACATTGTTGGGCTGTCTTTGTTGACACGCCTCTTCAGTGTCGCGTGGAGGTTGAGGACGGTACCTGTGGAGTGGCAGGTTCCCATATTCAAAAAGAGGGAACGGAGGGTGTGCTCCAATTATCGGGGCATCACATTGCTGAGTCTCCCTGGTAAAGTCTACTCTTGGGTCCTTGAAAGGAGGCTCCGACTGATTGTCAAACCTTGCATCCAGGGGGATCAATGCGGATTCCGTGCTGGCCGTGGAACAACGGACAAACTCTTTACCCTTGCGGAAGTGCTGAGGGAGGTATGGGAGTTTGACCAGCCAGTCTACACGTGTTGAAATTTTACAGACATTTGACCACACTGAAGAATTGCTTTTCAAAAAATGTCAAGCTGTGAGTCTGTGTATACGCTCTGTTGTTGGCCATGTGATGCATTTACATAAATTGGTTCATCATAAAAACTGCACTGACAGTTACAAATTTAGAAGCGACCAAGCATAGGTTGTGATAACTAAAGCAGAGGGTTCGGTAAGTGAAAGTCGTCTATCAGAGTCAAAGCATTATTTACGACTGAGCTGAATCATACTTAGTCCAAGTGTCCATGTTATTCAACCGTGTGTAATGTTCTAGTTTAAGATGCCAAAGGGAGGGACGCACAGCAGGAGGTCAAGGCAATAGGCTAGACTTCCTTTGCTAAAGCATTCATAACCAGCAGAAGTAGGCACACAGTCCAGGACAGACCTGGTAGGGAGCTACGGGTGCCATGTAGAGGTTGAATGGAGCCTAACTGTTCAGCTGGCTTTAGGGGTTTGGAAATGAAATGCTGGAACAAACTTTGCCAATTAACAACTCTCTGTCAGTTAGAACTAGAAGGAAATTTTCCTCCCGGACACCGCTCCAAAGCAACTTCTGGTTGTTTCTTATACTAAAGAAAAGGAGAGGCGCTTCAGAGGTGAATCTCAGAGATGATGTGTACAATCAGCGTAACCTCAGTGTGAATCACTTTGAATCAGCCCAAGTTTCTTTTCTACAAAGACAGGATGATTAAAATTCCAAGCAGTAATTCAAAAATTACTGAGAGAAGTATAATGAAGTCTGGAAGTATAAGGACAGCAGCAGACTGCCTGACATTTAGACTCAATTTAATACAACAGTGGTTATGAGGTTAAAGTGCAGATTTTAACCCGAGATTGCATACAGGATGGACATTTACAGGAATACAAATCCATTTAAAAGAGCAGTATCCATTTAAAAGTATTTTGGTTTATTGAGGTTAGATTACAGCCACCAAAGTTGTCGATCTCTCATTCATTTCACATGCCAATCGATGACATCATGGAACCAAAACAAATAGCAACATGCTGCTGTCCCAATAGTTAAGGAGTTTCCATTTATCAATTAAACATTTACTGAACAACACAAAAGCCATATGCTCTGGTGATGCTGAGCCATACTCTGGTGACATACTTGAGTAGCCCCCATATCAAGTTGGACTTTAATGAGGACCAATGCAAACAAATTGATGTAAGCCAGTGATAACAGTCCTCCACATTGGCAAGCATGTTAATCAGAAGGCTATTGGGGAAGTACCTTGGCCAAGAGCAAATGGTAAACCTCTTACCGCCAAAGATAATGGAAGACTAATCTACCACTGTAAGCTTAACACAGAGTCCCATCCTTGGTTTATCCTTTGAAACAAGCTTTTGTTGACACACTTCCTCATTCTTTCACCACAACTGAGTCTTTTTTACTAGTTTGGTAAAAAAGAAAAAGAAAAAAGTGATTTCAAGTGTTAAAGCACACAATGATGGCCTAGATATCAACATAAATTCAAATGGTGTGGCAAAACAAAAACAAAAACATAACACTTGCTTCAGTCTTTCTGCTTCAAAAGGTGCCCTTGTCTGTAACTCTTCAACTACCATGACATCTAATCAAAATGCTTTTATCCAAAAAGGCATATCACAAATATAACTTTATGGCTAACTAACATGAGGGAACACATCCACTTGATCAAATGTATGAGGAGCAAGGAGAATAAACATCCACTCTAATATCTGAAGAAGGATGCTATGACTAGAGTTGAGGAGAAGGATGCTATGACTTCTCCAGTAGGGCAATTTAGGAGCTTTGGAGTGGGTATTGCTTTTAATGTAGACAGAGAAAGATTGAAGAAATTCAAAGACGCAGACAGAAAGTGAAACTGAAAGAGAAAAAGAGAATAAGTAAGCTAAAATGCCAGCTTGACTTTCATCGTCAGTGGCATCCTGAAAGTCTGAAATGACCTAAAGTGAGGGGGGAAAAAAACCCAACAGGCATGTTTCCCTAAATGGAAATCACAACATCTGTTCCTGCCAATGATGATGCAATACCACTGAAAAGGCAGAATAGGGGACACATAGTCCTCTACTATCAGGCACTAATTTTGAAAATTATATTTCCACCATATTACACAGTAGATGTGCTCCACTGTGGGGAACTGTCACTGCACATGTAAATATACTGGGTATTGCCTGTGAAACAGGCCACAACATAAGCCTTCCACATTAAGAGTTCCCCTTCTACCACCAAACATGAAGGTCTAGAAACATTCGTGGCTTGCTTGGACCCAACATTGGCTTTGCGCTCGTAAACATTGTAGATGTATTTATCAAAATGAAGAAAAACAACAACAACAATGCTGTCCAAAGACAATAAAAATAATAATAATGAAGCAGCCAACACATTTGGACAACAAAAGATAAACAAAGGACACCAGTAGAGCAGTGTTTTTCAAATCAAGGTTGTTTGTGATCCAAGATTTCACAAATATTCATTTTACAGATATTCAATAATGTCTCATAATTGCATCTTCTTAAGGATCATTTAGTAACCCATCTGAGATGGTCCTGCAGCCCACTTTAGAATCGTCTCTCTTACTTTGAAAAGCACTGCACAGAGCACTGGACAGGGGAGGGGGAGGGTCAAGTTATACAAAGAACAAGTGACAAAAGGAGAAAAAATGAATGGGATATTTTCCAATTCTGTCAAAACTCCCAATGGGATTTCGATCGCTTGAGGAACTGCCACACAAACACAGACAATATAGGAAGAAGGGGGAGGACACGAGGAGTTTGGGGTGGACACTGTTTCTACCTGTGGCTCTAGTGGTAGTCTGGCAAGGAAAGGTAATTACCGTAAGAAGGAAAAACCATCCAACCTGTTTATATCCTCTTCCCCCAGTAAGTGCTTAGGGAGGGGGGAATAACTCCCAGGGGAGATGAGGGGAAGACCAGATTTGTATTCCAGAGTGCCAGCGTTGCCAGGGGAAGAGATATGATTTTCCATGGCTGGGGAGAACGCTGGGGAGAAGAGAGTGAGAGAAAGTGTGTGAGAGGGAGAAACAAGGGATGGGGGGTTGACTGCATAGACAAAACAAACTAGCAATGAAGCTTATCATGCAATAGCTGCACATCACAGTTCTGATAATGATGTCATGAGATCAACTATAAAGCATCTTAACAGTGAATGGCAGTGCTGGAAGTTTCTGACATTTTTCGGATACATGATGTCCTCACACGCTTCATTATTCATACGCAGATTAACACGCTACACAGCAACAGCTCTCTAATAACAGAAACGTAGATCAGATCGAACAACAGAAGGAGAACTCACAGTGCATGATATCAGGTGGCCCATAGGGATCTGATAAGTACACATTGGTGGGCTTGCCCACCTTTAGGTAGACCACGTCCGACGTGTTCTTCAGGATCGCCACTGCCTCCTCGTGAGACACCTCTTCCAGAGAGTAGTTGTTTACCTGTTCCAGAGATAGTGAGAGCGAGAGCGAGAGAGAGAAAGATTAACAGGTAGATATTCCCTGTGAATTACATTAGGAGTCTTACGAGACCATTCTTTTGTTTCTTCAACTCCTGCTTTGAAAGCTGGCAAGTGTGCTTCGTCCCTCCCTTCCTCCAGTAGACTGGTGTACAACAGATGGTCTTTGGGTGAGAAGAGGACGGTAGGAGGCTAATTGACTTAAGTGCTGGTTTAAACAAGGAGGATGTCTGCCTGAAGAGGAACCAGGCTGTTACGCTGAGGAGAATTCGCAGGGGGGGAAATAAGGCCACCCTTCTAGATCAAATGTTTGTCGGGTGCTTTTGTTACCTGAGACAACCTTGTTAGCAGACACAATTGTTACTTGAATGTCTAGAACTATAGTCTGCAAGAGTAATATGTACAAAGAATAAAGTGATTCCTAACTCGGCCAGTGATATTTCAGATGTCCTCAAACATAACATCACATCTAAAAGACCACCACTGTATTAGCACTATCTTTATAACAAATCTGTCCTGTTTCTTTTATCCAAATGCTACCGTGCTGTGTCTGTGGAATTGGTGGTAGATGCACCGATGAACCTTAATCAGGTGTAGTTTTGAGCAGTGAATAGCTTAGCCTTACTGTAGTGGGTATAGATTTTTTATAAAACCTGACTAGTCACAATGTGTTTAATCTGCTGAGCAGGCCATTTCAAGCCAATAGTCAAGCATTTCTCTCAACTACGTATTAGCATATCCTTATTGTAATGAGTGTTGATTCTTAAAAGAATTCAATAAAAAGGGGTAGATTTTGATCTGCTGAGCAGACAATTTCAAGTTAGCAGCCAGCCATTTCTTTAGGCTTTTACTGTTGACACAGCCACATGTGCAGTTAATGAATGTCTTACTGAGTGCCAGATGGCTGTAATGAATGTATTATTGTGTGCTAGCACACGTACCCTCTGCAGGGTACCAGTGCAGGTACAGGGTAGTCCATTGTACTGCATTTAACATAACATAGGCTTTTGCTAACGCTGACACAGCTTTGTTGAGTCTGCTGAGAATTACGTCCAGAGAAGTGTGTTTCTAGGATGCTCCTATACAATAGGATGGGTTAAATGTCCATCCATCCATCCATCCATTATCCAAACCACCTATCCTACTCAGGGTCACGGGGATGCTGGAGCCTATCCCAGCAGTCACTGGGCAGCAGGCGGGGAGACACCCTGGACAGGCTGCCAGACCATCACAGGGCCCCCGCCCCCCGCCCCCAGGGACAATTTAGTACCGCCGATTCACCTGACCTACATGTCTTTGGACTGTGGGAGGAAACCAGGGTACCCCGAGGAAACCCACTCAGACACGGGGAGAACATGCAAACTCCAAGAAGAGGACGACCTGGGATGACTCCCAAGGTTGGACTACCCCGGGGCTCGAACCCAGGACCTTCTTGATGTGAGGCACTCTATACACCTTTGTGAGGCAACACGGTGGCACAGAGTTCCTGGGTTAAGCTGACGTAAGCTGACGTCCTTTTACAGTAGCCACTGAAACGTTAGCACACTGGTTTAGCTTATTGTCTAGGCCTTTGGTGGAATGCTCACTTGGGAGTATGGCACAAGGATTGTTACACCATAACCTGTGCATTGCTGAATTCTTCACTGCAATGACCCAATTTCTCAATAAGAAGAAAAGAAGAAAGCCACTTTATGTTGTCATTGTATTCTTACAGCGAATTGTATTGTTACAATGAATGTGTTCTCTGCATGTAACCATCCTATTGTATAGGAGCAGAGGGCAGCTGCAGCGCCCAAGGACCAACTCCAGTTCTTCTTTCCATTGCCTTGCTCAGGGGCACAGACAGGAGTATTAACCGTAACACGCATGTCTTTTTGATGGTGGGAGGAAACCGGAGCACCCGGAGGAAACCCACGCAGACATGGGGAGAACATGTAAACTCCCCACAGAAAGGACCTGAGATGGCCTGGGGTTTGAACCCAGGACCTTCTTACTGTGAGGCAACAGTGCTGACCACTAGGCCACCGTGCCATCATTAAGGAACCATGTCAACTTGTATATATTTCCATCTTCTATCTAAACTGGAGAATGTGACTATGTTAGCACTGGCCAAGTGACTCACCATAAGGAGCCTGTCTCCAACATGAAGTCGGGCATCTTTCTGAGCTGCACCACCATCTATGATTTTGGTGACATAGATGCTGTTGTCACCAGGGATGTGCTGGTTTCCGACTCCGCCAGCAATGCTGAAGCCAAGCCCTGTGCATTTTGGAGATTGGATAGTTAGACTGGAATGTGTGCGCTAACAAAATTCTTGCAGTACTGCATTTACAACTCTATATGGTTCACTTTCAAGTTATTTTCAGTTCAGTCATCGTTTTGAAAATTCATCACTTGTGTCCCACAGCTGGGTCCCAAAAACACAAACACAAAATGTGTTAGCATGGCAAGTTATTCTTTTTATGTTATACTTTTTCTGTTCAGCACCATTATTCATACACTGTCGATGTGTACACTGAACACTGTAGACAAAGGGAGAGTTGTTAAATCAATCATTTGCACTCTGAGGCTTCCCACCTGTGTACTCATTATATTTGGCTGTTTCTAATGTTCTGCTCTAGGATCTGGATTTAATTCAGCTGCTAAAATGACTGCAAAACAGAAACCAAAGGCACCAGCAGAAAATATAATGTAAAACATAAAGGTGATGTGTGCATCATCCAATGTTATTAAAAGTGTAGCATTGAAGTCGTTCAGTTAGAGATCCTAGCAGTGACTTGTGTAGCTCCAGAAAATGGGACTCTGTGTTTGCATATTTGTGATTATGCAGTTCCCACCTTTTGGTCCTTTGATGAGTTTGATCTCAATGATGGTCTCTAACATGGGCCTGCGACGACGCACGTACAGCCTAACAATGGAACCTGCCACCTTCAGGGCCTCCACTGCCTTGCTGTGGGAGACCTCCGACACGTCAGCGTCGTTCACCCGCAGGATACAATCGTTGACCCTGGAGGGAGGGATGTCGTCAGAGGGGGTTAATAGTGGGTAATGTAGTGCAATATTACAATTAAGTATGCTTTCTGCTTTCTTGGCAAGATTAAAACTGCATATTCAAAATTCATTTTTCTAAGACAGTAGTGTACCGCGGGATTTCAGTCAGGGCCTTCAGTAACCAACTGCATCCCCCCCACACACACACACATTTCTCATATGGGTGTCGATACAGCCAACACTGCCACTTACAACATACACTATCATGTACTATATGCATTACTGAATCAACACCAACAAGGCAGCTGATCTTCAACAACCACAATCTACACCACTACCCACTACAGCAGCTACTGCAGCATCACCATCAGATCCTCCTTTATGTCACTAGCAACCAGATTGCACACGCACACCACATGGCACAAAAACAACTAGGGGAGTGTACACAGTAGAGTGCAGATCTCCACCAGGCGTCTCTCCCCTTCTCCAGTGCTCGGCCTTGGCGACAACCCCCCCCCTTTTTTTTTTCTTTGGCTACCAGGATGAGGGGCCCTTATTAAAAGACTTCAGATGTGTTTAACCGTCGTGGCTTTCGTGATATAAAATGAATGTAGGTGAATGACGTTCATTCATTCTAAAGCAATATAAAGGGGAAGTTTAAAACAGCTGAGCCATGGGAAATCCTTTATTGTAGCTACTGAGGTGATTTCCAGCTGTGACTTTGATTAATCCTACTCTTGAAACTGTATTTTCATAGCAGAGTTTTAACATTGGAGTCTATGGCCCCTCCGCTTGTAATCTCCCTCATGATGTCAGTTAAGCAAACATGGCAGAGATGTGAACAAAGCGAATTATTTTTGGTACATCCAGTGTTCCTCCAGTTCTCCTGTGCTGAGTTCAGCAGTGAATTATTTGTTGATTTGCAAAACACGATAGACGTCTCATTTACTTGCAACACTCATACCCGACTACATAATGGGCACTGTTGCTTCAACTGTGCACATGCGTGCAGCGGCATCGAGAGCGTTGGTCGAGCGAGCTCAAGAGTGAATGAGGAGAGGGAACGGCGACAGCAAGAACAAATGTTTTCCGAAGGTTTATATTCACCGCAACCACATGAGGTTCTTTATCATACAATCATAACTGCATAAAGGTTTTTAGGCTGATAGGTCCAGTAGTTTGCTATATTAGCCGCAGACAGACCCATAAAATCTCATAAAAAGACTTGTAAAAAAATAAGCTCGATAAAGAATTCATAAAGCACAGAACCACTGAAGCAGAAATAAAATACAAAAAATATAAAAACAAGCTAACATTGAGGATATGCAAGAAGGACTATTACACCAAAGAATTAGAGACCAATTAAAACAACACCAAAGGTATATGGATGGAAGGTGTAGTATTATGAGAAACAGATCTAGAAGCCCAAGCTGTCCTCAACATTTTAAGACTAAAAATAACATGGAAGACCTGACCAATGGCTTCAGCAGATTCGGGGGTTTTTTTGTTTTTGTTTTTTTGGGACTTTCCCCCCTTTATTTACCCAGTCCTATTTGGCCAATTACCCCACTCTTCAAAGCCACCCCCGGTCGCTGCTCCAGCCCCTCTGCCGAGCCGGCCAGGGAGGGCTGCAGACTAGCACACGTCTCCTCTGACACATGTGGCGGCACCAGCCGCTTCTTTCACCTGACAATTGAGGCGTTTCGCCAGGGGACTGTAACGTGTGGGAGGATCACGCTATTCCCCTCAGTCCCCCCCCCCCGAACAGGCGCCCCAACTGACCAGAGGAGGCGCTAGTGCAGCGACCAGGACACATACCCACATCCGGCTTCCCACCCGCAGACACGGGCAATTGTGTCTGTAGGGACACCCGACCAAGCCGGAGGCAACATAGGGGTTCTTTTTAAACGTGGACCCAAAGCTGGCAGAAGAAAAAAAAAATCGATGACACACAACCAATCACCAAGGGGAATGATAGTGAATATGGGGACAGAATTCCAAGTTCCATTTTTCTTTGCGTGGTAGAAGAGAAAGAAACCGTGGACACTGTAAACATATGCGAGAACAAAAACAAAAAAAATCTACTAACTGGAATGATATATTGATATGACAATAGTTAAAGTAATTGAAAGTAATGCAAACCACTAACCCACATCTATAACATGTCCTTTCAATCTGGTAAAGTTCCAAGCTAAATGAAAATCGCAGAAATCCTACCCTTATATAAAACCGGAGATAGACACCAATTTACAAACTACAGACCAATTTCATTATTGTCACAATTCTCAAAAATATTGGAAAGATTATTTGCTGCTAGACTAGACAAATTCATTGAGAAGTACAATCTGCTGACCGACCCGTACTGGTGCTCATTGCAATAGTTGAAGAAATAACTAATTGCATAGACCAAAAAAAGTTTGTTGTGGGAATATTTACAGATCTCAAAAAAAGAAGAAGCTTTTGACACTATTGATCACAACAGATTAATAGACAAATTGGAAAGGTGTGGTATCAGAGGGGTGGCACAGAATTGGTTAAGAAGCTATTTAAGTAACGGGCAGCAGTTTGTAAAGATAGGCGAACATAAATCATCATGCATGGATATTACTTGTGGTGTACCCCAGGGGTCAGGTTTGGGTCCAAAACTGTCCATTCTGTACTTAAATGTTATATGCAAGATATCATAAATACGGAAATTTGTTTTATTTGCAGATGACATGAAATATCCACCCCAAATAACACGCACGACAACCAATGGGTTATGTAAAAAGGAACTATATTATAGCCAATGGAAAAAAAAATAAATAAAAGGTCTATGTCAGTATCACACCATATATTACAATTGACATAAATCTTTCCACACACTGAATGTCTTTTTTCCCTGTTGATCCACCACTGGCTAAAAACATATTGTGGCGAACGTGGAAGTAGTGAGAAAGGTAACCTTTCAGTTTCCAATATTGAACTCACGCAGAGACGGAAACAAAAAAAAAAGTGAAACAATACATGGGAGTCATCTACCTGAACAACAATGTCAATCATGGTTTCAGTACCAAAGTTACACAACATAACAGAACGATAACTACAATTATACCACACTAAATAGTCATGCAACCACATAAAACACTTGCAAAACATTTAACAACATAACTAACAATCTGAACGCAGTGCCCGATGGGTAAAACAGGAGGGCACAATTCTAACGGGGTAGCCTCTCGCTACAATGTTGTAGCCAATTCGGGGGGCAGCCCGGCCGGACCGTCACAGTCGGGGCGCGAATTCGTGTATTCCGGATGGGTGCAGTGATCAGAGCGGTGCGGAGCTGGGCAAAGGAGGCTGCACAGTTGTCATCCCAGTTGAACTCCCATCCCTTCTCGGTGAGACGGTGTAGGGGAATGGCGATGGAGGCAAAATTGCGGACAAAACGTCGGTAGTAGGAGGCGAGCCCCGTGAAGCTGCGCACCTCGCTGACGTTTCGCAGAACTGGCCATTTCTCGACCGCCTCCACCTTAGAAGGATCAGTGGCCCAAAAACTTGGACTTGCATCGAAGGCAGTTGCATTTCTTGGGGTACAGGCGCAGGCATGTCAGCGGCATGAACCAGAAGGTCGTCAAGGTAAACCACGCACCGGTTGCGGGGGATGTGAGCCAGCACCCTCTCCATTAGTCTCTCGAATGTGGCAGGGGCATTGCAGAGACCAAAGGGCATCACACGAAACTGCCAGAGTCCCTGGCCTATGGTGAAGGCTGTCTTGGGTCTGGCTTCTGGTGCCAGCTCCACCTGCCAGTAACCGCTCTGTAGGTCAAGGGAGCTGAACCACTGTGACCCTGTAATGTGGTCCAGGGCATCGTCAATGCGGGGCAAAGGGTAGGAGTCCTTGTGAGTTGCATTGTTCAGCTGACGAAAGTCCACACAGAACCTCCAGGTGTCATCCTTCTTTTTGACCAGGAGGGCAGGGGCGGCCCAAGGGCTGTTGGATGGCTCTATCACCCCGGCCGCAGCCATCTCTAGAATCATCCGCTCTGCAGCTCCACGCTTGGTAAGCGCTAACCGGTAGGGTCGCAGTCTAATGGGCGGAGTTGTGCCAGTGTTGATTGTGTGCTGCACCAGGTTGGTCTGGGTGCACTCCTCACGTGCAGCAAAAATCTCAGTGAACGGAAACTTAAAAAAAGGTGAAACAATACATGGGAGTCATCTACCTGAACAACACTGTCAATCACGGTTTCAGTACCAAAGTTACACAACATAACAGAACGATAACTACAATTATACCAAACTAAATAGTCATGCAACCACATAAAACACTTGCAAAACATTTAACAACATAACTAACAATCTGAACGCAGTGCCCGATGGGTAAAACAGGAGGGCACAATTCTAACGGGGTAGCCTCTCGCTACAATATTGTAGCCAATTCGGGGGGCAGCCCGGCCGGACCGTCACAGTCGGGGCGCGAATTCGTGTATTCCGCACCGCGGACGACAACGTTAACCAGTAGACTAAAGGGTCCGATCCATTAGCCAAGGGCTACCGAGCCTATTCATCCGTGATCGTTACATTACCCCCTTCCTTCCTGAAGGGCGTGAGCTCGTGAAGGACCGTGAGGCCATCGGAAGCGTTTCCTGAAGGAAGGGGGTAGTGTAACATACACGAATAAGTAGACCCGTTCAGACCCTTTAGTCGACTGGTTAACGTTGTCACCCGCGGTGTGGAATACACGAGTTCGCGTCCTGGCTGTGACGGTTCCGCCGGGCTGCCCCCCGAATACGCTACAATATAATTGGTGGATCACAAAAACAAAAAAAACCTGAGATCTCAGAAAAGTTTCAAAGTTCAACAAAAATAAAATAAAACAAGTGCACTCAATTTCTACCACCCTCTTTTGCAATGAATTTCCTAGGTGATGACTGTGATGTAGGTGGAATGACAGCAGTGGACAGACGATGACTCTAGGTCCAACTGAAGAGCTCCAAAAAAAAAACCCAAAAACAAAACAGCCTTCACACATGCGCTGGACAGTTACTCATCACAAGTCCATAATAAATGTCCACTGCCATCTACTTTAATATGGCTCCTGCTCTGCAGTGTCTTTTTGTTGTTTTTCCTTCATTAACTTTTCATTAATTTTCATTAAGATGACATTGTGATCTGTAGTGAGAGTAGGGTGCAGGTGGAGGAGAGCCTGGAGAGGTGGAGGTATGCACTGGAGAGAAGAGGAATGAAAGTCAGTAGGAGCAAGATGGAATACCTATGTGTGAATGAGAGGGAGGACAGTGGAATGGTCAGGATGCAAGGAGTGGAGGTGACGAAGGCATATGAGTTTAAATACTTGGGGTCAACTGTCCAAAGTAACGGGGAGTGCAGGAGAGGGGTGAAGAAGAGAGTGCAGGCAGGGTGGAGTGGGTGGAGAAGAGTGTCAGGAGTGATTTGTGACAGAAGGGTGCCAGCAAGAGTTAAAGGGAAGGTTTACAAGATGGTTGTGAGACCAGCTATGTTGTATGGTTTGGAGACAGTGGCACTGATGAAAAGACAGGAGGAGGAGCTGGAGGTGGCAGAGTTGAAGATGCTAAGATTTTCATTGAGAGTGATGAAGAAGGACAGGATTAGGAAGGAGTATATTAGAGGGACAGCTCAGGTTGGACGGTTTGGAGACAAAGCAAGAGAGGCAAGATTGAGATGGTTTGGACATGTGTGGAGGAGAGATGCTGGGTATACTGGGAGAAGGATGGTGAAGATGGAGCTGCCAGGGAAGAGGAGAAGAGGAAGGCCAAAGAGGAGGTTTATGGATGTGGTGAGGGAGGACATGCAGATGGCTGGTGTGACAGAGGAAGATGCAGAGGACAGGAAGAGATGGAAACGGATGATCCGCTGTGGCGCCCCCTAACGGGAGCAGCCGAAAGTAGTAGTAGTCCATTAATTTTCATTAACTCAGAACGGTAATATACTACCTCAAAGTACATGAATTCAACATAAACATTAAATTCACCTAATAACTGTACAGTTCAAACAGCCAGCTGCTAGCGGAGCACCGTACTCAGCTTACATGAAGCTTGGCTGCATGAGGAGCTGAGAGCCTCAACACCACGTGCGGCACCTCGCCTGCCTGCGAGCCGAGCAGCACGCAGCCCTTTACTTGATTAGTGGCTGCGTGTGGCTCATAGGCACACAGCACAGCTAATTATGTCCTTTTCGAGATTATCCCGACTGGTTTTTACACAAGTACAGAGTCTAAATCTATTTTCTGTGTGCATTCATTGCTAATGTAGTTAACATGCTAAGCTAACAGCTAGAACCGTTCACTCACCGGAAGGTCAGAAGTTCCGAGTCTACAGTATCTCGTTTGAAGTAGCAGCTCCTCGGCCAGCTCTTGCGGTTCAGGGTTACACGCACCGCCGCTCACGGACTTTAATTAAGTCTGAATTTGTTTTCGCTCCGAAATCTCCGACGGACTGAACCGCCCGACGACAGAGGAGGAAAACAACGCCGCCCGCGGCGGAGCACATCAATACCAAGCGAGCACCCTCCCTTAAAGGGGAAGTAACACAACGGACCCACGTATCCTGCTCTCAGGGTCACGGCGGGCGGGATGCTGGAGCCCATCCCAGCAGCCACCGGGCGGCAGGCGGGGAGACCATACACATATACAGAGTAGACGCCGCATTGGCTGTTGGGGCGCGAGAAATACGGCCGCCATCTTGGACCGGTCATCCTACGAGTTGCCTAGCAGCAGAATACAAGACTGAGAAAGGGCTCGGGGGATTACTTTTCACAAGTAAGAGTGAACATCACTATTGGTTGTATTTTGTGAATATAATATTACTGTACTGTATTTATGTCCAACTGCAAAATCGTAGCCAGCTAGCTAGCTATAGGCTATGCTCAGCGCCGGTGTTCACCCGGCTATGAACTGAGACTTTATAAGTCATATTCCATAACACTGACTTTACAACTGACAAAAGAATGCTATTGTACAAATAAAACTATATTAACGTTACTGGTATTATATTGACCAGCGAATGTTACACAGGTGGCCCAGCACAGACTGTATTATTCACATGTAACCCATCCTAACAACAGGAAGATAGGGGAGAACCGGGCCCAAAGTAACACGCCGCCAAATTAGCACAGAGCTGTTTTCCAAGGAAACAAAACAGGACGTGACGCCATGAAGTCAGTGTGTGTGTTTATAAGACCTCTCCCTTCTCCCCAAACACTGGCGCGATACGCAGTTATTTAAACAAGTTATAGAGCGAAAGCTGTTTTTCATGCGGTAAGTAAAATTACGTGATCTGAGGTTTTTTTTCGAATTGCGTTTCATTCTTACAAGTTCCGGTAAATGACTTTATGTTGCTTTGTTAGCACATTTACTGTCTCGATGACAGAATAGTTTTAAATCGACAGGCTAGCACAGTTCATATGCTAGCCTGGCTAGCACAGTTCATATGCTAGCCAGGCTAAATGGAGAGGTGACCTGAGAGGGTCGAACGTACCAGCGAGGGGAGGGACAAAAGTAACGTAAATGTTTTCCCTAGCAGTTAATGTATTTTATTGTATTATACTTACAGAATAGTACAGTTAAGGTAATTCTTTTCAGCCTACATAGCCAATTGTTTTTAATTATCTGAGGACTTACCTTGCTTACGCCTTCACACAAACTGCAATTCTCCAAATGACGACAAAGACCAATTAGTTCCACCACGTGATGGCGGTGTGCGTGTGAAGGTTAGCACAAAAGCAATTGGTGAATTAAAAGAAATGAACAAAAGCGTGAATGGCTGATTCAAATATAATAACCAACCTCTATCACTGATGTTTTTGTGAAAATGTTGACAAAATACGAGGCTTGTATCAAAATTGCGTTACACAACATTGATAAATTGACGCTAAGAATATTTATTAGTCTATGAAACTCAAAATATTGCCTTGATGAATTGGCACAGATGTTAAATTGGGTCTGCAAGATTGGTTGATAAAGGTAAACGTGATCAGAATACAAAACCATAATTATACGATGCATCTTACGCTTTATGACAGCCGCTACTTTCGCACCGCAGCAATGCTACTTTGGTCCCGCAAGGGAGGTGCGGAAGTACCATCGCGCAAGTTGTGTTCTCCGTCTGTTTATGTCCAGATCATTTAACTGAGAAACATATGGAAAGTTGCTTCTGAAAGGGGACACATGTATGTTGTTTCTGATCAAATATGGCATCTATTACTGTCACCATACCGGAGTAAATTCGGAAAAAGTAAAAAGTGGTACTTTCGGCTCGGTTCTCCTACCTCTCATGTCTCATACCCACCTCACTTACTTAAAAATACAGAACATCTGACTGTAGAAGAGTTTGCAAACAAACCCACCGTATTCACAATTTCACCAGCTTTGGTTCATTGTCAACAAACATGCATCAAAATAGAAGTTTTGTTGAGGAAAGGTTCTATGAAATTTGAAGGAAAAAAATAAGCATGACCTCCTCTGTAAAATGTTTTTGTGTAGGCTCTCTCAAATCTCCCGTTTTCATTTTGAAGGTTTCCCAAAGACAATGTTTTGAGGAAGAAGTGGGAAGTGTCTTTGAGGAGGGAAGGATTCACGGCAAGGGATTCCTCCGTGCTCTGCTGTGAGCATTTTAAGCAGAGCAATTTTGATAGGACAGGTCAGATTGTCCGACTCAGACATGTAGTTATTCCATCCATCTTCAGCTTCCCGGTTCACCTCCAAAGAGTAGGTGTATCATCATAAGACTATTAGCATTAATAAATGTAAATATTCTATTATCAATTACAGGGCTGGGTGAGATATTCATCCATGTATATATATATATATATTCTTTCAAGTATTATACTTCCTCATTTTAGCCGGAAAGGGAAAGGACTACGTCTACCTCCAGAAGAGCTGAAGAGAGCCCGTCCGTGGCCTCTCAGGATGCCCCAGAACCTGCAGCCTCCCACCCACAACCTCAGCCTAATGATGTGAGTTTCTACTTTAAACATCATATCATAATGGTCCTGGACATATTCAAATCTCACTTGTTTGCTGCCACTCATATTAAACACACTCACAAATTAACCCATACACACAATTAAAGACATGTTGAACATGCATTCCTGACACACACACACACACACACACACACACACACTGTATACTTCCTACCCTCACATGTAAATATTTTGTGTTGTTGTCAGTGTTTATGTTTGTCCATTGTGTGTAATGTACTGGTCACCTATGTAAGCAACTTTGTACATGTGTAAATATGGTTGGGGCGGGGATTTATATATATTTTCATTTTCTCTGATATATAACATATATTGTTGTTATATATACTGTAGATATATAATGTGTTCATATATTGTTTATATATTTATATAGCCTAATCATATATTGTTTCTTCAACTTATTAAAATAGCTGACTTTACTGCCACTATCTGCTTCTGCCTCTCTATCATATTTTAGCATGTGTGTGTGTGTATGTGTGTGTATATATATATATATATATAGTGAGTGTTTTGCTAAATACCGTATTGTTCCGAATATAAGACGACCCTGATTATAAGACGACCCCCCCTTTTTAAAGACTCATTTTTGGAAAAATACTTTTTGAAGAGCAAATATTGGTTTTTATAAAGAAAAACATTATATTTGAAAATAATGATAATAAAAACACATTGAATAAAACAAGGTAGTCTGTTTAACAGCTTTTAAATAAAATTATGTTTTCAATATATTTTAGATGAAATTGTCACATTTAAATAAAAAAAATTAAATACATTTGTAAATGAATGACTTATGGTATTTAAATAGCATAAGAATGAAAATAAACTGTAGTCTATTGAGACTCTCCATCTCATAGTGAAAAAATAACCATTTCAACATTTCAATAACTGCATTAACCATCGAAGTGGTCTAATTTTAGAACGGTCTTGAAACAAATCTGACTGAGTGAGAATGTATATTGACATTCAAAAGTCTAGACCTCGAATGTAAGACGACCCCCACTTTTTCATACGTATTTCCAGGGTAAAAACCCCGTCTTATATTCAGAACAATACGGTAGCTACCTATCAGACATCACATACTATATCATATATCAGAATATTCTATTACTGTTAAGCCAACTATGAATATTAAAATACGTCAAACCATGTGTCCTGTATCATAGCTACATGTATGACGTTTTCAGCAACAAAAAAGGCGTGGAAATCAGTTTGATATTCAGCGAGTTATGATTGATTAACTGCGCTGACAGTTCACTGCGCCTGCCAAACACATTACACTGAGTGGAGCGGGTGACCGGTCCAAGATGGCGGCCCCACGGCTCGTCAGCGCCAATAGGCAGCAGCGGTCGATGCAGCGTCTACTCTTTATATGTCTATGGGGGAGACACCCTGGACAGGCCTCCAGGCTATCACAGGGCCGCCATACTGAAGAAAAACGCATTTTTGAGTGGAGGGGTACTTAAAGGTAGGTCCAGTTTAGGTGAGTTCAATGAAATGGGGACTGTTACTGACTGAACTTTCACCAAAGCTAAATTTCAATCAATTCAAGTCAATTTCGGGAGAAAATTAAGAGAGACAGTGAATGAAAAAATAAAGATGATTGTTCATTATCACAGATGATTTAGTGGAAATTATTGGGGTTTCAGTATAAAAGGCCACAGGAACAATAGTAACATAACCATCATAACAAATCTATGGTTAACTACCCTGGATACATTTACATAAAGTGTGGCGTGGTTTGTGTGGGTGGTGGTGGTGGTGTATCGCTGGGGGGGGGGGGGGGGGGGGGTAGGTGGGCCGGTCTGAGTCAAAAAGTCCAGGGCCATTTTTCATTCCCAGTCCGCTTGGAGCTAGCGCAGAAACAGCATACTAGCTCCAGCAAATTTAAGATTTATATTTTTTTCAATTTATTTCTGATTTTTCCCCTTTTCTCCCAATTTAGTGGCCAATCGCTCCCTATTCTAATTCAAACACCTGCCCTCGTACTGCATGCGTTCGCCAACTGCGTCTCTCCGGCCGGCAGTCTCGAAGGAGACGCCTTGCCACTTCCGTGACAAGGCGAATCCAGGCCGAACCACTGCTTTTTCCCCACACACAGAGACGCATTCATGTGATGGAACACAAGCCGACTCCGCCCCCCTCCGGAAGACAGCATTGCCAATTATTGCTGCTCCATCAATTCCAGCCATAGTCGGATCTGACGAGACCGGGGTGCGAACGCTGGCCCCCAGTGGGCAACTACATCGACACAAAGCTGATGCTTAGACCGCTACACCACCGCGGACAAGATTTATATTTATAACAGCCATCCATCCATCCATCCATTATCCAAACCGCTTATCCCGCTCAGGGTAGCGGGGATGCTGGAGCCTATCCCAGCAGTCATTGGGCGGCAGACAGATGTATATTTATAATTTCTTTATTGTCATTTCTCAGTACTCGTAAATGAAAACTGTCTCCCACATTTAACCCTTCCTATACACTAGGAACAGTGGGCAGGGACCAACGTACAGTTTTATAACAGCAGCACAGCACACATTTAATAAACGAACAATTTCTTTCCAAACATTGAAATATCTCATCTCATCATCAGCTGCTTCTCCAGGGTAGGGTCGCAGTGGCAGCAAGCCAAGTAGGGCACTCCAGATGTCCCTCGCCCCAGTAATGCCCTCCAGCTCCTCCTGGGGAATCCCAAGGTGTTCCCAGGCCAGATTGGACATGTAGTCTCTCCAGCGATTTCTGGGTCTATCCTGCGGTCTCCTCTCAGTTGGCTGTGCCTGGAAAACCTCCAAAGGAAGGCACCAAGGAGTCATTCTACTCAGATGCCGAACCACCTCAACTGGCTCCTTTCGACGCAAAGGAGCAGCAGCTCTACTCCGAGCTCCCTCCGAATGTCCGAGCTCCTCACCCTATCTCAAAGACTGAGCCAAGACACTCTATGGGGGAAACTCATTTCAGCCGCTTGTATCTGTGATCTCAGCCTTTCGGTCACTACCCAAAGCTCATGACCATAGGTGAGGGTTGGAATGAAGATTGACTGGTAAATTGAGAGCTTTGCCTTCTGGCTCAGCTCCCTCTTCACCACAACGGTCTGGTACAACATCGGCATTACTGCTGATGCTGCACCAATCCGCCTGTCAATCTCCAGCTCCATCCTACCATCACTCGTGAGCAAGACCCCAAGATACTTCAAGTCTTGAACTCCTTCACTTGAGGCAACAACTCATCCCCAACCCGGAGGGAGCAATCCACCATTTTCCGGTAGAGAACCATGGCCTCAGACTTGGAGGTGCTGACTTTCATCCCGTCCTTTTCACACTCAGCTGCAAACCGCCCCAGTGCATGCTGGAGGTCGCGGAAGCCAACAAAACCACATCATCTTGCGAAGAGCAGAGATGCAATTCTGAGGTTCCCAAAATGGACACACTCATCACCTTGGCCGCGCCCTGAGATCCTGTCCATGAATATCACAAACAGAGTCAGAGACAAGGGACAACCTTGGCGGAGTCCGACACCCACCGAAAATGTGTTTGACTTTGTGCCAAGAATACGGACACAGCTCTCACTTTGGTTATACAAGGAGCGGATGGCTTGTAGCAACTGCCCCAGTACTCCATACTCCCGCAGTACCCCCACAGAGTGCCCCAGGGTACATGGTCATAAACGTTCTCCAAGTCCACAAAACACACGTAGACTGGCTGGTCAAACTCCCATGTCCCCCTCAGCACTTCCACAAGGGTAAAGAGTTGTTTCCACTGTTCCACGGCCAGGACGGAATCCACATTGTTCCTCCTGGATCCGAGGTTCGACAATTGGCTGGAGCCTCCTTTCCAGCACCCTAGAATAGACATTACCAGGGAGGCTGAGCAGCATGATGCCCCGATAATTGGAGCAGCACACTCTCCGGCCCAGGGCGTGCTGACATTCAAATAAAAATAAATAAATAAAATGCTACTTGCTTGTAATTTGGAATGACAAAAGCGTTTGCTGCTTCTCCAAGCTGTTGTTAAATGTTGACTCCCGTAAGGCTCACCTCTATTACTTTGGTTTCCAATAAGAAGGCACAGAGTTCCCACTCCCAAGTTATAAAGTGGCAGGTGACAGCCATGTACACCTCCATACTCACTGAGGTCCAAATGTCCATTGTGAAACTTAAGGCAGTTGAGTTTTCAACGACAGTTAAAATCAGAGCGTGTGAAATACTGGAGCGTTAGGGTACAGTGTAGTCGGGCTCCATCTTCTTCATTAATTTTCTGAAGCCTTCGCCTTCGACAGCATTAATGAGTCTCTTAAACATAGCGATGAACTCTACTATGGCATCTGTTATGTCTCCTTCTTTTCTCCGTTATTGGTTTTTGGAACTGTAGGGTCTGCTGTGTAGGTTTGGGTGTGGTTGAGGATGTTGATGGCTGCAATGCCGTGGGGACCTATGGACAAGTTATTAGGCTTTTTTATGCCAATAATTGCCTTAGCCCCAGATGGTCCCACATTACTCCTTATGTTTTATTTTAACTATTCGGATCAGTTGCAACTATTTTCCAAGCAAAGTAAGTGCATGTTTTTAGCATGTGTAATGTTACTGTTTAAACGGCGGATAAAAGCAGCTTGATAATGGGATTGGAAAACAGACATGAGCTAAGTTAAGTTTGCTAGCTTGTATAGTCTCGGTTTTTACACCATATAAGTATTCTTATATGGTGCCTACTACTTACAGGATTCAGGTGATGTGTCATGCTTGTTGTGCCTCCGTGGTAGGCCAGTTTCAAATTGCATATTTGGCACACTGCCTTGTCATCGCTTAATTTAAAGTCTCAACACACAGCTGAGGTCTTCGGACTTTGGTCTTCCCTTTAACGGCCAAGCTGAACTGAAGCGTGACATCACTGCTGTGAGTGAGAGGAATGTCAGCTGAGATGGTATATATTTTCACATTTTAACAGTGCAATTAAAAAGTATAAATACACAAACCCCAATTCCAATGAAGTTGGGACGTTGTGTAAAAAGTGAATAAAAACAGAATACAATGATTTGCACATCCTTTTCCACCTATATTCAATTGAATACACTAAAAGACAAGATATTTAATGTTCAAACTGATAAACTTTATTGTTTTTTGCAAATATTCACTCATTGTGAATGTGATGCCTGCAACACGCTCCAAAGAAGCTGGGACAGGGGCATGTTCACCACTGTGTTGCATCACCTTTCCTTTTAAAAACACTCAAGTGAGCCTTTGGGAACTGAGGACACTAATTGTTGAAGCTTTGTAGGTGGAATTCTTTCCCATTCTTGCTTGATGTACTACTTCAGTTGCTCAACAGTGCGGGGTCTCCGTTGTCGTATTTTGCGCTTCATAATGCACCACACATGTTCAATGGGAGACAGGTCTGGACTGCAGGCAGGCCAGTCCAGTACCCGCACTCTTTTACTACGAAGCCCCGCTGGTGTAACACGTGCAGAATGTGGCTTGGCATTGTCTTGCTGAAAAAAGCAGGGACGTCCCTGAAAAAGACGTCGCTTGGATGGCAGCATATGTTGCTCCAAAACCTGTATGTACCTTTCAGCATTAATGGTGCCTTCACAGATGTGATAGTTACCCATGATGCCATGGGCACTAACACACCCCCATACCATCACAGATGCTGGCTTTTGGACTCTGGGCTGATAACAATCTGGATGGTCCTTTTCCTCTTTAGCCCGGAGGACACCACGTCCATGATTTCTAAAAACAATGTGAAATGTGGACTCGTCAGACCACAGCACACTTGTCCACTTGGCGT
Source organism: Lampris incognitus (assembly GCF_029633865.1). Taxonomy (NCBI): domain Eukaryota; kingdom Metazoa; phylum Chordata; class Actinopteri; order Lampriformes; family Lampridae; genus Lampris; species Lampris incognitus. The sequence continues at coordinate 1,781,837 of NC_079218.1, read as the reverse complement.
CAGTCCATCTCAGATGAGCTCGGGCCAGAGAAGCCGGCGGGTGGTGTTTCTGGGTGGTGTTGATATCTGGCTTTGGCTTTGCATGGTAGAGTTTTAACTTGCACTTGTAGATGTAGCGACCAACTGTGTTAACTGACGATGGTTTTCCCAAGTGTTCCTGAGCCCACGTGGTCATATCCTTTACACAATGATGTCGGTTTTTAATGCAGTGCTGCCTGAGGGGTCAAAGGTCACGGGCATCCGATGTTGGTTTTGGGCCTTGCCGCTTACGTGCAGAGATTTCTCCGGATTCTCTGAATCTTGTGATGATATGATGGACTGGAGATGATGAAATCCCTAAACTCCTTGCAGTTGGACGTTGAGAAACGTTGTTCTTAAACTGTTGGACTATTTGCTCACACAGTTGTTCACAAAGTGGGGAACCTCGCCCCATCCTTGCTTGTGAACGACTGAGCCTTTCTTCGGGGATGCTCCTTTTATACCCAGTCATGACACTCCCCTGTTCCCAGTTAACCTGTTCACCTGTGGAATGTTCCAGACAGGTGTTTTTTGAGCATTCCTCAACTTTCCCAGTCTTTTGTTGCCCCTGTCCCAGCTTCTTTGGAACATGTTGCAGGCATCACATTCACAGTGAGTGAATATTTGCAAAAAACAATAAAGTTTATCAGTTTGAACATCAAATATCTTGTCTTTGTAGTGTATTCAACTGAATATAGGTGGAAAAGGATTTGCAAATCATTGTATTCTGTTTTTATTCACGTTTTACACAACGTCCCAACTTCACTGGAATTGGGGTTTGTAGTACAAGATGGGCTGACAAATGTAGTTTGCAGGTCGCCCTTATTTATAGCCAAAATTTAACAAGAAAAAAAAATCAGAATCCCAAAATTGAAACCAAATACCTACCCAATGAACGAATATCCGAATACTTGGATATTCAGGTCTAGCCTTACTGATGATACAGTCACTCGAAGTTGTAATCAGTTTGCAGCTTCTGGCTTCAAGGAACTGCTAGCAATACAAACTAGTGCTGCTCCAAGGAGCTGTGATGCGTTTAGACGACGTAGGAAATCCCTGCTCAGCACCACGAGAAAACACGTCACTGAGTTCAGACACATTTTGGGCACACTTCAATTTAACCACGAAAATCAAATCATGATTTTGATTTGACAAGACCAGCAGAGAAGGCCCTGATGGCCCTGATAGCCCACCACTGTTTGTCGATACACACACACATACACACACACACACACACACTTAGAGGATCAGTGGACGGTTGTGATGGGGGGGTCACTTAAAGGGGCTTTGTGTAATATTTCCTCTTCATCATATTCTAGCAGGAAATGCTAAGTGGTACTGATTGAAACAAAGTAACGCCCCCCCCCCCCCCCCAACACACACACAAACACACACTCTTCACATCTCTGCATGGACAAACAGACAAGACTAGGTCAAAACCCAGTACATGGCTGGACCGTGTATGGCCCATGTTCAACTGTGGCCAGTTTATTACAGGGATAGTCAGCGGTCATGTCTATAATGTGAATTCCTGGACATTAAATATTCATCTGCAATTTTCTGTAGTGGTCCCAGCAATATTTGTTGTTAAAAGTGTGTTGAAGTAGCATATCACATGACATGGTTAAACTACGTTTGAGTAGAAATAAAAGCCTATAACTGCAGTTGCAAGAACAACACTTTCCCCTCATATCTTGGGATGTTTGATTTGAAAGAGAACTTAATTTAATTGTAAGTATACCTATTCTAATCAACTCCACCAGCTCTTTCATCTGTTTCTATCGGCAGATGTCTCTCGTTTTTCTAAGACTCACTCTGTATTGACAGACGAATTCACAAAGAATGGACTGTGACTACTGACAGCATCATGAATTGTGCATCACTTGCAACCACTATCTGCCCCGTCTCAAGGTCCGATTCACAAAAGATATTGTGCAAATGATATAGGAGCGCAAACACACCCATAAAGGTTTGCAGCCGAGATCAATTTGCCCTTGTTTTGCATCTGATTGCAATTATCCATGTGGCAAAGTATAAACGGAGGCTTTGCACCGAGGACACAGTAGGCAGGCTCAGTCCCATCCTTCACGTCATCAAGCAGCTGAAGACACTAATGAGTTTCACTCCAACCGCGCGTGGGCATTAGCGCTGGTGTTTTGCAACGAGACTCAATTGCATAGAAAGGGGCCAATTTTGCACCAAATGTATGCATACTACCTAATGTAAATACAAGCAAATAGCACCAGAGCACCGACACGCCATTTGCTTAGCAGAGCAGTTAGGGGCGCATTTCACCCTTCGTGGGTGCTTTGCGAATAACAGTTTCTTTTTGTCTTATTGAGCAGGCTTGGGCGGCACGGTGGCACAGTGGTTAGTGCAGTCACCTTACAGCCAGAAGGACCTGGGTTTGAGTCCCGGGGTAGTCCAACCTTGGGGGTCGTCCTGGGTCGTCCTCTGTGTGGAGTTTGCATGTTCTCCTGTGTCTGCGTGGGTTTCCTCCGGGGGCCCCGGTTTCCTCCCACAGTCCAAAGACATGTAGGTCAGGTGACTCGGCCGTACTAACCTGTACCTAGGTGTGTGTGTGTGTGTGTGTGTGTGTGTGTGTGTGTTGGCCCAGTGACGGCCTGGCGGTCTTTCCAGGGTGTCTCCCCGCCTGCCGCCCAATGACTGCTGGGATAGGCTTCGGCATCCCCGCGACCCTGAGAGCAGGACAAGCGGATGGCTGGATGTGCAGGTTTAGTGACCACAGCAGCTGTACAACCCTTTTGGGAGTTCTCCAGTGAGTGTTTTGTCAGAGGGATTGCTATTTGGGGTGCTTTAACTGTGTGCGTTCCCTCATGCCGCTCTGGCTTGGCCGACCAGTCGTGTAACTTCAGTGACGTTATCGGTCACCTGATCAAGCAGCACAATCGTGTCAAACATGATCACTCAGCCAGTCAGTCAGTCAGTCAGTCAGCCAGCCAGCCAGCCAGTCAGTGATTCAGTCAGTCAGCCAGCCAGCCAGTCAGTAAGTCAGTCAGTAAGTCAGTAAGTCAGCCAGTCCGTCAGTCCGTCAGTCAGTCAGTAAGTCAGTCAGTAAGTCAGCCAGTCCGTCAGTCAGTCAGTAAGTCAGTCAGTAAGTCAGCCAGCCAGCCAGCCAGTCAGTCAGTCTGTAAGTCAGTCAGTAAGTCAGCCAGTCCGTCAGTCAGTAAGTCAGCCAGTCAGTAAGTCAGTAAGTCAGTAAGTCAGCCAGTCCGTCAGTCAGTCAGTAAGTCAGTCAGTAAGTCAGCCAGCCAGCCAGCCAGTCAGTCAATCAGTGATTCAGTCAGTCAGCCAGCCAGTCAGTAAGTCAGCCAGCCAGCCAGCCAGTGATTCAGTCAGTCAGCCAGCCAGTCAGTAAGTCAGCCAGCCAGCCAGCCAGCCAGTCAGTCAGTAAGTCAGCCAGCCAGCCAGCCAGTGATTCAGTCAGTCAGCCAGCCAGTCAGTAAGTCAGCCAGCCAGCCAGCCAGCCAGTCAGTCAGTAAGTCAGCCAGCCAGCCAGCCAGCCAGTGATTCAGTCAGTCAGCCAGTGATTCAGTCAGTCAGCCAGCCAGTCAGTAAGTCAGCCAGCCAGCCAGTCAGTCAGTCAGTCAGTCAGTCAGTCAGTCAGTCAGCAACATTCAAATTTGTAGGGCTGGCCCGCTGGTCCGATCCAGCCAATAAACACAGAAGCCAGGCGGGAGGAGTTGATTGTATTGTTTGGCAGCCCATTTGGCTCACACACCTCAGCTTCACAGTCCACAGCTTACTACTGATGCCCCACCGGGTGTCTGTTCTTACATGGCTCATACACCTCAGCTTACTACTGATGCCCCACCGGGTGTCTGTTCTTACATGGCTCATACACCTCAGCTTACTACTGATGCCCCACCGGGTGTCTGTTCTTACATGACTCACACACCTCAGCTTACTACTGATGCCCCACCGGGTGTCTGTTCTTACATGGCTCACACACCTCAGCTTACTACTGATGCCCCACCGGGTGTCTGTTCTTACATGACTCACACACCTCAGCTTACTACTGATGCCCCACCGGGTGTCTGTTCTTACATGGCTCACACACCTCAGCTTCACAGCCCACAGCTTACTACTGATGCCCCGCCGGGTGTCTGTTCTTACATGGCTCATACACCTCAGCTTACTACTGATGCCCCACCGGGTGTCTGTTCTTACATGACTCACACACCTCAGCTTACTACTGATGCCCCACCGGGTGTCTGTTCTTACATGACTCACACACCTCAGCTTACTACTGATGCCCCACCGGGTGTCTGTTCTTACATGGCTCACACACCTCAGCTTACTACTGATGCCCCACCGGGTGTCTGTTCTTACATGGCTCATACACCTCAGCTTACTACTGATGCCCCACCGGGTGTCTGTTCTTACATGGCTCATACACCTCAGCTTACTACTGATGCCCCACCGGGTGTCTGTTCTTACATGACTCACACACCTCAGCTTACTACTGATGCCCCACCGGGTGTCTGTTCTTACATGGCTCACACACCTCAGCTTCACAGCCCACAGCTTACTACTGATGCCCCACCGGGTGTCTGTTCTTACATGACTCACACACCTCAGCTTACTACTGATGCCCCACCGGGTGTCTGTTCTTACATGGCTCACACACCTCAGCTTCACAGCCCACAGCTTACTACTGATGCCCCACCGGGTGTCTGTTCTTACATGACTCACACACCTCAGCTTACTACTGATGCCCCGCCGGGTGTCTGTTCTTACATGGCTCACACACCTCAGCTTACTACTGATGCCCCACCGGGTGTCTGTTCTTACATGACTCACACACCTCAGCTTACTACTGATGCCCCACCGGGTGTCTGTTCTTACATGACTCACACACCTCAGCTTACTACTGATGCCCCACCGGGTGTCTGTTCTTACATGACTCACACACCTCAGCTTACTACTGATGCCCCACCGGGTGTCTGTTCTTACATGACTCACACACCTCAGCTTACTACTGATGCCCCACCGGGTGTCTGTTCTTACATGACTCACACACCTCAGCTTACTACTGATGCCCCACCGGGTGTCTGTTCTTACATGACTCACACACCTCAGCTTACTACTG